>NW_027287052.1:567500-890000 GCF_022747635.1 Hetaerina americana | reverse complement strand
TCAGCACAGCGCAAGTCGATGCAAACATAAATGTTCTCCAAAAAAGGTAATTTTTATCGTGCGGCACATCCTGCTCTCTTACATTTATGAAATTCTAGGTTTAATTACCAGGGCAGACTGAAAAATAATGCACACATAAATGTAGACCACGAAAAATGACTTTCAGAAGCATTCCTGGTGGCATGCGGAAGTAACATTCCCCCTCAATACGCATGCTTAGGTTTGAGGTCGTTAAATTCATCCAGTGTATTTTGAGAAGCGTATGGAGGCGTGTTCTAGTGCTATGTCAACGCGAGTTAAACAGCGTGCTGTTATCAAATTTTTTACTACTGGAAAAGTGATTCCTACTGAGATTCGTCGTCGTATAAAGGCTGTTTATGGTGACAATACTGTTGATAGGTCTCCTTTAAATTGATGGGTAGTAAAATTTCGTGGCTGCAAGTCTGGAAAAGTCATAATGGTTGATGAAACATGTTCTAGACAAGAGCAATGTCTGATGTATTGGGGGATGGCAAAATGTGTAAATACTCTGTGGATTTCAGTTCTTAAAACCTTAGGTCAAGACCCGGATTTCAAGTCATTTTGTCTCCCCCAGGTGTCCTCAAAAATAAAATTTCATTGGTATCTGTGATGTGATTTACTTTATGCAAGTATGACTAAGTGAACAAAATATGTTGGAGCCCAGGTCGTACAATAAATCATTTATGAGGGTAGTTTGAAAGGTTTTCGGTATCACCATCAGATGTCAGCGCTAGTGCAACGAGTTTCCCGCGTAGTAATAGGTAATTCCTTACGTATAAACCCGTAACGCGTCAGTGCTCTGGGAAGAGATCTGTGATGCGGACGCCTCTCTGCTGTTGTTCCCGTCTAGTGATATGTGAAGATGGAAAAACTTGAGTTTTGAGCAGTGATTAAAAACATTGCAAAGAAAGGTATTTGCGCAATGGAAATGCATGCCGATTTTCAGATTATTCTGAGGGACTCTGGCCCTTCATATTCAACTGTTTCCAAGTGGACAAAGAAGTTTAAGTTTGGTCGGGACAGCTTAGGGAATAATTCGCACAGTGGTCGACCAAAAGGGACCACTTCCCCAGAAATTATTACAAAAGAGCATAAAATGGTCATGAATGATTGATTGCCAAATGGAAGTGCAAGAAATCAATGCTCCTGTAGGGTTGCAATCGGAACCGGCGAATAACATTTTAACATTGAAATTGGGTATGAGAAAATTATCTGCTGGATGGGTGCGGCGACTTTGGACACATGATCGCAGACGCATCAGAATGGAAATTTCCGACCAATGTTTGACTCGTTTTAACAGCAACCAACAAGATTTTCTGTGCTGATCTGTGGCCACAGATGAAACTAGTCTCCACTGCTATACCCCAGAGATAAAAAAGCATTAAAAAAAGTTGAAACATGTTGATTAACCAGCACCAAAGAAAGCATACGGTCAATACGGTTGGAAGGAAAGGTGATGGCTTCAGTTTTTTGAGATGCGAAAGGAATACTACTGATAGATTATCTTTCCACTGGCCAAACGATTAATGGACAATACCACATTAACCTTCTGGGCCAACGACGGCAAAAGATACAAGAAAAAAGTCCACGTTTGGCATGAAAGAAAGCCATCTTTCATCAAGACAATTCATGCCCACACACGTGTCGTTGTCATGGCAAAAATACGAGAACTCTTGTATGAATTGTTGCCATACCCGCCTCATTCGCCTGATTTGGCTCCATCAAATTTTCATATCTTCCTCAGACTACAAAATTTCCTCAATGGACGGAGTTTCTCTTCAAACAAAGAACTAGCAGCCGAAAAAGACGGGTATTTAGCAAGCCTTAGGGAATATAATTTTGGAGATAGGATCAAGACATTCGAACATCGCTGGACCAAGTGCAGTAGTGTACGGGGAGACTAGATTGAAAAATAAAAAGGTTTCACTCTGATAAATCGTGTACCCTTGATCAAAAAGTTCCGGGAATAACCACCGTGTGGCGCTCCCATCGTTCCGATTTGAGTTCTGTTTTTTTTTGTTAAATTGGTACATCTGTTGTTGATATTCCCTTTAAATCTTAGTGTCATAACTTGACATTTGCAAAAGTTACGTAGCCAAGAGTACATCTATCTCTGTGTGTGTTGGCGATTTTTTACAATTTCAGAAATGGATTTAAATTTGCAACAACGAACTTGTATTAAATTTTGCGTAAAAACGGATTTAGTGGCGCACGGACGTTGGAAATGTTGGAAAAGTGTTTCGGCAACGATTCTCTAAAAAAAACGGTCGTTTACCAGTGGCACGAGCGGTTCAGAAGTGGTCGTGAGTCAATCGAAGATGATGAACGCAGTGGCAGACCATCGACATCGAAAGTCGGTGAAAAAATTGATAAAGTAAAAGAAATGTTGGTCAATAACCGCAAATTAACCATCAGAGAAATAGCGGAGGACTTGAACATTGCCTATGGATCCGCCCAAGACATTGTGGTTAATGATTTGGGTTTCCGTCGTGTAGCAGTAAAGTTGGTGCCAAAAGACCTCAATTTCATGCAAAAAAGAGACCGTGTTGACGTCGCAAAAGACATGATTTGCGAGGCTGAATCCGATCCCACATTCATCAAAAGGATCATTACTGGAGACGAGACGTGGGTTTATGAGTACGACACGCAATCCAGACATCAGGCAAGTGAATGGCGTTCACCAAATGAGCCGAGACCAAAAAAACCACGTCGTTTTCAGTCAAAAAAGAAGGCAATGCTGACGGTTTTCATGGATTACAACGGTGTAGTGCATCATGAATTTTTGCCAGAAGGCCAGACAGTAAACAAAGAGTATTATTTGGGCGTTATGAGACGTTTGCGTGAAGCAATTCGCCGAAAGAGACCAGAAATGTGGGCAGAAAACTCGTGGATTTTGCACCATGATAACGCACCGTCGCACAGTGCTATCATTATTCGTAATTTTTTGACGAAAAATGCAACAAATACCATCCAACAGCCACCGAATTCACCTGATTTGGCTCCCTGTGACTTCTTTCTGTTCAATCGAGTTAAAAAACCATTACGGGGAACGCGTTTTAGCAGCCGAGAGGAAGTAATGGAAAAATCGCAGGAAGCACTGATGGACATACCGAAAACCGAATATAAAAAATGTTTCGAGGATTGGATCAAGCGCTGGCATAAGTGTGTTGCAGTCGATGGGGATTACTTTGAAGGGGACAATATAGATTTAGATGAATAAACTTGTATTTTTAATTTTCTGAATAAATTCCGGGAAATTTTTGATCAAGGTAGTATTTCTATTACATCCCGATAACTTTTCAAATAACCCTCGTAAACAGTGGAATTAGCATTAATTTTCTAAGTTTTCCTTTTACTCTATCAGAGTGTAGAAGTTTAGCCCGGATCTGTTGATCTTCTTAGAGTATTTGGCAATACCCCCTTCTCTATATTCCTCTTCAGTAGAATAATAGAGGGCGCTGGTTTAATAGATCCCTGCCGAATGTCCATGCTACCTTTTGTTCTGACGGTAGCAAGAACTTTGGTAGGTGAAACTTTGGTAACTTTCCGCTCTTCCACTTCTCTTTGCTCAAGCGTCTTCTTTGTGTACACTCTGTTAATTTCCGCAGGGTTTCGAATGTTGATCAGCCGCGAACGGAATTCCAGGTAACCTTGTGATTTTAATTTGCCTTCTTTGTTCACAAACATTCGGAACCCTGCTGAAGTTAACAGTGTGTGTACCTGGAGATGACGCCGAGAGTCTAAACGATTCGCGAAAAAACAGAAGTTTTAAAAGTGCTAAAATTACTAAATTTTTATTTCATTTACTCCAAAAAAATGAAGCGATTCCACTGCTTTCAGTCTTATTACAATAATATTAATCGTAAAAAGCTGTAATTTGTCTTGTCTTTCATATCAGTTGTGTCAGTTTTGAGCCAATAAAATGGCAGAGGTACTAGTTGCGGAAAATGTCTTAGAACGCAAAGTTGTGTCAGGTAATTAATAAAATTCTCCGCAACAGCAGCAACCCACCGAGGTCCCACTGCTACTTTTGTCCGCTAAAGGCGGGGCAAAATATGAGGATTGCGATGGTGCGATGGTACTGGTTCCCTACCCAGAGTGCGCCCGGAGGGCCGAATCCTGGAGACGGAAGATTTTTTCAGTGGTGCCGCGATCTCTTCTTGAGATGCTTAATGGAGAGTACTTTAATTAAGTCCGTCGGATGGGAGACGTTAAACTATTGACCACTTGGTAACTTTCGTTAAGGTTAGACTAATGCTGACACCAGGTTTCTCTCTACCCATCCTCCAATCCCTTATCATCGTACCCCTACCAGTACCCCCATCATTCCCTTCTGGCGCAAATGATCTCTATTGTCGGACGCCCCGCCTAATAACTACTGCTAGGGGTTAGGTTGTAGAATGGACTCCATAGCCTCAATCTCGCTCCAAAATAAGGACGAATCTATCTACTACTACCACCCTGTACTGTCGTGATATTTGTGTCTTTGAATTGAGAATAGCATCATTGGAAGAAAAAAATTCTTTTTTGTATCAAAGTATATTTTCTTCATGTAATACAAAGTGAACAGAGAGGAAAACAAATGAGGAAGTACTTGGTATGGTGGGCGAAGAGAGGTGTTTGTTGGGATAAATCCTAAGGAGGCAAGAAAAGTGGATGAAGGGGGTATTGACCGGCAGTGGGATGTTGAAGACTGTGATAGAGGGTAGAATGTTGGGCAAACGAGGAAAGGGAAGGAACAGGATAGGGATGTTGGACGTGATGAAGGGAGAAGGAAGTACTCAGAGATGAAGAGGGACTTGATGCAGAGTAGGATGCTAGGCATTGTATTGTTAGGAAAAAGAAGGTATTTATTTGGTAGTTGTGTCCATCCAAAAACCTACCTTAACCGGTAGATAATCTAATAATAATAGTAAAATTATTTCTGACTGAAATATTCTTGAAAACCTTAAAACGAGGTCTAGGAATTATTATGAGTTATATTCCCAGTATGAAAATAAATTTCGTATTTTGATATGTAGAAGTGGATTGCTTGTTCGTAGAACATAAATAAACATGATTGCTTTGATTGTGGATTTTAACGATCACAAATAAATTCGCATTATCGTTAACTCATACTCATTTTCAGATAAAAATTAAGAAGTTTCATTCTATCCGCTAAGGCAATGTTTCATAAATATCATAAAATCAATGAATCAAAACTTCAGGATATTGTGAATTAAAATAATAACGTTTTTCAGAGAGGACCATCGGTGATTAATCTATGAAAGATATATGTACTTACGCGACCTATCAAATAGTATATGGTATTAATGGTGGTTAAATACCTAATCAAACAAGTAATGACGTCCTTTGGATCCCGTGAAAATTAAAACCAAATGCCTCTGGACTATATAATTGGATCTCCCGTTGACAGAAATTCTGTTCTGCGCCCTTGACTGTCCCGTCCACTCAATCGCTTAAGCGACGCGACGCGACGCACAGAACGCACCGATTTTGGTCAAGGGGACGAGATACCCTGTGTTTGTAGCACCCTGGTTACCATTTTTAAGTATTTCAAGCTCTTTCGATGCCTATTCATAATCAAGTAGGAATATATATTAGCTTTCAAATGTTCTTTCAAAGGCTATGTTTGAAGTAGGCGTGGAGCACCCTGGAAAAAACGGGGACTGCGCAAAAGTCAGACACCGAGAGCGTCGACGTATACCCCTCCCTCTCGTAATTCAGTGCGCTTGACGTCACAGCGGAAAAGGGAAAAGGGAGGACATTGTTCTTCAGACCAATCAGCGCAATTAGATGGATTGATTGAAGTTTATTGAAATTAAGATTTTTTCTTTGTTCCGAACGCTAGTCGACGCGTAAACTACCTTGTGTATTCGGCAATATTGGTATCACCCCACAGATACTTATTAAATTGAGCACCACGGGAAGTACGTTGTCGAGATATTTAAAAAACAAATGTAACCCCAATAGAATTCCCCAGGCATATCCCGGTTCGTGTGGATAAATGCTTTGAACGAGATGAAATTCCAACACGTATCAGCCACTCTCTTCCTGTCTCCCCTTTCCGGAGCAACGCTCTTCCACCGCCCTCTCTCCCTTCCTCCGCCATGACCGGACCCCTCGTGCGGAAAACAGTCGTCGGGAGGAGTTTCGGTTCCCATGGAAACGAGGATGGAACAAAGGAAGCGTCGCCCTGACAACTCCTCTTTGTTGTGAATGTGCTTAAACGAAGTTTTGACCTCCGACTGGGCGCGCGTCTGGAATATTTGCGAGGAGTCATGAGGACACTTCGCAGAATTTCGCATCCTTTGAAAAAATTGATGAAAACAATACCATGAATTGTTAGAAAGGAGTGGATTCGTTGCGTGTTTCCTTTGAACTTGCTCGGATTCATTCTCTCTCTCTCCACTCCCTCGGACAACGGCGCCGTGGGGGTAACAATCATTTCACGTGGGATGAATATATACGAGATGCACAGACATTTAAAAAAAAAAGAAAAACCGTTGGTGAGAGGAAGTGTGGTGGTGGGAGTAATATTTTTTTCTACTTCTACTTGGCACTCTACCCACCATCGTTGGACGTGAGGGTGGGGGGGGTGTAGGAATGGCAGACACATGATGAGAATAAGGAAAAACCCTACTACCTACTACACCCCTTCTCGGAATTTATTTCGGATTTTCTCATATATTCCATTGAAATCGTTGTTCCCATTCATTTCAATAGAAATTGTGGATTCTTTGTATGTATTTCAATGAGATGGTTCTTTCTCCCTTGGGTGATTTACCCCGAAAAGTGGAACATTGGGGAAGAAGAGGGGACGAGACAGAGAGGACCCTTGCAAAAAATACCCTGCATCTCGCTGGTGCAAACTCCACGGTGCACGTTCGAGGATGATGCGTGAAGGGCGTCGCGACGCTCGCATTGATCGGGTGACCTTGCGGTGCCGCCCGAGGGGCGGTGCATGCACAGGTGCGCCCACCCTCTTCTTATTCGGACTTCACTTATTTGTGTGCGCAGTGCGCTTTGATCTCACGTTCGGCAATTCGTACGGATAGAACCGTTAAGCAAGAGTGAAGTGGTTAAGGGAACTTGAAAAATTTTCACTCGAATATGTTCGGATTACGATGAACCGATTTCCTCCGAAGCAAGTTGAAGTTTAGCAAATGACTCGAGCAATCGCAAGGGTATTTTAATTTTTAATTCAGGGATAAAAATACTCCAGCAAGCAATCTGCTGAGGTACGCGCTCGCTAATTACAGTAAAACCAAAAAAAGCTTCTCGTTCTACCGCGTGAAGAATAGTACTCAGCCTTTTACACTTATACTACCTTGATCAAAAAGTTCCCGGAATAACCACCGTGTGGCGCTCCCATCGTTCCGATTTGAGTTCTGTTTTTTTTGTTAAATTGGTACATCTGTTGTTGATATTCCCTTTAAATCTTAGTGTCATAACTTGACATTTGCAAAAGTTACGGTCGGTTTTCGGTATGTCCATCAGTGCTTCCTGCGATTTTTCCATTACTTCCTCTCGGCTGCTAAAACGCGTTCCCCGTAATGGTTTTTTAACTCGATTGAACAGAAAGAAGTCACAGGGAGCCAAATCAGGTGAATTCGGTGGCTGTTGGATGGTATTTGTTGCATTTTTCGTCAAAAAATTACGAATAATGATAGCACTGTGCGACGGTGCGTTATCATGGTGCAAAATCCACGAGTTTTCTGCCCACATTTCTGGTCTCTTTCGGCGAATTGCTTCACGCAAACGTCTCATAACGCCCAAATAATACTCTTTGTTTACTGTCTGGCCTTCTGGCAAAAATTCATGATGCACTACACCGTTGTAATCCATGAAAACCGTCAGCATTGCCTTCTTTTTTGACTGAAAACGACGTGGTTTTTTTGGTCTCGGCTCATTTGGTGAACGCCATTCACTTGCCTGATGTCTGGATTGCGTGTCGTACTCATAAACCCACGTCTCGTCTCCAGTAATGATCCTTTTGATGAATGTGGGATCGGATTCAGCCTCGCAAATCATGTCTTTTGCGACGTCAACACGGTCTCTTTTTTGCATGAAATTGAGGTCTTTTGGCACCAACTTTACTGCTACACGACGGAAACCCAAATCATTAACCACAATGTCTTGGGCGGATCCATAGGCAATGTTCAAGTCCTCCGCTATTTCTCTGATGGTTAATTTGCGGTTATTGACCAACATTTCTTTTACTTTATCAATTTTTTCACCGACTTTCGATGTCGATGGTCTGCCACTGCGTTCATCATCTTCGATTGACTCACGACCACTTCTGAACCGCTCGTGCCACTGGTAAACGACCGTTTTTTTTAGAGAATCGTTGCCGAAACACTTTTCCAACATTTCCAACGTCCGTGCGCCACTAAATCCGTTTTTACGCAAAATTTAATACAAGTTCGTTGTTGCAAATTTAAATCCATTTCTGAAATTGTAAAAAATCGCCAACACACACAGAGATAGATGTACTCTTGGCTACGTAACTTTTGCAAATGTCAAGTTATGACACTAAGATTTAAAGGGAATATCAACAACAGATGTACCAATTTAACAAAAAAAAACAGAACTCAAATCGGAACGATGGGAGCGCCACACGGTGGTACCTTTTGATCAAGGTAGTATGTCACATATCTGCCTCCCCTTCAGCGATTACTCACGGGGTGACAACAAGTTAGCAGTACTTCCCACCCTACCTACAGCTTCCCTTTCCATTCACCTTCTTCATTTTCCAGTGTCTTAAGCATTCTTCTTTTTTCGACAACTCTCCAAGCCTGTTGTCCAGGTTATTTCATGCTTTACATTCTTTTCATTCCATACGTTTCCAATCTTTTCCCTTTCTTTATTTACGCAGCTTCAAGTCAGGCTAACACCTCACACGACCAACTCCAAAAGAGTTGATATTTCATCAATTCGTACTTTTTTCTCAATGGCCTCTTTATCCTTATTCGATGCATTTATGAAAAGTATGACAACTTTAAAATGGGGAAAAAAGTATGGGAACACATTGAGATATGGAAATTCTTTCCTATTATTTTAGTGGATGATTAGAGAAAAATTGACTAAAAATATGTTAGCATACAGCCAAAAGTATGCATACGTATCTGCCAAAGTTATTCAAAATGGATTCCAATATATGTTTTAAACTGACAAAAGTTAATGTGAATAGAAACGTGTCTTCATTTTTTCGGCTTCACCAAAATATACATTTCTATTCTATTTTTTTACATTGACTTGCAGTACTTGTGTGGAGCTCTTTACATTCTTAATACGAAAACATTTTATGGAGTTGAAGTCCATGCTGTGGGTTGACAATGGACTATAAAGACGACTGGTGTATATTTATGGAAGCTTTATGGGTAACGATCCGTATTGCCTAAATAAATAACTCAATTAGAATTAATTATAATTAGTTCTATGCTTTGATTTTTTTAATTGAAAGAGATACATGCAATCAATTTCGCGCAACATGCGTGAATGAACAAAATCACGGTCACGCAGCAACACTGACTAATATTTGCGGCAATACTGCGCCGTGATGCCATCTTTTTTCTGGCGAGAACATTTCCCCTTCGAACCATTTCCGACACAGGACATGTCTATGCACATTGGAACAATTTCATGCGTTAACAAAATATTTCCTCTTAATACATTTTTCTTCATGCATTTCATATCCAAATATCCAAATAATATCTTTAAATATTGAATGTTCCCGAATTTCTATATTGTCTTGAGTTGTAGGATTTTTTCCTTTACTTCCTATTGCTCACAAATGGTAAACGAGCGATGCATAAAATGTTATGGTATCTAAATTAAGTTGTTAAGAATTACAGTAAAGGAAGTATAAAAAAAAGCATAATGAAGTAACAGGTTTGGGGCTAAAACTTAGAAAGGCAGGAAGAAGTATCAGCAGAAGAAGCATCCAGTTGCCCTGAGAAAACTATTAATATGCAATAAAATTGGGAATCTAACTCGGGCGTAAACGGTTTACAAATATTTGAAGAAACGCTAAGAAATATGGGCATAAACTTAGTATTATGGCATTGCCGTACCATTACAGGCAATTGTTTGTTGTGAAATGAGAGATAGCCGTTCGAAATGCCTTGTCTGTTATCTGGCGAAGCTTATCCTCAAGAAATTGTAGTACCCAAAACACAATGTTGTCTCCGGTTCATGCATGGCTTTATTGGTAAAAATAAGTCATGAACAATTTCCGCTGCCCTCACGCACGCGTGTCCTTGAAAAAGGGTCACCGTGATCTTTTGAGGTAGAACTTAGTATTTAGAGGCTTACACATTTTTACGACAGAGCGAATTAAAAAAATATTAATGCCCCGCACACGAGTCATTGTCGTAAGTTTTTCACAAAAAGTTCTCCCTAGATTGGATTTTCCCCTTGAAATGCGGTAGGCAGACAATAGTTGGCTGAACGACGAAGTCGACCACATCTTAGTCTAGATCACGGCAAAGTCGTTGCCATTATCAACAGCATGGACGGATGTGTTTATTTCACACTTGTTGATCCTCTAGGGAAGTTAGGGGGTGCGATTGTCCCCTGGGGCCACCCGGACACCGTGGGGGGATGGAGGAGGGAGGTTCTCTCCTTAAGGGGAGGGAGAGTGGGGTGAGCGGTCGAGGAGAGAGTGGACCAGAGCCGGACACTTGGCGCTGCGTAAGAGGATAACGTCCTCATATTTCATCCAGTGTTTCCGACTACGTTACATGAATTTTCATTTACATGGTAATTATTTCACTCCAAAGATCTGCAATTATTATTACTTAGTATGTCATTTAAACAAGCTATAATGTTTTTTTAATATTTCCTATTTTATCTGCAATTCTTATATTATGGAAAAATAGTGTCATTCTTCACCAGATTATTTATATTCTGGAAAAAGATTGAAGTAATGGTGCTTTAACACAATAAGAATGTCTATTTGTATGCTCGTGTGTGTGTTTTCTTAGTACGTATTGTTGGTTACGGTCCTTTGCGCTAATACGGTAACTAGAGCATGAGAGCCCATTTACGATTATATCCGAAACTTGAAAGTTGCATCGGATGGGAGTCATGGAATGATTTGGAGTTAAATTTTGTGTACAAAGGTAACGTTATACTGGCACTTGAATTCATTTATGAAGTTTTTTGGTCCTCTTTTTTTTCATTTCTTGTCATATAACCTGGAATAAGATATTATATTAATAGTGCCATAATTACACAATACAAAGGATGCGGAAACAAATATAGATCGTTTGCAATATATGCCGCTCAATAGTTTTGTTTGCATCTTCGTCTGGCTCAATTTGAACTAAATGCCTAAAATTCTCTAAAACCTTGTTACAATTTAACTATTTGTAATTTCAGTCTTGTGTGTGACCATCTGAGTTAACTCATAAGTTGCCGAAGCGAAGCAAACTTTCGTAGTTCTACTGAATATTTCAAATGACGTTCTTTTTTGAAAATAAATATAGAGCACTATTTTAGAGTTGTTCCCGTTCATTTTTACGTATTGTTTATTTTTTAAATTTGTATTGTATATAAAACATTTATATATATATATATATATATATATATATATATATATATATATATATATATATGTATATGTATTATTAGTATAAAGCTTACTTTTATTCTTTATTGCATGGCATTACGGATCAACTATAGTTTAAATATATCAGTGGATATAGTATACTTTTATTTGTAAGAACTATAGTTTCCTGATAGGTTCATCTTTATCCATTTGGTACTCCCTCCAGTTTCTCTAAGTCAATTCATTGATGTAGACGTAGATAAAAGAAATGAGCAAGACTTTAACCAATGATGCCTACAGTGGTGTGTAACATTCCCTAGCTGTGACTTTAAGGGCAGACACTATTAGTTGCCTGTCCTTGAGGTAGTAGAATTTCCCCTTCTTAGTTTTCATTTCTGCCAGACTTCTCTTGTTATGGTGGAAGTCTCTTGTATAAATGGATGCTATTTATTCCCCTTTTTTTGCTTTGCATATAACTAATTCAATAGGTCAATTAACCCTTGTTTTAAATTAAGTATTCTTCCAGCATGCATAGAATTTCGAACTTTATTTGGTAGTTTTTTACTATATAATTTTTCCATCCCGTTTTCCTACTCTACATCCTCCCTTATAACTTACCATGCCCACCTGGTGGTGCTTGCACTCCCTGCCACACATCTTTCTGGTTAATAGCGAGGTAATTATTTCGAAGAAGCATACTGGTTTCTCATCTTGATATTGCAATATTTTAAGCACATTTTCCATATAAATTAGGTTCACTTAAGCACGCCTAAATAATTTGAAAAACAAGAAACTAATGATAATTACTGTAAGACTAGCCTGGAAAATCCATAAGGAGAGCTATGAAGGATTAACATTTTTGAGAGAATAGGAAAGATTGAAAGAGGGAGGGAGTGACCTTTGGAGTGATGGATGCTGGTTGATTATCTCGGACTCCGTGAAAGGAACTGCGGGAGTGTGACCAAAACACTACAGAAGAATACACCCCTCGAATAACAGCGGAGATCTTTCGAAATAAAAATTACGGAACCGCCACTGCACAGAGGGTAGCAAAATATATAGATGCAGAAGATGTGCAGGTTAAAACGCTGACGTCACTACGACGGTAAGATGGCATGAAGGTACAATGAATTAGCCGAAGGTATAAGAATTATAATGGGAAATGAAAAACCAATTATGCTTGGAAGCTGGAATTCCACTGTCGGTGAAGGAACAGTATGTAAGACAGTAAAAATCAATTAAGTAGAAGAATGAAATGAAAACGAAAAAGATTATATACGAGGTCTGGCGAATAAATACTCAAACTGGTGCAATCTGGTGGCCATGACGCGGACTATAGCCACGCCCACTAGCGGCGCTAGTTGCTTGAGACCCAATGAGCCGTCTGCGCTTGGCGGATCGTCGAGCTGTGCGTATGGTGCCAGTTATGTCAGTTTCTGTTGTCCTTGTTTTTACTGTTTGTCCAAAATGGAAATTGACGAAATCACGGAGCGACGAATCAGCATCAAGTTTTTAGGTGAGGTACTGTAAAATTTATCAAGAAATCACAACTGTTGACAGCTATTTACGGTGAAAATGCTCTGAAGAAAATATCAGTTTTCAAGTGAATCAATCGTTTTGAAGATGGCCGACAAGACGCCACGGATGATGCAAGGCCGGGACGTGTGCGGTCCCTTGTCCTTACCGATCGTCGAAAAACTGTTCGAATGATAGCTGATGAACTGAATTTAGGAAAATCAACAGTGCACACTATTTTAACCGAACACTTGGGTTTAAAAAAAATCATGCTCAAGCTGCTAACGCCGGAGCAAAAGCTGAAAAGAGTTGAAAGTGTTGCGGAGTGGAATAATTCACTTGAAAACGATGCTGTTTCCCAATGCAGAGTGCCTCGAAGGGGACAAAATCGATGGAGGCTAAATTTTGCAAAATAAAGTTTTTATGGCCTCAGTTCGCGTATTTATTGGAGAGACCTTATAAAGTTGAAGAAATATTTCCTTTGTAACCATTTAGTTCTGCAAGACGCATCCATTCAATCAATGTTGCATATGGTTGATTTAAACTACGAGTGAGTGAGGGTGGAGTATCCTTGTAATGCAGCAACTTACAATACATATCATACGCGCTGGTTGCATTCAAATATCGTAGGCGTATCGGCGAGGGGATGAGCATGGAAGAGGAGGGAGGATGGACACGCTAAAAGATTAGGCCCTCCAGTTAATTGCGTCGGACAAAAGATTCGACCAGAATGGAGAAGAATGGAGCTGGCATGAGCACCGGAGAGGGGATTAGCGTGCCTCGGGTGAAGAAGCGAAGGGAATACCTATAGATAAAGAGGACTTCGACGCTGACTTTGGGGCAGCACGTCCTCACTTTAGACACATCTGGGAGGACGAGCACAGGAAAGACCGCTGTAGATGAGATGAGAAGGAAAGGAGACCAAGTTGAGTGCCAAAATAAAGATCGAATTGAAGAGAAATGAGGGTATTCCGTTGAGGCACATAGATGTGGTTTCCGAGGAGACGCCGTTGGGCAGCAAGGTAGTTATCCATAGCTACTACCGCCAGAGTATTCATCTAGTGATTATCCAGGTTCAATTTTTTGTGGCGTTATGTATGGCACTTATGTCTCTACCTTATGCCTTAAATTATGGCCCTTTTGAATGTTCAGTTAATCGTGGACAGCTGTTTTCCTTGACGTGTTTTGGCTTGTCTTCGATTTTTTCCTGTTCCAAAAAATGGATTAAAGAAACTGTATCAAATTTTGTGTGAAAACCAAATTTAGTGCGCGGACGCATATTGACTGTGGTATATGTTGGAATTTGGCATACCTTGGACCGAAGCAACGTTTATCGGTGGTACAAAATGTTCTCAAAGAGCCGAGAAGATGTGAACGACGAAGAGCGTGCCGGACGCCATAGCACGTCAACAACAGACGAAAACAATGATGTGAAGAAAATAGTATTGGCCAATGAGTCGAATCACCGTTAGAGAAGTTGTTGAGGATTCAAACATATTGATTGGCTCGTTCCATTCGATTTTTACCAATAATTTGGGCATAATACGGGTCGCCTCGTAATTCGTATCAAAATTGCTCAATTTCGACCAAACACACCAAGGCATTAATATTGCTAATGCGGTGTTAAACTCTATCCACGACGACCCAAATCGACTCCAGAGGGTCATAACTGGTGATGAATCATAGGTTAATAGTTATGAAGTAGAAACTAAAGCTCAATCATCCCAATGGTAGCTGCAGCACGAGCCAAGACCGAAAAAAGCGCGCCAAGTTTCAAGGTCAAATGTGAAAGTTTTGCTTGCAGTTTTCTTCAATTACAGGGAAGTGGTGCATCATTAGTTCTTGCCACAGGGTAGAACAGTAAGTAAGTAATATTACCTGAACGTTATCCGCAATTTGCGCGAAGCAATCCGCCACAAATGCTCGTATTTGTGGTAGAACAAAAATTGGCTTTTGCACCATGACAACACCCCTGCTCACACATCGTTACTTGTGCGCGAAATTTTGGCCAAAAACAACACACTAATGATGCTGCAGCTAATGTATTCCTCAGATCTGGTCCCCAGTGACTTTTTCCTCTTCCCGATAATGAAGAAGCCCATGAAAGGACGACGCTACGCTATGATTGACGAGATAAAAACTGCATCGAAGGAGGAGCTGAACAAGATCACAAAAAATGATTTTTTCAAGTGCTTCCAGGATTGGAAAAAACGTTAGCACAAGTGTATAATATCTAATTGCGAATACTTTGAATAAATAAATAATTTTTGAAAAAACACAAAATCGCGATACTTTTTGAACAGACCTCGTATTAATCCACGGATGCCTGACTTCCTATTAATTAATACATCCCGTTGAACCTTTTGCGGGTTTCAATATTATTAAGCAATATCTACGTATATCCAGGACCCTTAAACTCAGGATCTGGATCTTACCCGTGGTTCTCAAGATGAGTTCTCCGTGCTCATTTGAGCGTGAGTGTTGCCCTCGATGAGCGGAATAAAGATTTTATCGCGTATCGTAAGAAAGTAATCACACGGTTGTGGGAATAAAGTGTCTAAGTAACCGTTGCATAAGGCCACAGGTGCCTGTCGGCAACATCACTACTGTTCACATTCTCGTTGCATTATATGAATTTAATGAATTATCCCACGATTCCGTGTAAAATTTGTGGTCAATTCGGCAGGGAGGTCACGTAACCCTTGGCAAGCTAAGTGGTGGTTGAACATCCAGATGTAATATATGAATAATTTTGGTTCGTAATCAACTTTCCACAGGACGGCAGTTCGGAGGGTAAATGTTCTTCCTTATGTAATGGAAGCACAGAAAATTGCCTCCAAAAAGAGAAATGGCGGACGCAGGAAATTTAAGGCTAGTTTATTTTCTATTTCAAGTGAAAACCTAAATGTCTTTATCCGATTTGTTGCTTAAATAAAGGAATTTTCTTTTTCTTTTTTTCTTTTAAAGGATTCTTTTCTTCTTTTAACACATAGATTTTACTTTATTTTAATGTTTATTTTACACTTAATATCTTCCATTTTCAAAACAATCTTATAATAGTAATATGAGAGGCTTTAAAAGGTTATGAGATGTGCTGTATTACTTTAGTCGTCGGTGCATACATACGAAATTATCTCTTCTGCTTCTCTGCCACTGCTTCATCCATCACACTGAAGTTCGTGAATGTGGTGTTGCAGTCACGCGCCGTGTCTGATTGTTTGCTATCATTGGGTGAGTCTAAGTGAGGAATGGTGCTCCCGGAAAGGGGATTCCTTTAGTGTGGGCACGAGTGTAAGCAGACGTGCGCTAACCTGTGTAATACTGCCCACTTCAGCGGGTGTAGAGAATGGAACTTCTATATCTACATAATATCCCGCAAGCCACCGAAGGGGCGTGTGGTGAGGGGTGTCAGGTCACCATCCGTAAAAGAGAATAAAATCACACGCAAAACCAAACATTCATGCAAATCTACAGGCGAAGAGGCGTATATATTCATGCAAAAACCGTTTAACATAAAAGTATGCAAAGACATACATTATCAACTAACATACGCATGCATATACCTACGAATGAAGTGAAAATCTATCAGATATCCTTCCTTCCGGATTGCCGTTTATGTTCATACCTCTTCTCCGAGTGAGAATTATCACTCTCCCCCTCGCATTATTACATGAGATGGGCCACTTATCCCCCACATCCTTAGGAGAGATTATGGAGTGTGTTGCCCAGTCCGTCTACTAGTATTAAATTCTACTAGTATTAAATTCTACTAGTATTAAATTTCAGTATCGATGCAAAGGTCAGTCTGCCCTCGAATCGATGGTTAGATCCAGATCTAAGGGTACAGATAACATCTCAATCTGTGAGCATGAAATAAGTAGGAAAATAATGATGACCAGTTCATTTCTCTCTGTCACCTGTTTCCATCATTTCTTATATTCATAAAATTAGTCGCTCGCATTATTAGTCGTGCATGTGAAACCATTTCTGTCACCAATAAAATTACAGAGCTTGGATTTTTAGGCGTCAATGACTCTGTTCCTCACAGACAACGCTTTGAAGGAACAACTTTCTTAACTGTGACATCACCTTCTTATCAGATGTGATGGATAATTAAATTAAAATTCCAGAAAATTCTGAGAAATTAATATGATTATAATGTTAGAACGTTTCCTTTAATGCCAGTAGGAATGTTCTCAATCGTTGTAAGCTTCTGTGATCCTCGCAGACGATTCTGCGAGGATTTCTCAAATAGCGTTGGTCCAGGATTTTGGCGCGGTGCCGTATTCCCCTTGACCACTACTCCGGCCATTATTTCGAGCCGAAGGAAGCAAATAGCTTCACTACTCTCTCTTTGAAGTGCTTACACAGCTGTTTCCCTTGCCAACATAAACACTCCCGGAATTAAAAAAACGCCATTTCATTAGCAGAGCTGTAAATAAAAGACGGATCAGATAGTTTTTCTCAAAATATACTAATACCGTCATGTTTTGATAAGTAAACTGACTCTGGGACACCTAAGAATAGGCCTAAATGTTCTTGTCAGAATTATTATAAATGCTCATTACAATTCAAAAAATATTCCATGGATAATCCCATTAAGAGAAAAAAGGAAATAATTATGGCTTGATTTTTATACTATTATTTATAATAAAAATATCATATAATTTATGCAATAAAAAGATAATCGGGAGGGTATTTTAGGGTAGTATTTTTTTCACCTACATTACCATATAAGATTCAGCTAGAAACACTCCCTGCCACACACCCTTGCAGGGTAAGTACACTGTAGATGTAGACGCGCGACTTGCAACTTCTCCCTGTCCACAATTTTGCCGCCCTTGACGTCTCCGGGCGGCGCATCCCACGCCTTCCATTCGGGAAGGCGGCGCCGCCACCGGCGGGGGCGCCAAGCTCACTCCCTGCGGCCCTCCCCTTGGCCGCCAGTCAGCGTCGGATGCGGCGCCCGCGAGGACGTCCCCCGGCCCGACACCACACCCACCCACACCCTCCCGCGGTATGGGTGAAGTTTGATCGTCCGGGACGGCGAGTGCATTCGAGATAATCCAGGGTGGAGAGAAGGGAGGAGGTTCACTCAAGCAAGCGACACCTCTTCAACATCCCAGGAAGGTTACTTGGCCGTCCAGAATCTGTGAAATCTCCCACGAGGATGCTCGAAACGACATCTTTCACTTGAATCAGCTGATCACGACGGATTCGGACACGAACGTAATTTTTCATTCAGCATCTAACAGGTTGAAGTGAACGTTACAGCTTTGTGTTATTAGGTGGGACGGAATAGGCCCCTTGGGGTCACAAATGATGTATCCGTTGGCGACTACCGAAGAGAAGGCGTCCTTGGAAGAGTGGCCAGTTGCGAGTGGAGGGGAATGTAGAAGTTTCGTCTTTCAAACGTTTCGCTCGACGTCGAAAGACATTTTTCTGACCATCCTGGTGTCCTTTTTCCCTCACGTCGTCCTCCAAATTTGAAGGCGTTGGACTGAGCGTGTGCTTCGTGGGTTACTTCTCTGGTTAATCGCGTAAAATGTCGCCCACGTTCCCATTAGAATTAATCAGTTAGTCCTGCGAAATTAAAATAAATAATTAGTGAAAGAAAAATCTACGCCTCCTTTTTTTCTTGCAAAAATCGCCCCCCAAAGACATTCAAATTCCCCCCCCCCAGGGAAGTGCGGCCATTCCGCGCGGAATGCATTGTGATCAGGGAATCCAACGCAGACAAAGGCTGCGAAGAGATAAAAGACTTTCTCCGCGTAGAAACTTGTGTCTAGTCATTCATTTTCGATCAAGCCCGCAGTCTGCCGGCATCGTTCGGAGGTACCCTCAATTGTAGAAGTGATTGTTTGGGGAAGATTCTGATGCCACGAAGCAGGTCTGACCATTTCAACGCCGAGAAGAATAAAGAAACTCCTCTTTGACTTTTGGAATCCTAGTGGTGCCGATCCGTCCTTCTGCCCACTTGGAAGACGGATGATCTTTTAATCCTTTGGCAAAAAAGCGGTTGTTTTAACTGAAATTCGGTTTGCAAGAGCGCGATGAAATCGTCTTAAAATTCAAAAATGCCACCCAACTTCTCAATCCCTCGGCGTTTACAAAACAACAGCGTCAATGGCAGTGGTTACTAACTGGTAGTCTTTCCAGTGCCGCAACAAGTGCCGATTAATTATCGTCGCGTCCCAAACGTGGCGAAAGGAAAGGAAAAAAATTCTTCTGTTCGAATGCTCGGGATTATTTTTTCTTTTACTCTGCGAGACGAGTGATAGCCATTGGATCTCCCGCCCAAAGACCCCGCAGATACCCACTGAACAGCCTCGACACGACGGAGAGAGAGTGGGAGGCGACCCATCCGCTCTCTGGCACGTAACGAAATATCCCGATCCCATATATCCTTGATAATACCCCTTGATCGGCTGCATCAGTGTCGGGTGGTTCTCGCAATAGATTTCTGCATCCCCGTCAACAAAGACTTTGAGAACCTCTCTCACCTAATATAGTTGAAGAGGGCACCAAGGGGCACCACTCTTAAAAGGAGTGTTCTAGTGATTAAGGCGGAAGTGAAATACCTCCTCGCGAGTGAGTGATTTCGGCAGCCGTGTGAGGGGTGTTTGACGAATAGTGTTTGGGGTGGGAGTGACTTCCCCGGGGTGAGTGAAGGAGGGATGCAGTGAGTCTCCAAGGCAAAACTGCGACTCCCTTCCACTCCTCTCCGCCAAAGGGGATAAGTGCCTCAGGTGTCACGTGGTGGCGCCCCCCCGGCCGGGAGTTTAGCGCAGCTGTGCAGTGATTTGTTTTTAAATCCAAGGTGACGGTGTTGTTCTCTCGTCCGTCGTCTGGAGTCTCGGTGAGTAACTTGTTTCCTTCTTTCTCTTGCTCTCAAAGAATTCTGTCTCTCCGTATAGGACATCGTGTAGTCCATCTGAAAGAGGCAACGACAACTAACGTATCGTATTGAGGGAAAAGACGACCATCGTCGTGGAATTTTATTTTTTCTTTATTACCCTGTGAGCCACCACTAGGGTGTGTGGCAGGGGGGTGGTTATACGTCAAACTACCCTTGACCATAACCATAATTCCCTCCCTACGCAGTCGGACAAACGTCATTTATTCTGATCCCTTATCATTCCAGGGAAAAATCACAACTTAAATCTATCTGTTCTACACTTCATCTCCCTAATTTTATTTACATGATCTTTCCTATCGTAAAAAGATGGGACTTATAAAACATTTTCAACATAACTGCTACAGAAACCCAATTCTACTTTGCATCCGCCGGTACGTGCTCCACCACGGCACCTTGGTATGAACTGTGGGTGTTTGACGAATGGATTTTATTTGAAATTGTAGCCATATAATTGAGTATAAAATTAGCCAAAAGCCTGCTTCATCTATCTATTAAGTGCCGTGTGAGAGTGTCACAGTCACCAAATTTACTTCCAGGAGCTTCTTTCTATACCCCACCTGTGTTTATCACCGAGATCTTGAAAAACTGCGGGTTGATTTAACCTAAGATTCACCCGAATAAAGTCTCAAATGCAATGCATAAAAATATTGGCATTCGCATATCGTTTCATTCAGAGTCGTAGGAAGTTTACAATCCCACACTATTTTAAGATTATCAACTCAGAACTCATCAGCAAAAAGACTCCTATGGTGCACTTTAGAGGGGAATTGTTAATTGACGTAAAGCTCTGAATACCTGTTCACTAACTCCCATGGAAGTCTCACGGCTAGACGTCGCAATATCTGGAGGGGTAATCAGAGGTGACAAACAGTATTCGCAAAGGATAATTTCCAGCCGGGACGAACGTTCACTTCCAGCTATCACCGAGAGGGGTCTTCTTGTCAACACCAGCAATATCGAAGTTGGATTCCTTCCATCCTCACTTCCCCTGATAACTGACGAATGTCGAATGTCAGATATCGTGAAACGCAACTTAATTTGGAGTCGATCACATCGATAAGTAAGAGCGGGTCCGTTCACGCAGATTGTTATTTGTAAACTTCACAAAGAGAGAAAGATGGCATGTATTCCATATGTCAACTAGAAATCATCAAGTTGCCCAATCACGGGCGAGCTCCGATGCTGTCAGGTTCTCAATCACGTGCGATCTCTCGCAAACCATGCGAACAGTTGACAAGGAACGACAACAGTCGAGATTAGGTGAATTATCTAATAATAATATTAATAAATACATGTTTATATCATATTTTGCATCAGACATTCGACGATGTATTGAGCACAATTTTATTTGGCAGGATTTCTCAAATTAAAGAAGTATTTTCATACCTGTTTAGGTTCTTGTGAATTCTATTTGTTTTAAAAATATTAGGCACGTAAAAAATGTTGGTAAATACGTAATGTGTGCATCGAATATTGCATGATTGGTGCGTGTTTAGTCACTCCCCTTCCACGTGTGGTTTTGGTTCATCACGGGGTGACATGTATTTGTGTAAATATTGGATTAGATGTAGTACGGCTGGTGACTGGCTAACTAACCCCTGCGAAACGCCCTTGCCACCGCTTGTGGGATAGTGCGGAGTTGTGGATGTAAATGCACAGAAAGGGGAAATTAATTCCAGGAATCAACCATGAAAGACTTAAGGGATGTGGAAAGAATAATGGGAGAATCTACGTTGTAAAGATAGCAAGGCAGATATAGAACAAAAATATGACGAAGATTTGGATAGTTAAGCTCCGACATACATGAACATGATTGGATTAATAATGATCCTCCTATTTAATATACCTAATAGTTTGTACTACATGTCCTATTTAGTCAACTGATCATATACTTACTTGTTTACTGGAGGTGAATATAATCTAGGTCTTAGGAATGCTATTTGAGTGACTCCGGTAATGCAATTTACAATAAAATTGAGTTCATTTAATGATTTAAGATTATTTTGCAAAGGAGTTTTGTTTCAATATTCTTGAAAAATGTTTTTTTACTTTAATATCATAATTTAAAACTTTTTTTCGCCACGGCATTCAATTTATTACGCGAGAATGTCTTTATGTTAAAGGGTAATTAATTCTAATTTATGGTAATATGTCGTGAATTCTTTTATCAGATCATTAATTTCAATAGACGCAGTGTTCTTCACTGCCTTATAAGATTCGGATTTTGTTCTACTGATTAATTCATTTAATATCGGTGCATTTGACTTGACGGTATAATTAATATATTCAATGATAATTGCAATTTTAGCATTTTATCGTTGCATTCATTGAGAATAGATTGTTGAATACCCATAATTTGATTTCTTGAAAATAGCTGACACATTATTTTAAGCTGACTTATTGCAATATTATCAGATGGTATTAGTCAAAATTATATGTGATTCCAAGGTACCCAACATTTTCGTTACGCTATTTGACCTTTCATACCTTCCGAGTAAGCATCTCGATGCCTCTTATTACACTTTTTATATCTTTTCAATATTCCCTACCCCATATAAGTCCCACACACTATGAACGAGTATTCCAGGATAGGGCTAGCAAGGACCTTGTATAGTTTTTCTTTTGTGGCTACGCCACTTCCTTTTAAATATCTCATAACGAATATGTGATCAAGCCAACAAAAATAAAGCATTCATTAAAAGAACATTGGGGAAATGTGATGGAAGGGGTCAAGAGAAACGTCATCTTTCGCTGGTTAGGCTTCACTTGCAGGGTACTATTTAATATAAATGTGGATCAATAAAATAGTTTCCCAAGGCAAAATGAGCTGTAACTCTTTCGGCCCGGGTGGAGAGTTTGTGTTCCAACCCCTCTCTGTGCATGGAGCGTCGGTCTCGAGGAAAATTCATTGAGTAAGACGGCCGCTATTATTTCTTTCATTAAAGAGACAGGAAATCGCTCGCCTCTTCTCCGGAAACACTGCGGCCTTGAGATCACAGTAATTACAGTTTTGCTCTCACGACAAACTCTCTTGTTCTCCTCCATCTCAGCATTTTATTTCCCTTGCGTTTCCTCACTCTCGGAAGACAAACCACTCAGCTAAACTCAGATGAATCTACAGGCTGGGTATTTTTATACCTCACCGAGGAATAATAAGCTTTCAGATGTATTTCCCATCCGCTGCCCCGCAAACGAAGAAGCTCGCATGCCAAATTGCATTTCTAGTCCGTATTGCGCTTTTTTCCCTCGGTGATACACATGGATTCCAGATATTATGCCACAACAAATTTTCAGCAGATTCTCGGCTTAGCTAAAGATTCTGTTTTTATTGATTTATAAAAACCATAAACACAGTAATCAATCCGAAGGTCGGTTTAATAGGTGATGGTAGAGTTTACCCAGTACTAAGCCCGATGGATGCGCGAAATTCACACATCAGGGAAGGGGGACCAGTTCCTTTCCCTGTGCCGATTATGGTTTCCCAGGAAGACCTGGTACCCGAAAAATCACATATCTTGGGTGGAGCTGCAGGTGTCCATAGCGGATTTCCCGGGAATCGAACCCAAGCCTACTGGTCAGTAGTCCAACGCTCTACCCCATGGACTACCGCGACCCGCATTAATTTATATATTAATAATTATTATGTTACACTTACACATTGGTGTAATTACTGCCATGTGAGAATTTCTCATTGGTATTAGTTTTATTAAGTACTCTACGAGCCACAATAAGGTGTGTGGCAGGGAATGTTTACAAACCAGACTACCCTTGATACAAAGCACCTTTCCCTCCTAGCGCACAGCCGGACAAACGTTGTTTTATTCTGATCCCTTACCATTTTTGGATAAAATGACATCTTAAATTTATCTTTTCCACATTTTATCTCCCTAATTTTATTAGCATGATCTTTCCTACCGTAGCACGATGGGGTTATTAATGCATTTTCAACATCACTGCTAAAGAGACGTCCTTCCAATTTATGCAGGAGATTTTTATCTCTAATTTAACATTCGCTCCGCGAGTGATTCTCAGCCTAGCTCCTCTAATATTTTGGATACGCTAGTTAGTTTATCATAACGATGTTTCACAAATCCAGCTCCTCTCAGCTGCACGCGATCCAATTCGGCAATTGAACCAACTTTCTGAGGATCCCATTTACTGGCAGCATATTCTATGTTAGAACTAACGAGTGAAACATAATATTTCTCTTTAACCTTTTCATCGCATTTCCCCAGTACTCTTCCAATAAATCCTATTTTTCCGTTAGCTTTTTTCACATTAGTATTACCGTCGGAGCAAATTAATTCGAAAAACTTATTCTAATGGTAAAACATATTCTGTGTGCATCTAGGTATAAACGTATTTTAATTCCATCATTTTAATAAAGACTACTAGTCGTGGTGAAATGCTCAATCGAGACATCTTCCCGACGCGGCTGTAATGACACTGAAAAATATGATTCACTACCGGAACTTAGCCTTTCCCTCGCACAATTAAGAGACGACAAGTCAAACCAACGCAGTAACTCCTTAAAGTGGACGCTTTATACCGATCTATTGGACTCCTTTGATTAGCTGTGTTTTCATTTTTCCGTTCTGGCGCAACTGCGTGCAACTACCGAGGCACACCGTGTCCAAAGCCTACGAGAGCATCAGTTGGAGAGACAAGATGACGGTGCAAACACGAGTCGAGTGCTTACGATTAAATTGCAAGACCGCCGCTGATGCATGCCTCCCATTATGCCGCGGCGTACACGGCGGCAAAAGTTTTAATTGGAAGACTCCCGCCCTGCGTAGCATAATGTTACATTTGGCGATGTACTGCGTACCGATTGGAACCGCACCGCAGCAAATGGCGGCCTCGCCGCTCCGATGGCAAAGGGTCAAAGTAATAACAGTAATTATTATGCACCTCGGTGGAAAAGAGATGCATTGTAGGCGATCTAATTATTTATTTTTTTAAATGTATTTATATATTTACATTTTACTTAATTAATTTGGTGATTTTTTTAGGAATAATTTTCCAAGATAAATGCTGTTTATTTTATCATAAATCGAACAGACATAATGAAAATGAAAACTATTTTACAAAAATTTTGAAATAATAATGTATGGAGCGAGCGGTAACTACGGCCGTATGAATATTATTAACGGAAGAATAAACCCCAGCCGTACTCTTATAAATGGGTAAAGGATAAAATGAGGGAAATTAGAGAGGAAAAAACAAAAATAAATAAATATGTAAATAGTTCAAATTAAATAAAAATAAAATAAAATGATATTGGGAGTTTAGGACAGAAAACGGTTAAATCAAAATATGATAGAAATAACGGTCTCGCTAAGGTATACTAAGCTCGTACAACTGAGCCAGAGCGTTTTTTGTTAACATATTTTGGTTTAATCATTATCTGCACTAACCTCCCCATATCATTTCATTTTATTTTGATTTAATTTGAATTATTTATCTATTTATTTTTGTTTTTTCCTCTCGGGGTCAATGCTATCTAGTACACCTTAGACAGTGTTTTTTGTCATCATTTTTTGGTTTAACCGATTTCGGTTCTAACCCCCCCCCCCTCCACGATATAATTTTATTTTATTTTTATTTAATTTGAATTATTTATTCATTTTTGTTTTTTCCTCTCTAATTTTCCTCACCATATCCTTTGCCAATTTGTAAGAGTACGACTAGTAATATTCTTCCCATAATATTTTAAAATTAAATTTAAAAACATCTAGACAATAGTCGTAAGTTTTAGTGAGTCTAAAACCTACCCTTATTACGAAAGAAGTCTCGTTATGAAGGAGAAAAAATAAGAGGAGAAACTTATTATTAAACCAGAGAAAATACAGAGAAAGGCTACTAGATAATGTATTAAGGAAGCGCAGTAGGACGGAGAGGGCATTGTGGGGGTCGACGATACTGGGCTGGGAATCTTTTAAAATAAGGAGAAAAATAAGCAGACTCAGTGAAATGTTTCAGACGATGAAATTAGAAAAAGAGTAGAATATAGGTACAGAAGTATAGTAGAATAGGTAATTGAGGAAGTGCGTCGCAAAGCTTAATTTTATCGGAAGAAACGACCATTGATACAAGATGAAATTCCAGGCTTAAAGAACGAATAAATATTTGAAAAATACAATCCTAAGCAAAACAATTATTGTGTGGAATAGTCTCCCAGCAAAACTATTTGAGCCTTTCCCAAGCAATGTAAATGTATTTTTTAATAAATAAATTTTTAAACAGTGAATAAGATAATCGCATAAGTGGGAATTATAATGCGTGAATTTAATACATGTTAATTATAAATTCAAAGTGAAATTAAATGCAAAAAAGTAAACTAACCAAATTGTGTAGTTTAAGGCGTGGTGTGGTGGAAGTCGAACATAATGAATAACTGATAGAAGCAATTTTCCACTGGATAAAATTTATTTTACTGTAAACTTATTTTTTTACTGTATTTTTACTCATTACTATTTACTATTACTATGTTTACTTTTACTTTACTGTATTTTTTGTTTATTTTACTCTACACAGTAAAACAAACTTTATCCAGTGGAAAAGTGCTACTATCATTTATTCATAAAGTAAACCGAATATGTTGCCACTTGGCAAACGGTCAACTTGTAACACTTTCCTATAAATAAATAATTATATCGCCTAGGATGCATCTCTTTTCCACATCGGAGGGTTAAATAATGATTGTTTTTTATTTGACCCTTTGCCATCGGGACCTGCGCCAGTTTCCCGAGTATCTCGCTTCGGGTCGGGGTCGGGTTCATCGACAGATCATTGTTTGTGGTCCCGGGGGCCGAAAATGGCAGGGAGGGCAGGGGTCGAAGGATCCACAGGAATCGACGACTACGGGAAAATAGTTCTCGGAACCCCTCACGTCACCGCTGCCACCGACGGTCCAGTTTTCTGTGGAGGTCGGGCTGAGAGTGCCGTAAGGGATGACGGGTGGAAAGGTCACGGAGTAAAATTGGCCCGGACTCCATTAATTAGGGCTAAAATAAATATGAATAACAGATTACAGAACTTCGAATTTTTTATTATTGATATCCGGTCTCCCATCCCTTTACCTCTGATTTCTTTTTACCATCCCTCCCTTTCCTCCAGACGCTAATTAGAACATGGCTCATCATCCCCTGGCACCCATAACCCTCTCGGCACCTTTCGGGTTCATCTCTTTATTGATCATGAGAATGTTTCAGAGGTGGAACGAAGGCCGCAGTTACCTTCCTTCATTTTCGCTGACCTCTCCCGCTTCCTCCGCTTTTCCAAAAAGTGAAGCCACGTCATTGTGATCTTATATAAAATACCCGGAATTAATATTCTATGAAGTTTATTTTCAAATAAATGTCGTAAATTATTGATAAGACTTTATTTCAATATTTATTACAAATCGATAATTTTACCTTTTTTTGTATGAGGCTGCAAATAAACTGGCGAATAGCAATCAGCTGGTTGGACCGCAATTAATCCAACGCCCTGGGACCCGCCATATCGGAAAGCAAGACATCTCTGTCAAGGGAAAAAACGCTATGATTTCTGGCAGCCTGGTGGGCCATTTCCTTCGGACAGAGAGGAAACCGTACCAGTCTCTTCGTTTGGCAAGTTAAGAAACTAAAAAATGAGTCAGTCATATTACAATGAATATTAATTATGTCCTCAAGCAATGGATGTACCTTCTGGTGAATGTATTGAATTCCGCCTCTGTAAAGATTTTATTAAGACGAATAACCTCGAGGACCCACAATAACAAAAGATAAACGAAAAAAAGGCCAGCTTTAGGAAGGAAGAAATTCATATTTCATCAAGGCAAAGTGCGTCTATACACAAGTGGCATTGCCATGGCAAAAATGCGTGAACTAAGATACGAATGGTTGCTACGCTCGCCTTACTAGCCTGATTTGACTTCATCAGATGTCCATCTCTTCCCTAAGCTCAAATTTTCCTCGGTCAACGGAATTTCCTTCAAACAAAGAAATTACAGCTGAAGTAGACAGGTATTTTGCAGACCTGAAGGTATCTAATTTTCGAGATAAGATCAAGACATTAGAACATCGTTGGACCAAGTGCATTAGTGTACAGGGAAGACTACATTAAAAAAATTTAAGTTTCACTCAGGTAAATTGTTTATTTCTATTCCATTTCGAAAACATTTTAAATGAACCTCGTAAAAATACTGAGGTATCACTCTACTGAATAGTTGGATAAGTGTGAGCTTAGCTACTCTGGTAAAAAAAATGTTGCATTGAACGCGCGTTATTGTCTCCATAGCTTCATGGCAACCGGTGTGCCTTTCCATCAATTGTGTGCAGTGCATTGGCGCCGGCGCCATGGCCGGGTAGCTGAAGAATTGCGCACCAGCAGCCACTGAAAAGATCCCTTCGTCTCCATGGCTATCGATTCACCCGGGGCGATGCGTGGGGACTTGCACTCGTGCCTCGAGCGTCGGACTGCACCAGCATGATGCACCGACTGAGGGGGTCGGCTCCATGAGGATGCAGCTTCCAAGGAGGGAGTTATGGACGCCCGGATACAGTAAAGTACACAGATAGGCGTTTGGCTTCCGAGGCATAACCAGAGATTTGACCCAATGACCTTTGGGTCGGTAGCCGAATGAATGCCCTTTTCCCACTGAACTACGGAAATGGGGCGGCTTCAATGTGCGCCAGGGACGTCCAATCGCAGTCCAATTACCCTGATTGTATTTCCTCGTCTTCTCTAACAGTTTTCACTCCATGATGTCTCTAAGAAGTTACGTGACACCGCGACAAAAGCTTTTAACGGAGTCATCCGCTAATGCGCATTACAATGCAACAACTTAAAAGGACGATAAATCATTCACCTTGACCGGGATTCCAATCCGTATCCTTCGATATCCGGCCGAGTTAAGCTACCAAGGCTACGCTCTTTGTAATTCTCTTACACTCAGAAATTTTGGGGACTTAAATGGAATAAAATGTTTTTTTTTAAATTTACAATTTTAGTATAATCTTCATCACAAACGATTATGATATACAAATAATCAAGACTATTAACATAACGTAAAACTACGGTCAATCTTTATCAAAAACAATAGTGAGATGATCTTCACACTATACAATAGTAGTATACATTAAAAATATATAATTTGAATACTCATTCTGGTCCTGCTAAGCCAGTCAGTTCTTGCTTGACAGCAGGTGCCAACGTAGACAAAATTAAGAGCTTAAAGTGTATGCAATCATAAAGATACATGTATATTGAACACATTTTGTTCCAAGCCCTAATCCATTCTGTATAATAGCCAGTCTTTTTTTCTCCCTTTCACAGCGTTTACTAACTGTAATATTCTTACGACAGTTGTGACGAAATGCCGTAATTATAATGTCACAAGTATTTGCAGTCATACACACTTCGCCGCATTCCACGAGGTTAAAGCCAACTTTGAAACACTGGAGTGTTTACCTTCGATAGGTAAACTAATAAATTATAGTTGTCTAGTATTATACTACGAATAATGATCGTACTAGTACTTTGAAATTGTTTCATCGCCTATAATGTTTGTTCGCTTCCTATTCTGACGCTTGATTGATTGATTGATTCTCGAGAGATTGATTTTTAATCAACCACTTGATTCTCATTCGGATTGATTCGGACGGATAGATAGATAGGTAAGCGTCTTTATTCGGGCAAAATTGAGACCAATAAGGTCCCTAGCCTAGGGGATAGGATAGCCTTTCAGTCGGGAGTGGTCGGAAATCAATCGACCTAATCTAGAATTCGGAAAGAAATAGGGGAAGCGGTAGCGGTTTTTTAAACTCGGGATTTGAAGTGTGAATCAGTGTTTCCCGATGAGGACGACGCTCTTCCCGGGCTTGAGAACTCATCACGTTCGGGGTATGCCATCGAGGGGAGATGATTACAGCAGAATAAACGTTAAAATATTTTCAAGAAGGGATAAAGAAAGCTGTAAACGAAACATGAGAATGATTGCATAACAGAATAAGCGTGGTTGACGTGGGATGAAAATTTAATCATTAAGTAACGTAAGGATGAGATTTTCACGAAACAGGGGAAGCGAAGATGAACAAGACAGTTTGGGGACATAAACATGAACCGGTAAAGAGTTTATCCTATTCGGGAAGTGTTTCAGAAGAAGTTGGGCAAAGTAGTGAGGATATTGAAAGATTTTCGTTACCTAACCGGAGCTTTTAAAAAGGAGCGTGAGTTGATGACAGGCACGTTAAGCCAAGTTCTGAAGAAAAGACAGGTGATCATTTAAGTGAAAATATAGTTTGCGAAATAGCTTTATATGACTAAGAAAGTTAGTTGTTGATGCAAGAGGTTGGAGACTTGATATATAAGGGTGGAGAGGATTAAATAAAATAAAATGGGTGGAAAGAAAAACAAACCATAAAGTTCTAGTTCAAAGAAGGCAGGACAGTGGATGTAAGAAATACTGAGAGGCGATTTAGATGCTGAGGAAGAGAATAGAGGGGAGAATGCTGGGAAAGAGAAGTAGAGGGAGGGAAATAATAGGCATCTTGGATGAAATTAAGGCAGGCGGGAAATATACAGAGTTAAATAGCGAGTCAGTGTAAATATAGTAATGGGTATACGGTTTATTCTTTTCATTTAAGTCTGGGCTTAAAAGTAGGTGCAGCATTGCGTATTGCCTGGGTATATAGAAAACCCACCTTAAAACAGAAGACTAGCGGTATTAATATTAAAAATACGCTATTACTAAATGTTAGTTCATATAAATATGATTTATCATACATTTATATAAACAAAATCAAAATAATTACTAACACATTCAAATATTCATAAATTAAATACAAGTTTGTGTTGAACTTAAAAAATTCAATGCTAAAAAGTTTGCCTAAATGAAAATTCTTCATGTTAAACAACAATTCATTTTTTAATTTTTCTCATTTTTTCCATTGCCTAGTTTTTTTTATTCCTTTAGGCTTCCGGTGTGCTAATTGATTAAGTTTTTAATGGAAAGGGGGTCCATTCAGAATGTCTTCTAAGACGTCATGAAAGTTTAAACCAATTTGATGCGTTTCGTTTTTTAACGCTATCCTATGCATTAAAAACATGTTTACGAAAAAATCCTCGGTGTTAGCTCTTCTTGTCGGTTAGAATTTAAGTGGATGCGCCTGGGTCAGAGATTGGTTTCGAAGGGCTGTTGTGTTTATTTTTAAGCGATAATTTTCATTTCAAAGTGCCGAAAGTCATTCACCAATTTTCATCGTCAAAATGATTCCCGTTTTGCTCGGCTTCCTCGGGAACGGCGAAATATCGACAAATGAGAAATACTTTCTCCAACATTCATGGGAAACCTCGCGGCGGAATAAAAAAATGTCTTCAACTTAAACGTTTAAGATGTGATTGGCTTAAAATTCCTTGACTCTGGTCCTATGCGAGATAAAATGTGGTTCTTAAACCATTTTACGTCAATTTTTTACACGACTTGTGATGATGGTGTACAGATATTCCAATGGAATATTTCGGAGAATAAACGTTTGCCAGATTTTCAGGAAGATAAGGATTGGATAAGGATTCCCATCCTCGTACTGAAACTATAAGCCTGCCGTTTCATTTAAAAATTCAAAAATGATGTCCTTCATCCAACGATCAGTGAATAATCAATCAGAAACAGATAACCTTTACGGAACATTCAATTATGTCTGCTTAGGACTTTCACGGTGGTGTATAATACTATCAAGATATTTATTTTGGTGGTAATAGAAGAAGAAAGTTGGATATTTGTAATCCTTTCAATTTTTTGCCAAAACAGTGCGTCGCGTGATATATATCACTTCAGATGGAAGGTTTTCATCAAAGAATCGATGACTTAAATTGGATTTACGTGCGGAAAAAAGTAATGAAAAACCACCGGGCAACACAGAGATTACATACGGCGTGATATGAGACTACATACGGCGTTTTTTTCAGTTTCTTCCAGATGGTTTGTGAAAGTTTGACTCCCTGTGGGTGATATACAGTTATTGACAATGAATTAGTGAAGAGTTCTTCGTGTTGAAGTACGAGAAATTGGACAAGAAATATGTAGGAATGTTGTGCCATTAAAGTTTGTGTTGAACTTGGTGAATTCGCAAAGACTACCGACAAAAAGTTTTTAAAAAACATACGTTGAGTATTACTTTTCAAGGGGAACAGTTCCATGGTGGTAAAAGTAAGTACTTTTGACCGACCGGGAAGAGTAAAAGAGTAACTTTGTTATGGAAAATCGTGAACCTTTTTGGGATTCATGCTGTCATACGTGATCTGTGCAATAAATGCGCAAAATGGTGCAATCTGGCGGCCATGAAGCGGACTGTAGCCACGTCCACTAGCGGCGCTAGTTACCTGAGACCCAATGTCTGTGCCTGGCGGATCATCGAGCTGTGCGTATGGTGCCAGTTATTTTAGTTTCTGTTGTCCTGGTTTTTACTGTTTGTCGAAAAATGGAAATTGACGAAATTACGGAGAAGCGAATCAACATCAAGTTTTTGGTGAAGTGCGGTAAAAGTTATCAAGAAATTGATGAAATGTTCACGGCTGTTTACGGTGATAAGGCTCTGAAAAAACATCCGTTTCCCAAAAGAATTAAGCGTTTTAAAGATGGCCGACAAGACACCACGGATGATGCAAGGCCGGGACGACCTTCAACCACCTGTGTTGACGACAGCATTGATCGTGTGCGGTCCCTTGTCCTTACCGATCGTCGAAATATTGTCCGAATGATAGCTGATGAACTGAATTTAGGAAAATTAACAGTACACACATTTAAACCGAACATGATGAATGGAACCTTCACCATGACAATGGACCTGCACATTCAGCATTGATTGTTCGCTAGTTTCTGGCAAAAAAATTCAATCACCATCCTTAATCATCCTCCTTATTCGCCAGATCTCGCCCCCTGAGACTTTTTGCTGTGCCCAAAATGCAAAAATGTGATGAGGAGACATCACTGGGAAGATGTGGTAGACACATTAAGGCAAGAAACGATGAGAAAACTAAAAAACCTAAATGCCGAGGACTTTCAAGGGTACTTTAAAAAGAGGAAAAGAAGATGGCAGAAGTGCACAACCTACGAATGGCGAGTACTTTGAAGGGAACGAAGTAGTTGCAGATTAAATTTTACAAAACGAAATTTTTATGGCCTCAGTTCGCGTATTTAATGGACAGAACTCGTATTTCAAAATTTTGTAGCAGTTTATTTCACTCTTTGCCTTCATCTACATAATACGAGAATACATATCTACATAACATGTATCCTTAAAACTGCCGGGAAGGAATATCTTCATATCAGTAGGAATTTAAGAGTGAGCGTATGATAAGAAGCGGCGAATAGCTCTGATATATCAACTCATGAGTGAGATCTTGTGCCAACGGCCAGAGAAGAGAAACCCCCAAATCTGGACTCACATTCGTAGAATTGATATTCCTGTATATTAGTCTTAATCGGTGCTGGAATGCTTCCTTTTTTGATTCAGAGCACCGCGTCTACGGAATCTGAAGTGACTTTTAAATTACTCGTATCTTTGTGACCTCCGCATGAAATGTCCGAAAGTAGGCGTTGGGCCGGAAATGTCGTCTTCAAGGGGGCTTTGTATCGCAAGAATGCCGTTTTGGGCTCATTAATTTTCGGATTCTGGAAGATGTAAATGCGCGACGTTCCCTTACTAACTGCCGATTGGCAAATAACCTTTCGTATATTGTATGCCCCCAATCCCCATCAAAATTATAATCATCTAACGTAGTTAGGGTTAAAAGTAAAATTATCCACTTTAAAATTATTTTAAGATTACTGTTAAATCTCTCATTCCGTTGGAGATAAAAGCTTTTTTTTGCCCGTCTATGCAAAAATTTCAGTTTTAATTCTACCTTCAATTTGATCATGTAAATCCTCCATTTTTACAGTAAAACAATATTGTTTATCATGTAAATAATTTGGCAAAATTTTGGCTGCCTTTATTTTTTTCATTGGTAAGAATAAAAAGAATCTTTGAAATGCTCATAATTTTCCCAATTAATCAACCAGACCATTCTCAGCTGACTGAACCGTTTAGATTAAATAATCAAATTAAGCCACGATAAAATATAAATATTGCCATGTCTAAGGCAAGATACAGAAGTTTACAAAGTGAAACGTATAGTATCCTCGTTCACCTAAATTTATCTATCTGTATATGATAGATAAAATAACTTCAATATATCAATTGGAAATTTTCAACTGCCCAATTTAACTGATCATAATTAATTTGGCATATCTTAAATTTTAACAGAGTAATCACTTCGAGCTTTCCCAGTACTGACACATATTCATATGAGATCATAAATTATTGCTAATGATGTGTAACATCAGATTCAGGAGTAAAATATGGATGAAGAAATAAAGAATGAAGAAAGAAGGAATGAAGAAATAAAGAATACGGATGAGGAAATGGTATATAGATGTATTAAGCAAGACGATAAGAAAGATAATATATGATATAAAAATATATGAGCGAGGGCAAGGAACTTATGTGATAGAAAAAAGGCGAGTATTTCAAGCTCAGAAAGAAATATATAAAGCGATTAGGAATTCATTTACCACAGGCGAGGTGATTTCTTAAATAGACGCGAGACGGATACAAAAGAATGTACAAGTAAATACAGCCTTAGGTAGGAAAAAGTACAAAGAGATGAAGAGCAGGCAAAGTTGAAATACTGAAAGGGCGTAAGAAGTCTGGGGGAGGGGGGACGCAGAGCGAGGATAAGTAGAGAGTTTACGAAGGAAAGAGTAGATGGATGCACTACACCGGAAAATTAGCAATCAATCCAGAAAAGATTCAAGAGAGATTTTCATAGCACTTCAAAGAGGATTTAAATAGCGTAGACGTTAGGCAGTGGGTTTAATCACAGGAAGAGGACGTGAGCTTAAGTGAGGCATATTTGATTACGAGATAGGAGGAGGATAGGTTATTAAGGAGTTATTTAATCAAACAAGACCGTGAGGATAGATAAAATCTGAACGGTACTATGAAATCGCCTTAAAAAGAGGAGAAACGAGTATTTTTTATGACCTACTTCGTAGAATTTATGGAAAATAAATGTAGCGGAAAGACGTTTTCTGAAAATGAAAAATCTTTTATTAGTTCCCATCTAAAATAATGATAAAGCAGCCATGTGTGAGAACTACATATAACTTTGATTTCGCCCGTAGCTAGGGTTGTACATAGGATTATAAACAAGAGGACAGAGAGGAGGGCAAATGATTACTTAGGGAATAATCAGTTTGGCTTCGTGAAATGGATAGGCACGCGCGGTGTCACAGAAACAATGACGTTGTCGATAGAGAGGATTGTAGAATAAAATCAGGAGGTATTTTTGGTTTCGTAGATTTTGAGATTTAGTTCGATAGATTAGATTGGGTAGAAGTGGTGAATGTCCCATAGAATGTAGAACTAGACTGGAGGCATAATCTAGTTATCCCAAACATGTGTATATTTAAAACTGGTGATGCGAATGTGACGATTGGAGAGCTTGAATGGATGGCGTAGAATCGAGGGTTTGTTGATGCAAGAGGTAAGGAAAAAATTCAGTCATTGGAAGGAAACAAATGAAGAAGTTTCAAGCATGATGAATGTGTAGAGAGATTTTTAGGAAAAAATCCAATCGAAGCAGGATAGGCTTCCGCCTCAGAGCATTTACGTTGATGATGGAGTGTCAGAGACTTTGGCGATAGAGAGGAGGGCGTAAGGCAGGAGCTGTAGCGCAGGGAAAAGAATGAATTTGTTCGACGTAATTAAAGGAGGAAGGATGGATTGGATTGAAGAGTTCATTTTGCTGTAGGGTTTAAGGTTATCTTGTTCGGCAAGGGTTATAATTGTAGACCTGGTTAGTCTTTGAGTCCTTCCAAAATCTACCTTGAATGGTGGGTTAAAATAGAATAATAGTTGTTAAAATAGTATAATAGTGGGTTAAAATAAAAACATTAAGTTTAAAGATGAGTTCACTTGAAAAGTAAATTCTTTGCTTCGCCATGTCCTTCGAATTTCATTTCAGGAGTGGGGTCCTCAGCCGAACACCTTTTTTCCGCAACATTTTATCGATGGTTCTGCCGTTGCTGCCGCAGCGTGCCCAATAGCAGATCTTAAGCAGGACTGAAGGTCACGCGGCATTGCTATCGCACGAATCCACCACGTGAGCGGAGAGAACGGAGTCCGGAGTGCGGCAGTCTGTTAGGGCGGGGGGGAGGGATGGGGGGAGTCGTCATCCAGCCCTACCCGACCGAGCCCTGACCCGTGGGCGTTTCTCTGCTGATCGCTAGTGTATGGGAAAGAATAAGTGGCCAACACCGTTTGAAGTGAACGTAGTCCTCGGCTTTCGGCAAAAGTACCCTCTTCTTATGTTCTTGAACTCGTTTAACAAGGAATAATTTATCCATAGGTTATCATTTTATGTGCAATCCCTGAGATTGCAGTTAATCGTGAGTATTGTTATTTTTTAGTTTGATTGTACTGAGTATTTTTTATCAAAATCTCTTTTTGTGGATTAATTTTCTCGGAAATGCTGCACTTTTACCCTGAGGTGGTCTTAATCACGAGATGACGTTAATAACCACTCTAACAGAAAATCCTTTCTTTTTTGTGCCGCTCTTCTAATCCGAAACGCTTTCTTTACTTCCTTTGTGTTTTAGAAAAAATATTTTAAGTATTTTTTACCCATTTCATCTAACTCACGTCGTATTATGTAAAAAGAAGGTGACTGTTGGATCTTACCCGAAAAGAACGCTTTTGCTTCAAAATTATTATAGAAAACAGCTGTGAAACGTGAATTAATAATTCATTAAAAAGCTTTGTTACCTTCTTTATTTTATGTAATTCATGACGGTGCGTTTGTGGTTTTCTTGGATTTTTTTAGTAAAGATAAGGGAGTGAGCCAAAAGCAAATTACTTGCCCACCCGAGATTACTGAGGCAAATGCTTTATATGTTTTATCCCTCTCTTGCAGAGTTTTTTCGTAAAATTTTCCCGATTTACAATATTCCTAGATGATGCGGCGTTACCTATAAATTACCTTATGATTAAAAAGTAGCGGTTTCTGGCATCAGACATCCGCAGCATCTTTTATGGAGCTAATACGATGTGTAGTTATTTACCGAAATCTTTAAGACGTTTACAATCGCCAGCAAATCCCAACAATTGGCGTTTAACTTGCCAGAGTACATCCTCTTCTCTATCTCTCTCGTGCTTATCTGCAAAGACTGATCGTAAATATAAGATTTAAGTATTTTTAAGGGATTGCATACTTGAATTAATAAACGCGGATCACAGTTTGCGTATTTCTGCATGGTGTCATAGTACACCCCTTGATTCATTATGTATTTAATGAACTGGAGAAATAAATTTTAACAAGAAAAAAACCCTGTTTTTTATTTAAAATCTCACGAGAACAGAGACCAGGAATGTCTTATGCGTCCTACCAATGTAAAACACCTCATTTAAGACGAAATATAAAACAATGAAGGTTCACGATTGAAAATCTAAGATGGCAAACCTTAGAAACTGCTGGCCGCGACTCATAGCTTTGCCCACTACGACAACTCCCATACTCGAATAAAAATAACAAATACCGGAGAAAATTAGAAATACCTACCTGTCCTGCATCAGGAACAGCTTCTAAAAAAACATAAATGGCGTGTTTCAGGAAAGGCTTTTCCTATCCTTGGACCTTTGTTCCAAAATTTTAAACTATCGGATAAAATAGGGTTGAAGCGGTAAACACAATACCCTTTTACTTCAGTCATTCACTGAAATGGTTTCGCTGGTATAAAACGAAACATGACAATAAAAAAAAACCAACCAAACAAGACTACTTCAATACTTTTTTAAAATCATTAATGTGCAAGAATAAAGTAAAAAATTGGTTATTGTTGAAGCTAACAGAATTTATAGTTTTTTGAAATGACAAAATTTCTTTCACCCTCACCTTGGTTATTGTTGTTGTTGCTAAAATAACCTGAAATGGAATTAAAATTTGTATCCACGAAAATTATCTGAAAACATCACACATTACTTTCTTAGTAGACGTTTATCTTTTCATTTTATCACGACGAAAAAAAACAGTTACTGGCGGTTGCATTTTGCGAACTGGGTTATATCGCACAAGACCGTGAATGAGGGGAGAGCACTTAATCTAGAAGAAGGACCCTTTTATATGCGTAATCTTGTTTTTTAACACAAAAAATTATAACTAAATAAGCTGTCTGGACTTCACTACGATTGAAATTAGGAACGAAAGAATGGCATTAACCAATCGAGCATCATTCTTTATGATACAAACTCCATCGAAATCGATTCCATTTTCAACGCAACTCCGTTATCTCGTGACATTTTCATTGATGGAAGTAATTCAATCTATTCACGTCAATTAGCACCAATTTAGAATATTGGTTGACGTTGGTCTGTCGCTTTATTAGTCCCTCGCGAGTTAAGCGAGGTGAATCCTGACCGGAGGGCTTCGAGGTCGTCTCGATGCCTCCTGGACGCCATTAGATTGAAATCTAATGGGTGAGATTTCCAGGAATCCACAGCCCAATCGATCGACGCACGTGAAGCGGAGCTGGCCCGACCTCATTGCCCCGGTTCGCGCGCGGTTTGCATATCGTTCCGTAAACGGAAAAGGATTGGGAAAACAAAGGAATTTAATTAGCGTTTAATGATAAGGTTGTTGCAATATTTTTTCATCCAGGCTTCTTCACATAGAAGCTCATGGGTAAGTTCAATACGTTTAAGGGAAAAAATCATGGTACACTCAAAATGGATACTAATTTAACTAAAATAGGTTCATCATCATCAGTATTTCAATCCTAGGATTGGTTTACTGTAGCCCTCCATTCTACTCTACTCCCTCTACTCTATTTAATGTAAATTCCTTCAATCCTTTATACCTTCTCTCTGTTTTACGTCCTTCTTAATTTGCCCTATATACATGTCTCTTGGTCTTCCTCGTGGAATATTCCCTTCTATTTTTCCTTCTGTCAATTTTATAATCAATCCATTGTGCCTCATAGTGAGTCCAATCCATCTATTTCTTCTTTGCCCTAGAGTTCTCCAAATTGTCCTCTCCTCTTCTGCTGTTCTATATACTTTGTCTGTCCATTCAATCCTCAGCATTCTCATCCAGCACCATGTTTTAAATGCTTCTATTCTTCGCTGGTCCACTCTTCGAATGTTGTGAGTCTCGGTGGCATAGGGCGCCATGCTCCATACGAAAAGTCTTGACGAATCGCTTCCTCGTTTCCAGTCTTAGGTAATTTGAACATAGTAATTGCCTCTTCTTAATGGGTTATGAAAATAGGTTGCTGTGGTCAAAATGGCAGTGAATGGCAGTGATTATTGAATCTTACCAGACTATGTTTTCTGCGTCAAGAGTGGAAGAGATGAATTCTCCCTCTGCTTTCGAAAAAGTTGATATTTTTATATTAATCATTGTGAAAAAGCATAGGGATTTTCTTGCATGCGGTCTTTTGTAAATTTAGTCGGTCGAGATTTATTGTATTTTTTCGTGGTTTATCAATACTTCTACTTGATAATGATCGAATTTCAACGCTCTAGGAAAGAACTGTATCGCTGTCGAATCCGCCGATCGGTACTATACGTCGAAAAATCACAGATCAAAAACTTTTCGAAGGCGCGAGTATTCATTAAATGATTAATTGGGACGTGCACTGTGACACAAATAAACCCTTTGAAGAGCAATCTCTCCCTTGAAATTTTGCCAAATCTCCCCGATTTCATTGGAACGGCTCCATGTTTAACGGAATCAGTCACCATGGTAACCATTCTCGGGTTGCCATGGAGATCCCATCAACAGTTTCGCATGGCATTTCTCGTCATCACATTGCCCGCGCTGCTTCCACGAGTTTGCCGTACTCCATGGCAACCAATTAAAATTCGATGACAAGTTATAATTAAGCCGTTAGAGCGATGTAAATAGAAACAAAAATATAGCGTTCACGAAAGGAGAAACAAATTTTTTTGCATAGCATGCACAATGTAAATATTTCATCACTTGAAAGTTTTTATTTTTGAAAATTTATAATGAATTAATGAAACATATTTATGTTGATTTAATATATTGGATCTAATTATGTGTATTTTTAAATCCTATTTTTAGGATTATTTCCGCAATTTCAAATTACAAAAGCCAGAGAGAATTTAGGGCCCCCTGCTCTATTCTCGGTTTTGAATGCTAAATTATTTTTTATATCTCCATACCTGCTGTCTAAAAGTTTTATTAATAAATATTTAAAAAATTTATAAAATTTTAACCGAAATATTCCAGCTTCACAACAACTTCAGATGAAATTACGTGACTAGGTTGACAAAAAAAATAATTGGTAAATAACTATTTGCTAGGATAAGGGAGCTGCTTTTGCGACGATCATTGATAGAAAGATTGGCTTCATTCATTTAGCGATTCATCTCAACAATTACATTAATAAAATGATAAAATACATTGAGATTATGAATTTCATCTACTTTAGGTCTTAATTAGAAAGAGCAAAAGAGAAAATTAGCCCGAAAATGAGATAATTAAATAAAACCATCTAGATATAATGAATCTGCCAGATATTTCTTTATCCAGTCATCGAGTGCATAAATTGAATAATTATGTATATATATTTTATTTTATTATATATATATATACGCACACATATTTATATGATATTTATGTATACATGCACAAACATTTATATATATATATATATATATATATACATATATATATATATACACATACATATATATATATATATATATATATATATATACATATATATATACACATACATATATATATATAAACACAGATGTAGATTTTTAAACCATAGAAACACAAAGAAAGGACACTCACATATTGTTGTTTTGACGTTTCGACGTCGAAACGTCTGTGTCTGGGTACATCTGTGTTTTTATATATTTGTGCGTCGCCGAAGAGCGTTCCATTTCGAAGTTATATATATATATATATATATATATATATATATATATATAGATTATATAAATATCAAGTTAACACTATCGAAACAAAACAAAAGCACAGAAACGCACAAAAAAGAAAAGCAAATTTCACGCTTTCGAGTTTTCGGTGGTCAAGCCACCTTTCTCAAGGAAGAGAAGGAAGATAGGAGTTCCAAAAATTCGAAAACGTGTGAGTCTCTTTCCTTTATTGCGTGTTTCTTTGTTTTTGTTGGTGTACGCTAGTGCTAACTTGATATACATTGTTATTCACATCCGTGAGACTCACATTAGTTTTATTTAAATGTGTATACACATACACAAACTCACATTTAAACACGAAACCCACATTCATTCACAACCCACGAACACATATTAATGCAAATGGATAGAGATATAAGGAAAGGGATAGGAACACATATAGAAGACGAACACAGGAGGCGTGGCGAAGGTGGAGTCGAAGAGATTACAAGCCTAAAAAAGTTTCCTTGATCGGATCTTGAACACTAGATCCTTTGAATTGTCGAGCCGATGCTTTTAATCACTTCAGCTATCGAGGAAATGTAAAGTATAATGAAATCTGCGAGGGGTTTATGGAAACAACTACCCCGATTATTTGGCCTGGATCCTGGATACATATATATATATATATATATATATATATATATATATATATATACTATATATATACTATATATATATATATATATATATATAAATTTATTACTAAAAACGTTGAAACTTTGATTCCCACCAATAATTTCACTTTTAAGTGAAAGCGTAATAAGAAATGTCATTCAGTAAATAGTCCACTTTGCACACGTATTATATATATTTTTTTACATTTAATACAAAAAAACTAATTGTTTCCTTCCCAAAATGGTTTTCTAGAGCATTTTAGATAGAGCAAAAGAAAAATGAAAAATGTCATTTATAACTACTGGTTATTTTAGAGGATATCATTTTATTAATCTTTTGAATTCTTCAATCTATATTGCATCCCTCATTATTTCCTGGAAAAACACATTAGATGCTAATTTGACAACAAGATATCTTAGGTAGTTTTCCCACCTGACTATGAGGGTTAAAAGTGAGAACAAACACGATGCCTTAACCATAAGCATAGGTCACCGGTCGAGCGTAGGGGTTAATTATCCATTCTGCTGTCCTCGGCGGATTAATCGAACTCTCGTGCCTTGCCTTCCTCGATTAAGGTTCTCAATTGACATCCAAAACTCCGCTCGTAAATTTGCAAAACTCTGGCGTCCGTTTCTGTGCCAAATTTAATTGTTCACAACCCCAAGTTTTTTGGATTATTTTCCAACATGGCAAAAAATCTTTGCATAAATCCCTAAATGGTGATGTGATGATCAAAAGGGAGTTGAGTATGTGTTTTACGTTTGTGTCTAAAGCTGCAAAGTTACTGTTTACATGATCCAGTAGCCAGACGAATTATTACTATTTTCCTCTTCGCTTTGCCTTTCAAAACATCATGCAAATGGACTCCTTATGCGTCGAAAGGGCACGCTGGTGCTGAGTAGGGAAGTTGCTGAAATCAAACACCTTCGTGCTGCTGCGTGAAATAATTCTAGTACCTTTTTAAATTCTTGACTCGCTCGTCAATGGCTTCCCCATCGAACCCTCGAGGTGGGACGGGTTTGCCCGGAAGGCGGGTCAGTGAGTCGGCCGATCGGTGAGACCTTCTGTCCCGCGTGGAAACGCCGCCGCCCTCGGCCGTAGTGGCCTTCGGATGGGGTAGAGCGGGAGGCAAAGTCCTCTCCGGATTTCGCCCAGAGAGCGAGCTTGGCGGACGATTCGCAAGTCTAAAATTCTGATGATTTAATAATCAGAGGCTCAGATTAGAGCTTGTGAATCTGTGTCTCAGAGGAAGGACATTCATCATGAAAAATTATCGTTTTATAAACATTGGAATGCCAATTAGAACTTCAATATATTTCATTAATTTCGGAGTGCATGCTTAATACATTCATCTTTTCAGCGGATGCAATTCACGGGAAATTGGAAATTGAATTTATGACCCGTATCGTCCCATGAGCTAAAACATAAGGTCAAACCATATACAAAGGAAACAATTTCACAGGATAAACACACAGATTTTAATAAATAATTTCTAAAAATAGAATGACTATTTTTGGCCATTTGAGAGACGCGTGATCGCTTAGTTTCCATCGTCCCATTTTTTCCCACCCACGGTTTCTATAAAAAGTATCGGAAAAAGTTTCGGGCAAAAATAGGTTTATTTCAAATATTGATTTAATGTCACCAAATTCTTCAAACTCTAACCCCTGAGCGTCGACTACTCTTTTGCCAGCGGCTTTTATACGACTCAAAGGCACCCTGTTAGGCGGATTACGGAAGGTCCTTGAGGGCACCCGTGCAAGTTTCTTTAAAAGCACTTAGGGTCCCATCTTGGTGTCTTTTGAGGGAGGATTTCACTTTTGAAAATGGGAAATTGTATGTTGGTACCGATTCGGGACTGTGAGGAGGTTGGGGAATCGTCAAGATGTCGTTGCAGAAGGTTCTCGCAAGCAGACACACTCGGCTCTGCTCCTGGTCGTCCATCCAAATACCTTAGGGACGAGTTTAGCTCGTGCCGATCTTTCGCATCGCCAAATTCTCAGTGATAATGTTGTGTACTGTCTTCTTATCAATACCAATATGACCTGCGATAATGCGCACACTTAACCGATGGACTGAATTCAATTCTTTATGCACACTTCAGGAAGAAATTGTCAGTGATACTTTTTATATAAACCTTGAACGCATAGTGGAGCTTAAGTGCGCCTGTGGGCAGGCAGCCCACATTGCGTATGATAAGGTGCAGTTGAGCGCAATAATCGCTGCGGGGAAGGAGATGGGAGTCACCACCCCTCAGGCGCGGCGACCGAAGGCGCACGCGAGGGAGGACCGCATTCATTGGGAAACATGATCACGAGATGTAGCCATAGGAACGGCAACTAAGCTAAGTGATGGCGAAATGAAGAAAATTGACCGGAATTGTGAAGGAAGAATTTTGGAACAAATCGATTTGTCGGACGGAGCTAGATGGGACGGAGAAAATTGTTAAATGGAGTTAAGGAATACGTTTTCATCTTTTTTGCAGTGATGGTAGCGGATATTACTTTAATGATTGGTAATAGTATAGGCCCTAGTGACCACGAGGACTTCTAAATGCCGCAACTACCATTTCAACACATTTTTAACCCGAGAATGGTAACTGGGGGTGGGGTAAAAATACCCCAGAGCGGTTGCCAATATCGCGCCAAACGAAAACGGCTAACGTTGACCATAATTCACTTCGATTATTCGGGAGTGGGGAGAGCCCGTTCCCCGCGTCAGTGTCACGTACAGTCTCGAGCAGTAAACGATTGAATTACCCTATGTTACCTGAATATGGTGAAGAAAACAGCGTTGCTGTTCTAAGGTTGAATATAATTATACGTAAAAAATAACTTAAATCACCAAAAACTTCATAGAAAATCCTCCTTAAAAAGTTTTGGCATATAATTCTAAAGGGATTATTAATAGAAATAGTCTACAGGGTTAGCGTAGACTTTCAACGGACCAAGGCACTACACACTGCTGTACTTGTGTGCCCAGATTAACTCGAAATTGATAATAATTATTATAACTCGATTTTATTCGGGAAAGATTGAGACTGTGAAAGTTCCTTCTTCCAACTAAAATATCATTAAACACATTCAATGAAAACATAATTACATTTTAGTGCTATTTAATATTTTAAAAAACTAGATAGTGACAATCGATTTACAATGAAAAAGAATGAGTACAACGAGTGCGGAAAGACATGCAAAATTGTGGGAAAAACGTATGGAATAAGGCTTTTATACTCAACGAAGAAACCCACGACAGGAAAATACCCAAACATGAAGAGTAGTTCGAAAAACTTGCGAAAATCTACAGATAAATAATGCTAATAAAATAAGCTAGTAAATTAAAATATTAATTATTACAAATAAAATGCATGAAAAATAAGAGAAGAAACAACGGAAGAACTGATACACACATATAAATGCAGGAGAAAAATTAATTGAAATAAAACTACTGATTAGCAATACAAAGTAAGTAATATTGAAGAAAAAATGAAAGAAAAAATATATTACTACAATTATTAAAGAGGCATGGTTGGAACTAGAGGTAGGAATTAAAGTCGGCGGGGAATTCGTAAAATCTCTTATGTTTGCTGATGATCAAGGTTTGGTTTGTCAGTCATCTTAGGAGTAGCAAGTGTTGGTGAGTGAATTGGGAATTCAGTACAATATAAATGGGATGAGAGTCAATATTAATAAAACAGAAGTGATACAATTTTCCAAAAAGTTTAAGCCAAACATTAAAATAGGAGGGCAAAAACTAGAGCAGGTAGAACAGTTTAAGTATCTCGGTAGTGTTTTGGAACAACACGGTCAAAGTAGTAAGGACGTAAAGAGAAGAATTGCGCTAGGCAAAGAGGCTTTCACAAGGAGGAGGGAGTCGATGACAAGGACGTAGAGTAAGGATATTGAGAAAAGACTCGCTAAAAAACTTTAATATGGAGCGTAGCTATGTACGGCGCGAAAACGTGGTCATTGAAGCAGGAGGATAGATGTAGACTGGAGACTTTTAAAATGTGGGTGTGGAGAAGAATGGAGAAGGTGAAATGGACAGAGGAGAAAACAAACGAGGAAGTACTTGGTAGGGTGGGCGAAGAGAGGGGTTTGTTGGGAGAAATCCTAGGGAGGCAGGAAAAGTGGATGAGGGGGGTATTGACCGGCAGTTGGATGTTGAAGACTGTGATAGAGGGTAGAATGTTGGGCAAAAGAGGAAAGGGAAGGAACAGGATAGGGATGTTGGACGGGATGAAGGGAGGAAGAAAGTACTCAGAGATGATGAGGGACCTGATATAGAGCAGGTTGCTGGATTTTGTGTTTTGTTAGGAGTCACAAAATATGTAATTGTTAGTTGTGTCCATCCAAAACCTACCTTAACCGGTAGATTACTCAATAAAAAATACTATAATACGGTTAAATTATAGTTTAAAAGACTTCAACTAAAACCCATAATCAAGAGTGAGATTTGAACTGCGATATTAATATGTGAAGTGGATTTGAAAAGAGAAACTTTGTAATTCCACATCATCAGGTGATGATGACGTGCTACGTCGAAACCTAGGTCGTCCGTCTAAAAAATCTGTGTGGAATTACAAAGTTTCTCTTTTCATTGTGTTAAGTCGATTCCATGAAGTCACGCCCGAGACAACGAATTACTATATATGTGAAAAGGATATTTCTGACTAATACTTGTGTGAATGTGATATGAACGCGAGCTTCTGAAGTGTTTTACATGCCATTTTCCTGTGATATTGAGAGTTTCTTATTTAAGATTCTTTTTTATGACTCAATTGAAGGAGCTTCCCTCAAGGCTGGATTGAGTTTGTTCCCCTCATAACAAGCATTAACAGTACCTGATTAATTGTAAATGACCGGTCGATGCTGCTGTATCACCAGGTTTTTATTCCCTCGTGCATTTGTTTTAAAAATCTAGTCTTGTAAACCCTCTATCGCAATCACAATAACTCACTCTTCAGTTATCCATACATTCTACCTCCCTTCTAATCTAAATAATGTGCCTCTTCTTTTATCCACTCTACCTAACTTTCCAGAATTCTCACCTATATCGCCGTCTTCAGAATCTCATCGTCTTCAGAGTCTCCTTCATGTTTCTTTTCGTGCATTTTTTAAAGGCCTACAATCGATGCTGAGCCTCTTTCCTGGCATGTAGTGGCAATCTCTTCAATAATGGCCGAAATAGTGTGGAGGACGAGTCCCGCTCTGAACGGCAGTCAACCTCATTAACCGACGACTACGTGGAACGTGTGCGTAAACTGCTGAATTTAGACCGTCAGTAAAGTGTACGTATGATCTCAGATATCGTATATTGGCTTTGATTAGATAGCAATGAACACCATTATCGCTGAAAGCTTGGCGATGCGAAAGATTTTGCGCTGACGTCCCAAAGGTGTTAGGACGGACGACCAAAAGAGCAGAGTCGAGTGTGTCTGCTTGCGAAGACTTTCTGAAACGGCATCGTGAAGATTCCCCAATACAAATACAGTCCCGACTTGGTACCAGAAGAGTATTCCCTATTCCAAAAAGTGAAATCCTCCCTCAAAGGACACCACCATGGGACCCTAAGGGCCGTAAAAGAAGTTTGCACGCCTACCCTTAAGGACCAATCCGCCTACCATGGCGCCTACCTTCGCTGGCTCGAAACTTTCGCTGGATCGAAAGCCGCTGGCAAAAGTGTGGTTGACGGTCAAGGGATGTACTTTAAAGATTTTTGTGGCATTGTAGTAATATCTGAAACTGATCCATTTTTTCAAAACATTTCCCGATACTCTTTATAAAAACCTTGTATTATGTATTCTCTATCGCAGTTTGGCAATAGAAAAACAGAAATGAAAAAGATATGAGTATTTTGCGAAGATAATAAGCACAAGGCTCAGTTTTTTTTTACTCGTTGCTTTTAATTTTGAACAGCCCGAGTTTGCTGCGCTACGGATAATCATCTGGTGACCTGATGACACAACGAAATCTGGGTCGAGTCGGCGAAAATTGAGTGCTGTGCTTATGTGAAGCGATTGCCCCAAGGAGCGCCAGATACTGTTGATTTGATCTACCAAAGATATAGCAAAAATACGGAAACAATTGAATTTCCCAATGCTGGTCTCTTGCAAAACGCTTGGCGACTTATAAGCACTCAAGTTGAGCCAAAAACATTTGGACGCAGGTTTGATATTCTCTTTCTTCTGGAGAGAGTCCAAGAAGAAGCCAAGGGAAAGAGAAGGAGTTGCCCTTCAAGTTTGCAGAACAAGTGTTTGTCGGTGTGATCGGAGTTATGACAAATGGTATATCCGATGCGTCAAGATGTAGAGTTAAAGAGTTTCAAATAAATCCATTAATTTTAATATGTATCTCCTTCTTCTCGGTTTTCATGTTTAGCATACCATTTAAGAGGAATTAAAATTAATTTTTTAAATTATTTTCAATATATTTATTGACTTTTTCACAGTTTTTCCCCCAAAGTTTCAGAGTTTATGAGGACTCCTCGATAGCTTAACTGGCAAAAGCACTCGACCTGGCGTTGATGGGACACGGGTACGAATCCCACGCAAGGCAATTGATTTTTACACTCTGAAATTGTTGCATTGATTGAGTATGTGATGTTTGGCGATGCATAATTTTTGGACGGGATATGAAGTGATGTGGGTAATTTTGGACAGGGTTTAATATTGAATGGTTGTGTTGGGCCATGAGTGATGACGCTTGCTTCGAATTTGCTTTGATTATCCAAGTGTGTAGCAGCTTAGTAGTGATTTTTACATTGATGTCAATGTTATTCTTTGATTGTGATGCTAGGAATTTCTGTGCCAACTGACAATGCCTATCTACATATCTATTTAAATAAAACAAATCGAAAGTAGGTGATCAAGATGGTGCCGTGGCTAACGTACAGTCTTCCCACCAAGAGGGCCCGGGTTCAAATCCTGGAGACATCAATTATTTTTCAACGGTATCCCGATCCCTATTTGAGGTGCTTCGTGGAGAACTCTTTGAGTGAGTACTCCATCAGTCGGATGGGACGTTAAACTGTGGACCCCTTGTCGCCTTTCGACAAGAGTAAGTTAATGCCAACGCCGGGTTTGTCTCCATCTCTAAGGTCACAAAAGACCTCAGATGTCGGTCGCTTCCTATTAAAAGCTATTAAAATAATGATAAGAATTACCATTTTTAATAATTTTTTCACCTGGGACATGTGTTTTGTATCGTATAAAGTGACTTTGGCTACTATCCGAGTAGGTGTACCAATGTGTTGAATCATATCATATATATCGCCGTGTTATTTCATTTCCAACGAAAATGTTTAATTATAGAATGGAAATTCAATGGATGATAATTTTTTCTATCCTCTAAGTGTTAAGAAATCTTTGAGGAACGTAGTCTACAGATTTCATCGAATCAAATACCAATTCAAAAGTTGACCGCAATCAGAAAAACAGAAAAGAAATTACTGCCGGGAGATCGATTCCCACACAATCCATGATTTAGCTGGAGGAGGAGAGAAGGGAATAAAAATTTCAAAAATGTGTGCATCCCCCGTCCGCATGCCTTTTTTCCCTTCCACACCCCCCCCCTTTCCCCGCTATAATACCCTCCCCCCACCCTTTCCCATCCCTTTCTTCCTCACCATTCCCACCCCCGCTCCCTCTCTCAGGATCTCGTAAATTGCCGAATTTAGTAGCGGAGCCGTAAATAACGGCAAGCGCTCTACCATCAACCCATCCCCAAACCACTCCAAACCCACCCTCACCCCTCCCTCCCCCCGTCCACCTTTCCCCCCTCACCCGCCCCCATCCCCCCACTCCCCATCCACGCGAACGATCCATTCTCTCTCTCTCTCTCGTGCGGACGCCTTCTTCTTTTGAAAATATTGCAAAATATACCCGCGCCATGCGAAAGAGAAAAATGTATTCTCTTCCGATTGATTTTACTTGGATCAAATTGCTGCAAGGGGAGCGGGTATATAATCAAAGAGGTAGGATCGAACACATATTTCGGAATCCCCGCTGCGCATTCGTGATTCTTTGATCTCAAAGTATACAGGGTGCGTTCCAAAAGTAATGCATTTATTTCTTTTTAATGTATTGAGCAGATTTACACAAACATTTAAAATTCTTCAAAGTACTGTCTTTTAGGCCTATACACACTTTCCCAGTGACTCTGCCATGACTAGTTCGCTCCCTGGATGGCTTCTGCGGGGACCTCTCTCAAGGTCTTCGTCACCGCTTCGTCACCACTCTTCTATGGACGAAAAACGGGTTCATTTCAGGGCTGCCTTAATCCGAGGGAACAATACGAAGTCTGCTGGGGCGATGTCAGGACTATAGTGGGGGTGGGGAATCGTTGGCATCCGATGTTTGGCCAGGAACTACGCGGACTCGTAGCGCGTTGTGGCTAGCACCTTGGGCACGAGCTTGGCGCACACTTTCCTCATCCCTAAATCTTCCGTAACAATGCAAAACACAACAGAAGACGACAAGTTCAGTTCATTGGAAACATCTTAATGCACAATCGATGGTCAGAGTCGAACAATTGTTGAATACGAGCCACATTGTTGTCGGTGTTGCTGGTTGACGCCCGCCCAGAGCGTTATTCGTCGTGAACCCCTTCCCGGCCCTCCTTAAAGGGCTTTAACCACCTCGAAACTAGTGAGTAGGATAGAACAGAGTCCCCGAAAGCCTGTGTTGACACGATTATTACATAGCTGCATCGCGCGCAAATTAAAGTCGTACTGTTTATTCAACAAAGGTGAAAACTTCCAAATTAATCCCCGAGACAGTCCTTAGTTGTTGCCGATTGCAATAATGTTGTCATTAAAATTAAAGAATAAAGAATTCACGACGGTGTTTCCGTAATGCCTGTTTGTTCCTTCTCCCATTTAAATACCTCTACTTTGTTTCACTTACTTGATCCATGTAAAGTAAATCAGAAAGGAATATTGTCCCATTTTACGTGATGCTGGCATATTTTGAAATGTCTTCGAAAGGAGGCGATCATCCGAAAGAAAATGATTGCCCATGATCTTGAACTGTCATCCGTATACAACAAATATTTGTCGAGTGAACTATGGCTTTTTCTGTTCGACCTGGTTGTTCGATCTTTCCTTATCATTATGCAATCCCTTGAGTGTAATAAAAAAAGTATAAATAAAAAAATTGCATTAATTAAAAAAAATCATTTTTTCTAAAAAAATAATTCGCCCTCGGAATTGATTTCGCTAAGCGTGGAAACGAAAGGAGAAGATGTTCTCCTCGGCGAAGGATCAGGAGGTTGCGACCCTGAGGAGACTCCTCCGCCTCGCTGCGATACGTGGGCGCCGATTCTGGCTTTGGTTCGAACTCAATTGCGACACGCGGCGCTGTCGATAATGTCGATACATAAAGAGTCCACATTCATTCATGAGGTGTTGGGAGGAGTTTCATCCGTCAAGGAAGTTCTATTAATATGTATTTCATTACGATGATAAGAATTCTTGGTCCATCCTAGTGCTGGTAACGAAGTTTATAGTGAATAAATAATTGATGAACTAAATACTTAAACGAAATCAACCTTTTTAATATTTTATGGTATGTTCTTTTCTTTTCCGGGATGAGATCCATAGATAGCATTCTACAAAAATTAATACGATTTCAAATCACAACGCTGACCTTTTCGTTGGGCACATATGTTCAGTAAATGAAGAACGCGATGTATATTTCCATTGTTCTTAATTTTCGTACTAGTAGTTTCAACGCATAGCCATCATCATCAGGTACAAATTATTCATGTACGAGGACTGTTAAAAAATATCACAACTTGTGCGCTTTTTCAAAAATTTATATATTCATGAATATCTTTTTTGTCCCCTTCAAAGTTATTCCTATTAGATATTATACATTTTGCCGACGTTTTTTCCAATCCTCGAAGCACTTCAAAAAATAATTTATTGTAATCTTGTTCCGCTCCTCCTTCGATGCAGTCTTGATCTCGTCTATCATAGAGTAGCGTCGTCCTTTCATTGGCCTCTTCAGTTTCGGGAACAAGAAAAAGGCACTGGGGAGTACGGTGGCTTCGGCATCATTAGTGTGTTGTTTTTGGCCGAAAATTCGCACACAAGTAACGATGTGTGAGCAGAGGCGTTGTCAGGGTGCAAAAGCCAATTTTTCTTCTTCCTCAAATCCGGGCGTTTTTGGCGGATTGCTTCGCACCAATTGCGCATTATTTGCAGGTAATATCCATTCTTTACCGCTCTACTCTGGGGCAAGAACTCATGATTCACCACGCCCCTGAAATCGAAGAAAAATGTAAGCAAAACTTTCATATGCGACCGAACTTGGCGCGTTTTTTTCGGTCTTGGCTCGTGCTGCAGCTTCCATTGGGATGATTGGAAGTTTCCACATCATAACCATTAACTCATGATTCGTCACCAGTTATGACCTCTGGAGTCAATATGGATCGTCGCGGACAGAGTCCAACATCTCACCAGCAATGTGAATGCATTGTTGTTTTTGGTCGAAATTGTGCAATTTTGGTACGAATTTCGCGGCGACCCGTGTCATACCCAAATAATTAGTAAAAATCGAATGACACGAGCCAATCGATATGTTAAGGTCCTCAGCAACTTCTCTAACGGTGATTCCACGATGGGCCAATAATATTTTCTTCATTTCATCAATGTTTTCGTCTGTTGTTGACGTGCTCGGGCGTCCGGAACGCTCTTCGTCGTTCACATCTTCTCGGCCCTCTGAGAACATTTTGTACCACCGATAAACGTTTCTTTGGTCCAAGGTAGCTTCTCCATATGCCACAGTCAACATTCGCAATGCGTCCCCGCACTTAATTTCGTTTTTCACACAAAATATGATACCGATTCTGTGATCCATATTTTGGAACAGGCAAAACTCGAAGACAAGCCAAAACACGCCCAAGCAAAACAGCTTTCAACAATTGACTGAACATTCAAAATGGCCGAAATTTTCGGCATAAGTGATAGACATGAGTACCAACATAACGCCACAAAAAATCTAAAATCAAATATACGCAAACCGCGAAAATTCAAAATTCGCCGTACTTTTTTGACAGACCTCGTTTTTGTTGGTGCATAAGTGTGTGTGTGTGTGTTTGTTGTAGGGTTTCTCCATGAATATTTACCATTTTTATTTTTGTATTGTATAAATTTGTGGCTTTTGCATGCGTTTTTTTCTTAATTACGGGTGGTGCCCTTACACCCCCCGCCACACGCCCTTGAGGGGACTTGCGGGGTATTAAGTAGAAGTAGAAGAGACTGCAATCTCATGCGTGGAGGGAAATGAGAGAGTGAGTGTAGTGGGAGTAAAGAAATTTTATACATAATCTGTGTTGGTGGTGCCATTTTTTAGATTCCTTTCTTGCGGCCGGGAGAAGAAGACCGTCGCGTCGAGTGCCTCGCGAGGGTTTGTGCGTCTGCACACCGCGCGGAAACAAGTGAATGTTTCTCGAGTAAGTACTGCTGGAAGTGGATCTTTTGTTAGGCGGAAAATCACTTTTCAAACGATAAAACGGAACTGTTGTAAAACTTGGTACATTAACGTGAAACATCCAGAAACCTAATAAATAAAAATTCGTCATGGCTAAAAAACGAAGCGTGGAGTCAGATCAAACTAAGTTGACAAATTTAAAGAAATTGCTGGGAATTACTAGAGAGTAACTTTTCACGGAGTCATTCGATTAACCGTATTACAATACAACAATTTTCAAAGTATAAAAATCATTCGGATATCTGATATCCCGGTGAAGATGAAAGGTTCTTACACTTTGAAATTGATGCCTTGAGTAGTAGCAATAAAACTCCTTTTTAGCATACCAATTTATTTTAATATTAAACAGCATATATTATTTAATATTTCACTATAATATTTAATATTATTATATTTATTGTAATGAAGAATTACGATGCTGATGTAGGCTACTAATAGGCGGATAATATTTTAATTTTTTTTCAAATTTCTCAAAATCTACGAAAAGCCTTAACCCCGGAAAAACTGTCTGAATATTATACTTTTTAAAATTATCCCAAATAGTCAAGGATTATAATCTCTTGACGATCATAGGGGAAATTGTTTGTGTCGAAATTATGCATGGTGAAACTTTAATAATATCATTGCGAGTGGGGAAAAATATTTGAGGCAACATTTCAGAAATACAAGGGTAGACTGAAAAGTAATGCACACATGCTTGTAGAGCGCGAACGAAATGACCTCCAGAAGCGCGTCAGGTGGCACGTGGAAATGACAATCCTCCTCAACACGCATGTGTACTTTTGAAGTCGTTAAATGTTAAATTCATCCAGTGATTTTATTTTGAGATGTAGAAGTATGGAGACGTGTTCTAGTGCTATGTGAACGCGAGTTAAACAGCGTACTGTTATCGAATTTTTAACTGCTTAAAAAGTAAATCCTACTGAGATTTATCGTCGTTTAAAGGCTGTTAATGGTGCTAATGCTGTTGATAGGTCTACTGTAAATCGATGGGTGGTAAAATTTCGTGGTTGCGAGCCTGAAAAAAGCCATAATCGAACCGCGCTGAGGGATTAAAGAGCGTGACTTAAAAAGTGACACCTACTAAAATTCATCGTCGTTTGAAGGTTGTTTATGGTGACTATACTATTGAAAGATCTACTGTAAATAGATGGGTAGTTAAATTCTATGTTCTGGTGTCTGGAAAAGCCTTAATTGTTGATGAAACACGCAGCGAAGGTCCGATCACCGCCACAGACGGTAAACATCGCAAACTTGTCGAAGATTTGATTCAAAATGATCGGCGAATCTCTCAAAAGCGTATCGCAAACCATGTTGGAATATCCAAGGAACGTTTATGATTCATTATTGAACAATAATATCGGCTCGTCCACACACCTCGCGCGCAACTGGAGAGGCTCTGCGAAACCTGAAATTTGAACCGATTCCACACCCTCCTTATTCTCCTAATCTTGCGCCTTGCGATTTTTATTTTTGTCCTCAACTCAAAAGACAACTCAATGGTAATCATTACACCTCGGACAATGAGGTGAAGGCAGCTGTCAAGTCCTGGATTCGAGAAAATTCGGAAGAGTTTTTCTGTGGCGGAATGAAAAAACTTGTTACACGTTGGGAGAAATGTGTTAGGTTTAACGGGGGCCATGTTGAAAAATAAATATATGACTGTGAAGCTTAAAAATTTTCAATGCTACAATTTCAAAGTGTAAAAATCATTCGCCTTGACTGGGATTCGAACCCAGATTGCATTGTTGCATTGAAATGCACATTAGCGGATGACTCCGTTAAAAGTTACTGTTGCGGCATCTCCCGCAGTTTCTTCGGAACTTAAGAATTGTATTTATATGTACTTTTCGCTCGATCTTGCTGTTTGTTTTTTATTGTGATCTACAACCATGTGTACATTGATTTTCAGCCTATTCTTGGATATGAATACCGTTAAGAGAGGCGGGGGGAGGAATAGATACAGGTCCGTTGCACGGGGGGTGGGTGGGGATGGAGGGAAGGCAGTAGAGAGCAGAAGAGAGGAGTTGTCGAAGGATTTATTGTAGTGTGAGGTGTTAACATTTTCTAATAACCTGCCAACAAGGGCATGCAGTCGAGCATTTTCAGATCCAATGCTATCGAATTTTTCACATCATATCCAGAGAAAAGCCAACATAGCAGTTGACCGGGGTCGTCAGGACAACAGTGATTACGCGCTTCAGTAGAGCGTCAAGAGATGCGCAGTAATTTCATTTCGTAAATAGCTGTCACCCGTGAAAAACCATTGCTGTTCCAAATTACAACGTGCCATAAATATGGATGTCCAGGCCTCTCTTTATTGACCGCCGCCAACACCAGAGTTTAAACTCGTGAATTCATAAACGCAACGAATACACAGAGAGGTTCCAATGGAGCGGATTTATAATCCATGTCAAGTTATCTTTCAAATCCGTATGTGAGAATTCAACCCAACAGTGAAATTCGGCTCAGGGGTATGCAAAGGAATAGGAAGGTTAAGTGGGATAGGCCCAAAGGGAGGATTATTTGTTCCAGAATTAATACTTATTCCACTCGGAGAGAATACGAGGTATGTCCAATAAATACGCGAACTGAGGTCATAACATTTTTTTGGAATATTTAGTCTACATGGACTCCCCTTCAAAGTACTCTCCATTCGTTGCTATGAACTTATTCCATCTTATTTTTGGAAGTCCTCGACAGTTAGGCATATTATTTTTCTCGTCGTTTCTTCCTTTATTGTGCTCACATCTTCCCAGTGATGTCCCCTCATCACATTTTTGCATTTTGGGAATAAGAAAAAGTCGCAGCGGGCGAGATCAACAGATACTAGCATAACTGGCACCATACGCACAGCTCGACGATCCGCCAAGCACAGTCGACTGATCAGATCTCAGAAAACTAGCGCCCCTAGTGAGCGGGGATATAGTCCGCGTTATGGCCGCCAGATTACACCAGTTCGCGTATTTATCGTACGTACTACGTATCAGGCTAAAATGGACACAGCAATAAGAGCAAAAGGGGGAGAATGTCATTAGGCAAAACTGCATTTGTTAAGTAGTAGGTGAATAGAGGATTCTAAAAAGAGGCATACACGAAACTGATTAGTGTAACTAAATATAAGTATTGTAACGTGTCTGAAATTTGAGGATAGAATATTAGCAAAGAGGTTATGTAGTTTATGTACGGATAGCGGGAGAAACGTAAAAAAAGTAAATTTACTGGAAAATGGAAAAAAACAAAGAGGGCTAATCGTGGTAGGGTGAGGTAGATTGTTGTTTAGAGAAAGTGCACACAGAATGTAAAGTTCGCAAATAAAATAAAACCGTTCCACAAAATTGAATTTAGTGGAATTGCTTCTGAGCTTTGTTATAAACTCTCATTCCTCCGACATAACATCGTCATTCCAATAACAACGGAATTCGTTTTAAATTAAATGAAAATAAACATTTCGAATGAAAGTCTATATGTACGAAAACACGACGGTCTACATGACTAAATATAATGCTAAATAAATGACCACAGTCACATGTCGAAGATGGCGGGGAAACTGAATGCGAGGGATGGCTAGATAGATTGTTAAAAAGTCTTCCTTTGGCCGAAATTGACACCTAACGATCCCTCTGCCATTTAACTCCTCGAGGTATGCATATTATATTAGGCATAAAACTTATAGTTACATTCATACGTACCCATAAAAAGATATAGACGGACACAAATTCATTTAGCACAGATTAGCACATCAAAAAAAAAGGAAAAAAATGTGTGTGTATATATATATATATATATATATATATATATATATATATATATATATATATATATATATATATATATACTACCTTGATCAAAAAGTTCCCGGAATAACCCCCGTGTGGCGCTCCCATCGTTCCGATTTGAGTTCTGTTTTTTTTGTTAAATTGGTACATCTGTTGTTGATATTCCCTTTAAATCTTAGTGTCATAACTTGACATTTGCAAAAGTTACGTAGCCAAGAGTACATCTATCTCTGTGTGTGTTGGCGATTTTTTACAATTTCAGAAATGGATTTAAATTTGCAACAACGAACTTGTATTAAATTTTGCGTAAAAAACGGATTTAGTGGCGCACGGACGTTGGAAATGTTGGAAAAGTGTTTCGGCAACGATTCTCTAAAAAAAACGGTCGTTTACCAGTGGCACGAGCGGTTCAGAAGTGGTCGTGAGTCAATCGAAGATGATGAACGCAGTGGCAGACCATCGACATCGAAAGTCGGTGAAAAAATTGATAAAGTAAAAGAAATGTTGGTCAATAACCGCAAATTAACCATCAGAGAAATAGCGGAGGACTTGAACATTGCCTATGGATCCGCCCAAGACATTGTGGTTAATGATTTGGGTTTCCGTCGTGTAGCAGCAAAAGACCTCAATTTCATGCAAAAAAGAGACCGTGTTGACGTCGCAAAAGACATGATTTGCGAGGCTGAATCCGATCCCACATTCATCAAAAGGATCATTACTGGAGACGAGACGTGGGTTTATGAGTACGACACGCAATCCAGACATCAGGCAAGTGAATGGCGTTCACCAAATGAGCCGAGACCAAAAAAACCACGTCGTTTTCAGTCAAAAAAGAAGGCAATGCTGACGGTTTTCATGGATTACAACGGTGTAGTGCATCATGAATTTTTGCCAGAAGGCCAGACAGTAAACAAAGAGTATTATTTGGGCGTTATGAGACGTTTGCGTGAAGCAATTCGCCGAAAGAGACCAGAAATGTGGGCAGAAAACGCGTGGATTTTGCACCATGATAACGCACCGTCGCACAGTGCTATCATTATTCGTAATTTTTTGACGAAAAATGCAACAAAAACCATCCAACAGCCACCGAATTCACCTGATTTGGCTCCCTGTGACTTCTTTCTGTTCAATCGAGTTAAAAAACCATTACGGGGAACGCGTTTTAGCAGCCGAGAGGAAGTAATGGAAAAATCGCAGGAAGCACTGATGGACATACCGAAAACCGAATATAAAAAATGTTTCGAGGATTGGATCAAGCGCTGGCATAAGTGTGTTGCAGTCGATGGGGATTACTTTGAAGGGGACAATATAGATTTAGATGAATAAACTTGTATTTTTAATTTTCTGAATAAATTCCGGGAACTTTTTGATCAAGGTAGTATGTATAAATATATCCCTCCCCGGACTACAACCTTGACGTGGTGGAAGGGCTTGTGCGTTCCGATGACCCCTAGAGTTGTGCTGGCGGGAGTAATAATAATTGCTCCTGGTAGGGTCACCCATGCCAGATAGGTCGAAGGTTAGGAGCCAGACGAAAGGTAGTCCACGCAGCGTCTGTTCCTCTGTGAGGCGGCTGCAATGGCGTCTGACCCCAGTGGGGTGGCCAGTAAGTGATGGTGTCACGTTAAAAACACTATTGAGGAAGGCAACGGGAAACCACCTCAATTATCATTCCCAAGATCAATACGATGGTCACTACAGAGAATATGAGTCCTGGCAACCACGGGGCTCGGCCCAATCAGCCGTGTATCGTGCCCGACAGCGGGGGAGGCAAGGCTTCCACGATCGTCATCCCACGAAACCCTCGCCCTTAACATTCCTGTGGAACCACTGAATTGTTTAGGAAAATGTGGGAGGAAGAGGTTATATGGGCTGATTCGTAGTATTTATGGGGAAAAACCTGGCTGGAAGACTTTGTGAGATCAGTTATAGTTCCTATTCCGAAAACGGTAAAGGCTACATCCAGTGAGGAATACAGGACAATAAGTTTGATATCCCTCGCAGCTAAGGTTGTTCTCCGGATCATAAACAAAAGGATAGAGAGTAGGGCAAATGATTACTTAGGGGATGATCAGTTTTGGTTTAGGAAGGGGAGAGGTACGCGTGATGCCATTGCAGTAATGAGATTATTAATCGAGAGGAATATAGAACACAATCAGGAGGTATCTGCCTGTTTCGTAGATTTCGGAAAAGGGTTTGATAGAGTGAATTGGGAAGAACTAATGAGTATATTGCAGAAAATAGGAATAGATTGGAGGGAAAGGAGGCTAATCCGCAACCTGTACATGTCTCAGACTGCTCAGGTACGAGTGGGGAACGGGGAGTCCGGTTGGGCAGTGTCAGGAAGAGGTGTAAGGCAGGGTTGCCCATTATCACCGTTGCTATTCAACCTGTATGCAGGGGAAATGATCAAAGAGGCATGGGAAGAACTCGAGGTAGGAATGAAAGTGGGCGGGGAATTCGTAAAATCAGTTAGGTTTGCTGATGACCAAGCTTTACTTTGTCAGTCAGCCAAGGGGTTACAAGCATTGCTGAGTGAATTGGAAATTCAGTGCGACAGGTATGGGATGAGAATCAATATTAATAAAACAAAGGTTATGCGATTTTCTAGAAAGAAAAAGGCTGAGCTAAATATTAAAATAGGAGGGCGAAAACTAGAGTAGGTAGAACAGTTTACGTATCTCGCAAGTGTTTTGGACCAACACGGTCAAAGTAGTTAGGAGAAGAATTGGGCTAGGCAAAGAGGCTTTCACAAGGAGGAGGGAATTGATGACAGGGACGTTGAATAAGGATATTAAGAAAAGACTAGTAAAAACTTTGATATGGAGCGTAGCTATGTACGGCGCGGAAACGTGGTCATTGAAGCAGGAGGATAGACGTAGATTGGAGGCTTTTGAAATGTGTAAAAGAATGGAGAAGGTGAAAGGTGAAAAATGTGAAAAAAGAGTTAAAAGCACATTAATCGACATTGGGATGTTGAAGACTGTAATAGAGGGGAGAATGTTATGCAAACGAGGAAATGGCAGGAGCAGGATAGGGATGTTGGAAAGAATGAAGGGAGGAAGAAGGGGATTACACGAAAATGAAAAGGGACTATGTTGTAGAGTAGGATGTTGGATTGTGTTTTTAAGCAGTGGCAAAATATTTTTTGGTAGTTATGTCCATCCCAAATCTACCTAAAACAATAGGTTATCTGTAATTATATACGAGGTTTGTTCAAAAAGTATCGCAATTTATGATTTCTGCGGGTTACCTATATTTGATTTACGCTTTCATTGGGGCGTAATGTTGGTACTTGACGATTTGAAGACGGTACAATTGACGAGATAAAGACTGCATCGAAGGAGAAGCTGAACAAGATCACAAAAAATGATTTTTTGAAGTGCTTCGATAATTGGAACAAACGTAGGCCCAAGTGTATAATATCTAATGGGGATTACTTTGAAAAGTAAAAAGTAGAAATTGATGTATACATATATAATTTTTTTTAAACACAAAAGTCGTGATACTCTTTGACAGACCTTGTGTATCTGATGCCCTTGCAATTCTTCGTAAATTTTTTTCTGACCTGTAATTTCAATGTTCTTAATATTTCTAAAATGACTTCGGTTTCTTACTATCATGATTTCTGATTGTTCCGGGAAAGAATGAATATTTGTATCTATCTGAACTGGAATGCATCTCCCTTATTTTATCTTTGTGGTCTGATCTACCTAAATAGTGTGGGGCCATTATAATTCCTATAGTGTCATCGTTAAACTTATTTTTTCTGAACCTTTCTATAAGTCTAAGTCTCACTTTTTCTCTTCGTGTCTCTATTGAATCCCATCACTCCTAGTCCAAAACACCATAATCAATGCCGTTCCTCCCTCACTAATCCATTTTTCTCAGTTGTAATGCCAATCGCCCCCTCCACCCCCCTTTTAATCCACTTCCCCCGTCGTCCACGAACTTTCTCAACTCAAACGAAATGATTTTTCGTTCGTCACCTGTTTCCCTCCCCCATTTCTTCCCCTACGAACTCTCGCCCCCAAATAAACCCTAACCACGCTCACCTTTTCCCCCAGAAGTAGTCGTAACGATCAAAAATGGAACATCATGCTCTTAATTACAATCTTACATCGAGCATTCGCTGCGTATTTACTGTGGATCTGTCGATATTGACGCTATTTTCGCGAGGATGAAGGCGGTGCTGTCTGTGTACCATATCATTACGTTTCCCTACCCAGAGGTGAACTGATTAATTCCGGAGAAATCCAGAGATTCCTGATTGATTCCGAAGAAATAGGGATAATTACTTCCATATTTTAACCAATGTGGACGAAGAAAACTTTTGATTATCCTTGATCATCATAGAACACATTGAGCAAATACTCATCCATTGAAACTTTCACTTCGAAAGTACTTAAGTATTCATAAGCCTATTGGAATTGTTTCGAAATGTCTGTTTAATTTCACTGTTTGATGAACGTCGATAAAAATATATGAAAGTAGACTTTCGGGGTAGTGTCCCTATCCAGAGAAAACACCTGGGCAGTTGACACAATCATAATTGCATTAGCAAACGCTTTCGTCAAGCCTAGAATCGCATTTTTATTTTCCTTTTAGAATAAGATATATGTTTGCACGCGTGACGACAACATTGATCGTGTGCGGCCCCTTGTCCTTTCCGGTCGTCGAAAAATCGTCCGAATGATAACTGATGAGCTGAATTTAGGAAAATTAACAGTGCAGACTATTTTAACCGAACATAACGGATGGATCCTTCACCATGACAATGGACCTGCACATTCAGCATTGATTTTTCACCAGTTTCTGGCGAAATATTCGATCACCATCCGTGATCATCCTCCTTATTCGCCAGATCTCGCCCCCCTGCCACTTTTTCCTATTCCCAAAATGCAAAAATGTGATGAGGGGACATCACTGGGAAGATGTGGACACAATAAAGCAAGAAACGAAGAGAAAACTAAAAAGCCTAACTGCCTAAAGGACTTCCAAGGGTGCTTTAAACGGTGGAAAAGAAGATGGAATAGCAACGAATGGAGAGTACTTTGAACAGGGGACAAAATCGATGTAGACCACATTTTGGCAAATAAAGTTTTTATGGCCTCAGTTCGCGTATTTATTGGACAAAGTAGTATGTACAGTTAAATCAGGGTGTCGATAATTTGGCAATAGAAGGGAGAGAAGGTAGGATTTCTTTATACATCCGTAAAGAGGGTTTTTATTCGTATTGCCCGTGGAAGAAAAGGAGTTTAGTTAGTTGATGGCAATTTATATGTCTTCCACTCTCTCAGTCATGGCGATTTAAAGGCTTCGAAATATCTCGCTCACGAGTCATTAGAAATCGCTTGCGTTATCATATCGTCTCGAATCTAGCGCAATTAGTTCGTCAAATTCTCGATGAATGAATTTGAATGAATCGAACAAACACGAAGATACAACCTGATTTACATTGATGTAAAGGCAGCGGATGTCTGCAAACCCGTTGCTGGCATGCTATTCTGACATGAAAACGAGTCCATCCATCTCTCAGTTTCAAATATTAGCCTCTATGAACTGTTGGGAGAATAGTAAGACCAATTTTTCCTTCGCTGCTAGCATGTACGTGGGCACATATACGAGTACATTCAGTTTGATCCAGACTTTTACCCTGAAATAACAGGTGTGCACATTGGGGTGGGTCAATGCTCTGGTTGAATTCTCCCAGACGGGAAGATTCGATACCCGCGGCCTCCGATGGATTTTGGCGAGGACTTCACGAACCCCGATCGACGCCACCAAGGTCGGGAGAGGGTCTCACAAGTAGTGAATGCGAATATTTTCAATAGAAAAGGTAAACGTTTGTACCCTGCAACCAATCAAAGCTGTCAATATTACATATTTTCCCTAAAAATCAGTGCGAGTTGTGGAGAGTACATTAAGGTATTGTTTTTAAGTAGTAATCACTAAGAAATAATCGAAATATCTGGATAAATATTACTCAGCGTATAAATTAATACTTATTTACATGATTTTTTAAATTAAAGCAATTAATGTTGGTACGTTTTATTTCAGAAAGTCTTAGATTGAAGTAACTCAAAGTATGGAAATGTTCGCAATGTGATTGAGTTCTTTCATTTGGTAGATTACAGTGCAAATCCACGATGAAATGATGGTTGTTCATGAACATGATAGGCTGTCGTATGACACAGTAGTGAGGTGGTAAAGGAATTTTCAAACTTGGCACATGTCCCTCGTAGACGGTCCAAGAAGTGAAAGACCATCACTAACGGACTATTCCGCCACAGTGAAGACAGTAGAGGACTCTATTTTATTAGAGTGAAGAGCAACCATCCAAAGGAGACTTCCAAACACCATTCTCTTACACAAAAAAAAGAAAATCTCCCATCTCGTTAACTTCAGTTTCCCAAATCAACAAGAAAAATATCAAAACTAAGCTGTTACGTACAATTTTACACAACACATCATCAATCAAATTATTATATAAATTGTTTTATATCTTTTACTTAATAGTATTTACACTGTTAGGAAAGGGCTCGAATAGATTTGCAGGAAAACTTCCAATCAACAATTTTTTAATAAGAAATTAATATTTTTTTAATTTATCCTTTAACATTTGACCTTGAATTTTTTATCATTCCTCCCTATATAAAATTTGGATTTCCCGCCTCTTTCCTTAGTTCTGACAAAGTCTGCTTATTTTTCTTCTACTTTGTGAAGGTTCCCATCCCAGCTTTTATTTCTTCGTGCGTTGCATAAATGTATCCATTCCTACGTTCTAGGATGGAAGAATTTGACTTATCAATGCCAATACTTTATTTTTTATGCCATATACTTTTTTCGAATTCATTTTAAAGGCTAATTAAACTAGTGAGGGTTTTGCAAAGTAATCATTTTCCAGACTGCTCCGCACTAAAACAGCGCCCGCTCCGTCCGATCCAGTTAATTGCTTTTGAGATTCTCATCGATCACAACTTCACGTGAACTTGAGCGCACTGCGTGTCCAGGGACCTGTCTAATCTGCTTCACCCTTCTCATCTGTCATGGGTGGTATCGATTTGGAGATCTGCTTGCTACGATTCACTCGCTCTGCCAGCGCCCTTGTGGTAATCTCTCCCTCCCTTCACAGAATTCCTCGCACCAACATCTCCCATCGCCCACTTCCCACTAACATCCATCCCTGGACTTCCCCCCTCAAAACACTTCTTCTCCTCTTTGCATCCTCCCATTATGAGATTCGCCCAAACTGTCGAGATTTAAAAATCTGCATTCCCTACATCTAGATCTACTTAATACCTCGCAGGCCGCCACAAGGGCGTGTGGCGGGGGGGTGTTAGGGCACCACCCGTAATAAGAATAAAAATCGCATTCAAATCCACAAATTTATACCATCCATCAATAAAATATGATAGGCATTCATGCAAAAATCCCTCACACCCCACACACATGCAAACACGCAAACTACCAACTAACACACACATGCACCTGCAAGTATACCTGATGTCTTTGCAATGTTTGATTTTGTTCCGACTTGCAAATTAAATGTTTTTAATGTTTATAAGAATGACTTTGGTTTCTTACTATTATGATTCCTGATTGTTCGGGGAAAGAATGAATATTTGTATCTATTTGTATTGTAATCTATCTCCCATATTTTATCTTTGTGGTCTGTTCTACCTAAGTAGTAAGGGGCCACATATAATTCCTTTAGTATCATAGTTAAACTCTTTTATTCTGAACCTTTCTAAAAGTCTAAGCCCCGCTTGTTCTCTTCGTATCTCAAGTGGCCCCCAGTCTAAATCCCCTGAGATTTTTTCTGGACTTTATATAATAATTTTTTCCAAATTTTTTCTTAAAGATCACAAATACTTGCGGCATATTTCAAATAAGGTTAGAATGTTAGAACTACACCCAAATATTTATTTTGATTGGCTTTAGTTATTACTGAACCCTCTATTTCGTAGCCAATTTCCTTTTTGTCAATTCATTTATTCCAATATTTCAAAACTGCGCCTTTGTCTATATTAAACATTAATCCCCATTTCTCGCACCAATCCGAGATCGTGTCGAGTCAATACTCCTCTCCTTGTTAATGTCCTCCCAAGGGCTCTCTTCGCCCACTCTATCATTTAGAGGATACCTCCTCACTCTTCATTTCATTTAAATTCGTTTAATTTTCATAATTATTCCCAGAGACCACATTTTCATGGTTTATATTTTTCTCTTCTCAACTGCTCCTATCATTTACTGTTATATCCTTAGAGATGTACACTGCGCTATATAAATTTTGATAAACCACTTCATTTCTATTGTTTATTCAAAACATTGCATCTTTTGCTCATATAAAAATACTTATTTGTCTGCAGTACCTTGCTCGCTATTTTCTCACATCTGCCCAAAATTTTGAATAAGATTTTATTTTAGCGCGAAAGTTTATTACGGTCAGTGAGAGTTTTGACCGGGAAAAAGTACAGTTCTCGCAAGTGTATGTACATGATTTTTATAAAAAGTATCGTAAAAATATTTTAATTTCAATATATTCATTATATTTGCTGAATTGTCTCAAAATTCTACAAATTACATCCCTTGAGCGTCGACTTGCTTTTGCCAGCGGCATTTCTACGACTCGAAGGCTCCCTGGCAGGCGGATTCCGGACGATCCTTAAGGCTACACGTGCAAGCTTATTTGACTGCACTTAGGGTCCAGTGGTGGTGCCCTTTGAGGAAGGAAGGATTACATTTTTGGAAATAGGATATAGTCTGCTGGTGCCAATTTGGGAATGTAAGGGGGTTGTGAGGAATCGTCAAGATGCCACTGCAGAAGGTCTTTGTAAGCAGACACTCGACTCTGCTCTTTTGTTCCTCCGTCCTAACACCTTAGGGACGAGTTTAACACAGATCTTTCGCATCGCTAAATTTGCACTGACAATGGTGTGCACTGACACTGTCTAATCAATGCAAATGCGATCTGCGATCACGTGCGCACTTATAACCGTCGGTCTGAATTCATCACTTCACGCAGGCGTCAGGAATAAATTGTTACCGATAGTTTTTATGCAAACTTTGCATGACTCCCCCCAAATATTATAGTGGCAGCAATCCTGTTTTTGATCATTGAGTGTCACGGCCGTTTGAGCGGCATACATTCCGTGTGCTCCCCACCACTCTGAAGCATCGTCGCGGAGAGGCGCCGTTCTCCCCTCGTGGCGGGAAGGGCGGCAGCGGTGGGGGAAGTCAGGGGCGATCGGGGGGGAGGGGGGATTTCGGCCCTTGCGGGATTCCACGAAAACGGTTTCTTTTTATTAAGCTTTTTTGTGGGTGGAGATGGCAGGGCGGGAGGGAGAGGGGACGCAGAAAGGGGAGGCTGGCAGGGCCGTGTGCTGCAATCGATATTTCCTCGGTGCATTGGCCCCACACTTCACACACAAAGGCGCGGCATGGCTGCGAGGGGCGTTTCAGGCGGCGCCCTCGGCGTGGGAGGCCGGGTGCCGCTTCGAGGCATCTCCCGAGTGTCCTCCTGCACTCCCGCGCCCCAAAAAACACCGCTGCGGACAAACAAGTCCTCTCTTCGTCATTCCCTTCCCAACTCCCTTCACAGACAGACTGAGCGAGTTTAAGTAAGCAGAAGGGGAATTGTGGGAATCAGCCTGTGGGTGCACCGCGATGCTGTCGACGAGAAAAGGTGCGCATCAGTTGGTGCAAAGATCGAAAGACATCCTTTTCTTTTGTTTTTTTTGCGATTTACTTCGGAGTTTCGCTCGCAAATGAATCAAACAAAAGATTTCCGGCACCACATCGATTTCGACTTATTTTATCGACTGCAATAATTTCAGAGTGTAAAAATCGATCTCCTTGACCAGGAATCGAACCCGGATCCCTCGAGAACTCTGGTTGAGTGGTTAAGCCAGTTAAGCCATCGAGGCATCTTCTTAAACTCTGAAATTTTGGGGCTTTAAAAGAAACAAGATGTTGTGATGAAATGCCATACATACAATGTTGCAGGCATTCGTAGTCTTGCACGACGTGCCACAGTCTGCGAGGTTAAAGCCAACTTTAAACACTTAAGCTGTTTATACCTTAGACAAATTCTAATCAACTACGGGAGGTGCCGCAGCAGTAACTTTTAATGATGACTCCGTTAAAATTTACTGTTGCGGTATCTCCCGCAGTTTCTTTGCAATTTATTTTATCGAAGACGGATTTAGTCAATTTGATGACAATTATCAGGATATTGCGTCTGTTTGCTTCGTCAGTCGTGGAACTGTGGTTGAGAAAGGGAGAGATTATTTCAGTTGGACCTAACTTGATAGTAAGTACTCCTTAGCCTATTTCCAGGCTTCAAAACATGTTTTATTTTTGAGATTTCGGGCTGTGTAAGGAAATCATACTCAACAAAGAAATTACCTCGCCCATTGGAATTATTTTTTCCAATAGTAAGGTTTTCATTTAAATAAGAAACCCTGTTATTTTAATTCAATATGCTAAGTATTTTTTAAATTTCAGTTGAAATTATACTTAACTGTTGGTAGTTTTTCTCCCGGCTTAGGGTAATTTTTTTAATGAAACCAGGGACTACACACGACAGTACTACTAAGTCCTAACTAGAATGATACAAAATATCCTTTAGATACCATCAATAATTCAAATATGATGTGAATTTAAATATCGTTTGATTGAAATAAATGATAAAATGAATTGCGGACTGCAAATTAATGGATTGGGGAAGTGTGGCATGTGCGACATTGGTTTATATGGGATGGTTGAGATATCGAAACGGGCAATTATAGAGAAGGCGACATAATCTCGATTGACTAATGCCATTGCTAATAATGCACGACATTTTACTTCATTTTGCGGATGCTGTTATCGGTAATACAACGTGACTTTGTCGCCTCTGTTTCTTAAAGTAGTGGAGAAAATTATGAAGGACCCAATACGGTGACCAACCTCACAGCGCTTCCGCAAGTCGTCGTGGAGTCACTAATATCTAATTCACCCGTCGTCGAGTCACTAATCCTCTCCACGTAGGGACGCGATATTGCCACGTGAGTCTCCCTTCATCACCTCCCGCTAAGTCTCTCCATTCCTAAGCAACCACTCCAAAGTCACGATTCGTCGTCCAGGGGTGTCCTTCGGCAACGTGACGCTTTAGAGGTGGAAGGGTGGGTGGAAGTTGGGTCCATTTTTCTTGCTAAGAGAGGTTCTGAGGAAACTTACGTTGAGTTTATAATTCCATTTTTTCTGCCAGTACTTAAAACAGTAATAAATGAGTATCAGCAGGTTCCTCACTCAATCTATTGCCTCATATATTCTCATTTCCCTCTCCTTAACCTCGTCTTAACATTGCGAGTCCCTATTTTAACTGCTTAGGTCGTCTTCCGTGCTGCCGCTGTCGAATTCACTTTGCAAGGATTTCGTAGGATGACGACCGCGGAAGTCTTGTTTCGCCCCATATATTTTAATTTACCTCTCCTCAACATCGTCCCAACATTCCGAGTCCCTATTCTAACTGCTTAGGTCGTCTTCCGTTCTGCTGCTGTCGAATTCACTTTGCAAGGATTTCGTGAGATGACCGGGAACGCCTTGCCTCTCCCGCAGGCGGTTAAGGCACACGGCGTAGCGGATCGAATCTCGTCGTGTCCAGGTCACGTAGTTTATACTGTTTTTAACATGACGATATCACTCAATGGCCACCCCATTGGGGTCAGACGCCTTCGCAGCCGCCTCACTGAGGAACAGACGCTACGCGGTCTACCTTTCGTCTGGCTACTATTCTTTGATCTTTGGTGACCCTACCCTATGATTGCTACCAACAGCACAGCTCTAGGGATTATCATAAAGAAGTCCTTCCAATGCGTCAGTGTTTTAGTCCAAAAGGAAATTTTTAGAATATTTTTAGAATATATTTTTAGAGGCGCCGGAAATTTTTAAAATATAACATAATTTTTATATTTGAAGGGGAAGACGTCCTTTAATTCTGAAGGATATTTGTGTAATATATGTAAAAATTACGTGTATTAATCTAAACACAAATCGAAAATATACCGACGATAGACTCTGCACATGGGAGCGGAGAGTTTGGTAACGTGGCTGTGAGTAAATGTTAACGAAAATCGCCATTTCAACAGTTTCCGTAAGATTTCTCAATTCCATCCGATGTAAATATTAACCCTATTCTACTATCAAATTTAAACAAAAAGAACGCCGTGGCGATCGGAACTAAAACCATTTTGATCATTTTATTTAAAAATTCATCTTAAAATAATAATATAAATTAAATGGCAACTACAAAATTGAAAAAAATTGTACAAAGATAGTCATGCATGGTGCACGACTTCGTAGGTTCTTGTGCTGTGTTTGCCAGGTGTGAATACATCCCTTGCCACACACCTTCCCGGTGGCTTGCAGGATAGATGAATATATTTTAAAGGAATGAAGGCTAAAGAACTCTAAAATAAAAGGTCAGCTTCCGGTAAAACTCAGTTTAAGTCATAGTATTCACTGAAAAATCCTTCAATTGAAGCAAGCACTGCCCTAATTGAGCGAGAAATTTTATCCCATAACATTTCAAAAACTATTTTAGCCATATTTTCTTGTAAAGATGATCCATTCTGAGTATTATACACAGTATTTTAAAGTATTTGAGCTTATGTGTTCTCTATGCATAGTATTAGTAATTTTTCTAGGCCAAAGGTTAATTAGTTAAGAATTTCAATTTTGACCATTTTTTTTCATTTGAGAACACTTAGTACTCCGTGTTGACGCGCTGAAGAAAACTCATTTTTATTCTGATCCCTCTGACAGTACCCAAAGACAATTCAAAAGACTCTATTTACTCTAATTTTAGTTTATCATTTCAATTAAGCAACAGGATTAAATCACGAGTGCCGAAAAGGATTATTTTAAGGACACAACGCGTCCTTTTCTGGGAATATAGACTCAGTTCACGGACTGGGGAGTAAAGTAACGGGTTGACATCCATAAAGAGTGGAATGCGGAATTGTTTCCCTGGCCGTTCAGAGTTTACAGGAAGACCACAAAAAAGAGGCCCATGGGGGGGGGGGGGATCGCGCGCGGGGTGGATTGAGAGAAGGCGGAAACTTTGCCTCGAACTTCCTCGTCTTCCGGTCGTATTGACTCCGAAAGCGGTCGTTAAATTCGTCGCCTCTCTTTCTCCACTTGTCCACTCAAGGGAGAAAACATCTCTCGGAGAATAAAAAGAAGAAATTGGAATCCTTTTGTGTTTATTCCTCAGTGGCCTCAAATTAGGGACGCAAGTTATTTTGTTCCAATTCTGTGTCTCTGCTCGGAGATTTTATTTTTCAATTCATTCGTGAGCGAATAGTCCGTCGTTAGCCGTCATCTTTCCTCGGCGTTGCTACGTTCACTAATACTGTTTGTTAACTTCGTATTGGCAACGCTGTGACAGCGAAATCAATATTTTTGGAAGACTTCATGTTCCTTGTGATTAATTTCGATTATGCAAATGACTTGGATTGTATAATTCTGTTAATATTATTAGTACATTAACTGAGGTTTTAGTTATAAGTAGCTCTATATCACTCATATTTATTGCATGAGATAATATTTGGAATCTTTGTTCAGATGATACTATATTACAGATTTCGACTCATTTTTTTAACGGTTCAAAACTGTTATTTAAGGTCTTGTGAGACTAATGAGAAAAAAAACTCATTTGATTTTGCAGTCGTGTTCTCTGATTTTGAAGTTCTCGCGTGCTCGTGATATAACCGACGAAAGAGCAGTTTGAGGATTTTTTATTTTGGCACTCTCTTTCACATTACTCAGTGCGAGGAATTCCAAATCAATCTCGGTATGTTGTTCCCAGAAACCATTCCCTCTATTCTCATAGTGTGGTTTATCACTCATGCGCGTTCCATACCCTCAATCAAACTTTTAAGTTCCAGCAGTCCTCAGAAGCTCCAAATCTTTCGCTAATCCATTCCTCGCAAAAGATGGAGATGCATCGCCCTGGCAACATTTCTGGATCCTTCGACGTGATATTGTAATCAGTATTTAAATCTATACTTATCTTTTTATCTGCATCTGCTAAAAATGCCCCGGCCAACTTCAGCAACGGCTAAAACCACTCTTTTCCCTAATACATGTAATTCCTACATGCATGGTTTGTTTAAAAATTATTGGGAAAGGTTTCGTAAAAAAATTAATTTATTTCAAATATTGCTAAAATGCCTCAAATTTCTTTAAAGTACAGCCTTTGAGCGTCGACACACTTTTGCCAACGGTGTTTTCACAACTCAAAGGCTACGTGGTAGGCAGATTACGGAAGGTCCTTTAGGGTACGCGTTCAAGCTTCTTTGATGGCACTTAGGGTCCCATGGTGGTTTCCTTTGAGGTAGGATTTCACTTTTGGGATTAGAAAATAGTCTGCTGGTACCAAAATCGGGACTGTAAAGGGGTTGGGAAATCGTCGCGATGTCGTTGCAGAAGGTCTTCGCAAGCAGACACTTGAATATGCTCTCTTGATCGTCTTTCAAGACCTTCGAGACGAGTTTAGCTCGTGCAGATCTTTCGCATCGCCAACTTTTCAGTGATATTGATGTGTGAACCGTCATCTTATCAATGCCAACACGATATTGGCGATCATACACACACGGAACTGGTGGTCTGAATTCAGAACGTCATGCACAAGTCAGAAAAAAGTTCTTACCGTTATTTTTATACAAACCATTTTAACTACCCCACCACCGCTCATGCAAGTAAGCCAGCCCTGGTAGTGGTGGTTTAACAGTTATTTCACGTCAGATTCACTGTCATACTCTAGTCTCAAATTTCTTACTCTCCTGAAACGTTGAATAGATCACCGATTTGCATATGGATTAAGCACCACGCGTGGTGTTCCTCACACGTATAATTCCATCATCATTCTAAACGTGTAATAGCACGGGGGTGGCCGTCAGGCGGTCGACCCTGCGAGTCAATGAAGCATTTGTATACGTGAGAGACTGCATCTATTTATAAGTGTTCTATTTTGAAATATTCCCTTAGTCATCAAATTAGGCGTGGAAGAAGAAAAAAAACGGATGAATTCAGTATTTAAATCCTACAATTCGGTGTTCTTGAACGCTATAAATAAAGAAAGCAAAAGCTAATAGTCACAGATGTTTATACAAGTGATTGCTCAGATTTTCTTATCATGGGAGTATGTTCTAGTGTAAGAAACCATCAAATATAACAGGAAGACATTTTGAACGTATAAGGGGAACTTTTTTTTAACCTATGACCGTAAAATCCCCTTTTAGGAAATGGTAAAATTTTTGCATCGTAGGAAATTCATGCACGCTCCCCTCGACGCTTTCCTGTTCTTCTGAAAACTTGGAAGATTATTTTTTTTTATTATTCACCTTCACCAAACCAGAGATATACAGTGTGTTCGAAAATTACCGCAATCTCCTGGTTCACCATCCGCATAAAAACTTTATCCTCCCGCCTTTGAATTTTCAGCCCTCCCCCAATCCATCCAGCCCATCCCCAAACCCTCCCACGCCACACCAACCGTTCGTTCCTTCTTTGTGTCTTCGCGGGTTGGTCAGCAATTGGGGATGGCAGGACACTCGGGAAATGCCAGGACAACCGCCGCCACCGGGGATTAGCGGGGAGAGTTCCAGGGAAAATGACGAGAATGGAGAAGGTTTTTTCAATGGCTGTCAAAATATTATTTTTCAGAAAGTTTCAAATATTTTATCCATTGAAAACGGAGGAACTTTTAGAAATGACGATTATGTCGGGTTAAAATGATAATCTCGATATTTATTTATTTGTTTACTTTAAAACATTATTCAAATACAGCAGTAGCGCCAATTTACAGTGGAAAATATAACAAAAACATGAAAGAGGACAAAATACAATAAAATAATAACAATGAACAACGAGAACCGAACATGGACAGGGGAAATATTAAATTTGCTGACAGGTGGGATAAAGCTTGGGCGGTGGAATTGTTGCATGATAAATAAAAAGGATCGACAGTGTGATGGAGTGAATTTAGAAGGGAGGAGAGGCGAAATAAAGGTGAGCGCTTGGTGAGAGATATCCTAGGACTAGGCAGAGATAGGGTAGGGTGTGAGTGCGGGTGGATCGAGTTGGTATCCCGAAGTAAATCAGCTTTAAGTCTGCCGTTTTTGGGGTTCGAAATGGATAAAGAAGACAGAACAGCATTTGAGGACATATATGGTGGAAATGTGGGACTCGGTGTTGGACTATTTTGGCAAAGAGGTTAGAGATGCAATCGAGGGATTTAAGATTAGTTGGGGACGAGATGGACCAAATTGGGGGGCAATAGGTTACTATGGGGAGGTCAATTGTTGAGTAGTACGAATTGAGAGCTTAAACCGTCAAGCTTGGGAGGATGGGGTTGGTGCGGTGGCTAACGTACTGGCTTCCCACCGAGAGGGCCAGGGTTCGAATTCTGTAGGTGGTAGATGTTTTTCTGTGGTATCTCGATCCCTACTTGAGGTGCACTGTGGAGGGTACTTTGAGTGAGTACGCCGTCCGTCGAATGGGACGTTAAGCTGCAGACCCCTTGGCGACATTCGATAAAAGTAAACTAATGCCGACGCCGGGTTTCTCTCCGCCCTTCATCCTTTCCTGTCCTTCCCTAAAGGCGCAAATGGCCTCAGCTGTCGGTCGCCTCCCATACAAACTACTACTACTACCGTTAAGCTTGAACGCACGATATCAGGAAACCAGCGCATGATTTAAAAAAATCTTTTGAAGACACATTATGGGATACGCGACGAAAAGTGGCAATTCGTTTTTTTTGTAATAATTCTAAAAAGCATATATCGATACGGGGATCAATACTATATTCGAGGAAATCGATATTCGGAAGCGGTGTATGCGTCATCGTCGTATTGAAGATTCGTAATGATGCAGACAGATACGTACAGGTTAAAATAAATCCCAACATTTGGTTGGAAATGTTTTAATTGTCACATGACACGGGCAACCGTCTTGTAACAGTGATATAATGAAGGTCAGCAGTAGCAGCGCCGGCGGTCGTGATTTCTCAAGGATGTGAAGGAGATTCAATTCGAAAGATTTTCAAATTCAATTCGCAAAAATCCATTTGTAAATAACTGGAAACTCTCCACAACCTCAGCTAATTTCCACTTTTATTTGATTCTGGGCATATGAGTTGCGTGAGTGACGCGTTTTCGTTATTTTTCTCAAATGCCTACGACCGAATGGAAGGTTGCGTCCATTGCTCGATCAGTAAAATGAATACTATTGATATTGGTTTTAGTTCACCAACGATACGTTTGGTGAAATGACGTGACGGGTTGAAAAATTCATACGGAATGACCGGCGAAAAATTCCACGAATCGAACGATCAATTTCAGCAACTCACAGTTTGCGTCAACGATCAATTAAAGCATATTCATAACAACTGCAACCTCTGAATTTCAGCAGCTGAATTTCCCATATTATTAGTTAAATTATATTTAATGACATGCAGTAATAGCTATTACTTTGTATGTTTTATTCTATAGTAATATTCCCTTAATATGGCAAAAACCTATCACATCAAAGAGGGTATTCTAAAGGTTTCATTCAATACTTGTCATCTCGATGCCATGCTTCGTGGCCTGCAGCCTTTAGTTCTTCCCAATTCAATGCTGATTGCAACCTCGTGATTCCGCCATTTGTTATATTTTTTGGCTCACGAATTCACCCTTGGCCTTCCTTCTTGAAACACCTCTTTTTCCTCCTATTATATTTTATTACTCTTACGAATCTATTGCGCCGCATTACCATATTTCGACCGTCCTTTCATCTCAAGCTCTGATTTGGTGTCCTTTGACTTCCTTTTACTTCCCGAGTATATTCTCCCGTGTTCCATGGAATTGCAGTTATTTTCGCGTTTCCGGTCCTATCGTTCCAGCCATTGCTCCCGGTATCCTTTTTCCAACTCCCAGAATTCCCTCTTGAAATTTCCGAAATTTCCTCCATTTCTTTCCACAAATTTTTCGACTCATTCCCCGTATTGCTTCCTTTTCTATCTGCGATTAAAGTTTGCGGAGGCGGCGCCAACTTTATTCCACCTGAATTTTGTTGCCTCAGGCGTAACTTAAAGGAATTTTCACAACATATTTAAAGTGAAAGAACTGAATTTGCAATTTCGCACGAACTATATTGAAATACCACCAAAGGTTTCGGCTTTTTGGGGTCATTATCAGATGATCAATTAAATTATTTCACTTCTGTATAATATTTCTTTCTCTTTGTAGTAATCTTGAAATTTCTCTTCAATATAAACTCGGTAACCAACTGCTAACAGATGTTGTCTTGATCTCTCTTCAGGAAGGCTGCCTTAATAAATTATGCCTTTCCCAAATCTTCGTAACATCTACATCTACATCTACTTAATACCCCGTAAAGCCGCCGCAAGGGCGTGTGGGGCGGGAAGTGATAGGTCACCACCCGAAAAAGAGAATAAAACCACATGCAAAACCAACATATCTATGCAAACCTACACTCTTAGAGACGTATACATTCATGCAAAAACCTTTTTTTTTAACTTACACGCATCCAAATGTATGAAAATATCAACTAACATACACATACACTTTAGAATGTGGTAAATATTTATTCAATAATCTGCAAATTAGAATTGAAAAGTAAGAAGGCGGAATTTCACTGCCACATAGACATACAGCTCTAAAAACTTAACGCTAAACACAAGCTGTGTAATTAGTATGCGATCACCAAACTTCTTGGGAAGCCATACATGGCACAGGAAGAGGAACTGACTCTTTTACTGACCCCTTTTTAACTCGTTTACCGTTTCAATGAGTGATTTGCCACATCGTTGGCTTTGGTATTACGTGATCTCTACCTTCGCGTATTAAACCAACTACTGAGTTAATTACTGAAATACTTTTAATTAATTACTATTAAGATAACGCGAAAGTCGACGCCATTTGTCACTGATTTTGAGGTTGGCTTGGCGACGCAACCCCTTACTCAACTCTCAAAGCACCCATGTATTTTTTTTTTAAACTTTAACTATTTTTTCCCTATCCATTGTGCAATCTCTCGTCTTCATTTCTCTTCGCAGTTCTCCCCATTCAAAACTCCTTCTCGGCGACACTTCTCCACATGAGTGCCCGTCGTGCAATGTCCGATATTAGTTCGTCTCTCGAGAATTACGATCAGGTTTGAATGGAAATTGGCATTTGAACTCAGCAATGTCTACGCGTGTGTTTATGCATACTACCTTGATCAAAAAGTTCCCGGAATAACCACCGTGTGGCGCTCCCATCGTTCCGATTTGAGTTCTGTTTTTTTTGTTAAATTGGTACATCTGTTGTTGATATTCCCTTTAAATCTTAGTGTCATAACTTGACATTTGCAAAAGTTACGTAGCCAAGAGTACATCTATCTCTGTGTGTGTTGGCGATTTTTTACAATTGCAGAAATGGATTTAAATTTGCAACAACGAACTTGTATTAAATTTTGCGTAAAAAACGGATTTAGTGGCGCACGGACGTTGGAAATGTTGGAAAAGTGTTTCGGCAACGATTCTCTAAAAAAAACGGTCGTTTACCAGTGGCACGAGCGGTTCAGAAGTGGTCGTGAGTCAATCGAAGATGATGAACGCAGTGGCAGACCATCGACATCGAAAGTCGGTGAAAAAATTGATAAAGTAAAAGAAATGTTGGTCAATAACCGTAAATTAACCATCAGAGAAATAGCGGAGGACTTGAACATTGCCTATGGATCCGCCCAAGACATTGTGGTTAATGATTTGGGTTTCCGTCGTGTAGCAGCAAAGTTGGTGCCAAAAGACCTCAATTTCATGCAAAAAAGAGACCGTGTTGACGTCGCAAAAGGCATGATTTGCGAGGCTGAATCCGATCCCACATTCATCAAAAGGATCATTACTGGAGACGAGACGTGGGTTTATGAGTACGACACGCAATCCAGACATCAGGCAAGTGAATGGCGTTCACCAAATGAGCCGAGACCAAAAAAACCACGTCGTTTTCAGTCAAAAAAGAAGGCAATGCTGACGGTTTTCATGGATTACAACGGTGTAGTGCATCATGAATTTTTGCCAGAAGGCCAGACAGTAAACAAAGAGTATTATTTGGGCGTTATGAGACGTTTGCGTGAAGCAATTCGCCGAAAGAGACCAGAAATGTGGGCAGAAAACTCGTGGATTTTGCACCATGATAACGCACCGTCGCACAGTGCTATCATTATTCGTAATTTTTTGACGAAAAATGCAACAAATACCATCCAACAGCCACCGAATTCACCTGATTTGGCTCCCTGTGACTTCTTTCTGTTCAATCGAGTTAAAAAACCATTACGGGGAACGCGTTTTAGCAGCCGAGAGGAAGTAATGGAAAAATCGCAGGAAGCACTGATGGACATACCGAAAACCGACCGTAACTTTTGCAAATGTCAAGTTATGACACTAAGATTTAAAGGGAATATCAACAACAGATGTACCAATTTAACAAAAAAAACAGAACTCAAATCGGAACGATGGGAGCGCCACACGGTGGTTATTCCGGGAACCTTTTGATCAAGGTAGTATTATTAGAAGGGCAGGATCGTATTCTCGCTCACTAAATCTACGTCACCTCATTAATTTATTGCATCAACATCAATAGCTCAATTAATCCCTCGCAGCTTGGACACGTGCCTCGGGGCTTGCGACAACGCCAGGAGATCTGCTCCGTGGCGGGCTAAATGCCACGACCTGGTGGTCCCACGTGTCCCACAGACACGCACGCCAAAAAAATAAGAAAAAATTCCTCGACCAATGTGCTAGGGAAATCACCGATTAATACGAGAAGACTTTCGTATTAATAAATTAATTAATTATATTAATCTCGTATGCTTTAAGAAGACCTTCAGTACACACGAGTATATCTCCCGATGCCGTGTTCCACCTTAGTACGTTTTCCTGGATGTTGTTCCCTACTTTCATTTGGCTTTTGTTTTATCTTTGTTTATCTATGATTTGCCTGCCTACTTGTTGCTTTGTCTTTCTCTCACTTGACATGTCTTTTTTATAAATCATTATCAGTTTCGATGGTTATTTTGTCTATTGACGCTGCGTTTCGTAAAGAGGAATTGTGCTCCGAATGAATGAGTTGATATTTAGACAAAAAAAACAGTTGTTCTTCACGGAATATCAGGCTTCATTATTATTGGCTGTAATGGAGTAGGCTGAAAACTAATGTACACATGCTTGTAAAAGAAAAACTAAAGTGCCTTCAGATGCACTCCTAGTGGCATGTGGAAGTAACATTCTCCCTCAACACTCATGCGCAGGTTTGAGGTCGTTTCATTCATCCACCATATTTTGAGAAGAGGAAGTATGGAGGCGTGTTCTAGTTCTATGTCAACATGAGTAAAACAGCGTGCTGTTATCGAATTGTTAACTGCTGAAAAATTGACTCCTACTGAAATTCATCGTCGTTTTAAAATCTTAAATTCGCCTCCCCTAAATTCTACAATACTATTACTACACAATGAGCTGTCTGTGCTTGGCGGATCGTTGAGCTGTGCGTATGGCGCCAGTTATGTCAGTTTCTGTTGTCCTGGTTTTTACTGTTGGTCGAAAATGGAAATTGATGAAATCACGGAGCAACGAATCAACTTCAAGTTTTTGGTGAAGTGCGGTAAAAGTTATCAAGAAATTACTAAAAAATATTGACAGCTGTTCACGGTGATAATGCTCTGAAGAAAATATATCCGGTTTCAAGTGGATTAAGCATATTAAAGATGGCCGACAAGACACCACAGATGATGCAAGGCCGGGATGACCTTCAACCACCTGTATTGACGACAACATTGATCGTGTGCGGTCCCTTGTCCTTAACGATCATCGAAAGACTGTCCGAATGATAGCTGATGTACTGAATTAAGGAAAATCAACGGTGCACACTATTTTAACCAAACATGATGGATACATCCTTCACCATGGCAATGCACCTGCACATTCAGCTTTGATTGTTCGCCAGTTTTTGGCAAAATATTCAATCAGCATCCCTGATCATTCTCCTTATTCGCCAGATCTCGCCCCATGCAATGACCTTTTCCTATTTCCAAAATGCAAAGATGGGATGAGGGGACATCACTGGGAAGATGTGGACACAATAAAAGCAAGAAACGACGATAAAACTAAAAAGCCTAACTGCGTAAAGGACTTCCAAGGGTGCTTTAAACAGTGGAATAGAGAAGATGGAATAAGTGCATAGCCTACGAATGGAGAGTACTTTGAAGGGGAAAAAATCGATGTACACTAATTTTTGCAAAAGTGTTTATGGCCTCAGTTCGCGTTTTTATTGGGCAGGGAAGTATGTGCTCCCCATGAAAGGCGTGGTGTTAGAACTACCCGCAAATATTTAACTAGAAGTAGTGGACAGGAAAGTAGTGGTGAAGAGGCAAGCTCCTCTCTCTTCGTCAATGTCGTTCATTCCACTCCGTGGAATTACTATGAATGGAACTATTTTCCTCGGTCTTCACACGCGGCGAAGGAAAGGACGTCAATGCGCGCACAATTCTCGCTGAGGAACGAAAATTACCTCTTACCAAAGTAAATTTACGTACATTCACGTAATCTCATTCCTTTTGTTTTCCACCGTGTGCGTTCCTCAGCCGTGATCCGAATGTTGGTCGGCTGAGAACCAATTCTACATGCATTTGTAAATTTTCCTTTCCCTCGCGGTCCATTCCTCCTGCCCACCTTGTTGGCAGGCATGCCCCGCACTACCAGATCGCTATTCCATCCGATTCCCATAACCACTCGAGAGCCGCAGAGCATCGCGGACGTGCTGCATCATGCACCATCTCCTCTTTGCGAGCAAAGCACAGAAATGCCTTCCTTCCCATTACTACGTGCTCCTGTGCATCTAAACATGGGATGTGCACGTGAGGAATATCCTCTGAAATGCATTAGCGAAACAAGGGTCCTTCAGACCAATCCAACAACAATAAATCCGACGATGCGAACGAACTTAAGATATTTACATATTTTAGTACCCTGCAAGCAACTGCTAGGATTTGTGGCAGGAGGTGAATACACACCAGAATAATTTTTACCCGAACATGACCATACCGCGGTTGAACAATGCTATCATAATCCCATATATTTCGTGGAAAAAATGACTCAAAGTACTTTTGACTCAAAGTACTTTTCCCTCCTAGCACGATAGAACAACGTTATTCTGGTCCCTTAATCGTCCGTCGGAAAAATCACATCTTAAATCTATATGTTCTACACTTAATCTCTTTAACTTTATTGACATAATCTCTCTACCGAGGTACGATAGAGGTGATAATGCATTTTCAACATCACTGCCCTTCAAATTTATGCAAAGAGCTTTAACCAGTGATTTTAACCTTCGCTACGTGAGTGATTTCCGATCTAGATCCTCTGATGATTTTGATAAGGCACTAAGTTTATAATAACAGCGTTTTACAAATCTAGCTCCTCTACGATGCACGCGTTCCGATTCGCCAATCAATCAAACTTCGTGAGGAACCCATATACTGGCAGCATATTTCAAATGAGGCCTAACCAGCGACAGATAACATTTTTCTTTGACCTTTTCATCATATTTACCAAGTACTCTTCTAATAAATTCTAATTTTTTGTTAGTTTGTCCACATAGTCCCCGCATATGTTTCACTCATGAGAGGTCGTGAGTGAGGGTATTTGAATTGAGTCTACACATTCCATTTCAGTGTTTCCGATGCAGTAGGCGTTCGGGAGGGTGTGGCTCCTATTCAAAAATTAAAATTATCCCTGCGCACTTTTTAAAGTTCAATTCTAATTTCCAAGTGTCACACCAGCGTTTTATAGTAGCATTTTGGCCATCTGATGAAGATGCTGTGTCCTCAGGATCACGGATATCACGCTAAACCACTGCATCTTTAACAAATAGACGTATCTGACTAGTGACCACAGGGTCAGGGTCGTTAACATAAAGTACGAATAAAAGAGACCCGATAACACTTCCTTGGGGAACACCTGAAGTAACTTCTACTGCATTTGAGTTATGCCCTTAAGAGCTTAGATCGTCCTTTCTTATACAGGAATATCGGAAAACATTAATTATACCTAAGTTACTACTAGGAAAAATGAAAATAGTAGAAATTTAAAAATAATTTATGTGATCAGTTGTTGTTTGTAGACGCTGGAGAAAGTAATCATACATCATGTATGAATAGTATTTTCTTATAAATATCAAATAAAAAAGTGTAACAAATGTTAAGAAATAATTGGTGTGTTCTTTTATATCTTCTATATCCTGTCGTGTCACAGGGGTAAGTCTATTGAATCTTGTTAGTCGTAGAAATCCACCTTTTTCAAAACTACCATAAGGGAGTAAGCGTCTCGGGTATGGTGGATGAAATAGGCTAGGAGCCTCTTGATTCTCGAGGAGAACAAGCAAGGCTTGAACTTTAAGAAAGGCTCTTAAGTTTTCTTTCCATATGGAGGGAATTATTATGGCGCCGAATTATCGTGGTGACCTGGACCACCGAGATGAATACCTTGTGCCCGAACACCCTTTGCAACACACCCTTGCGGCGGCGATTAGAGTACCGCGTGGATATTGCTGAATACCCTGAGATTTTCAGATAAGTCCTTTCAAGATTTCAGAGCTCTCTGTGAAGTACTTTCCTTTTAATATTGCGTGCATACAGCCAACCTTTGCCACGAAACCAAACTCAGTGCTCTCTAAGCTGTGGAAGCGGCAGGATGTCAGTTATTGCACGTAAACCTCTGCGCACCGACCGCGTCACGAAAAATATGGAATTGACGATCGAGCAGCGTTACACGATTACAAAGTTTTGAGCTGAACTGAAAAAATCTCTTAAGGAGACAAAAAATGATTCGTGAGGCTTACGGGGACTCAGTCCCACTCACAAGTTTCGAGGTGTTTAAAAGCCCTTTAAGGAGGGCCGGGAAGAGGTTCACGACGAACTCTTGGTGGCCGTCAACCAGCAAACCGACAACAAACCGTAACTCGTGTTCGCCAATTGTTGGACTCTGACCGTCGATTAAATACCAAGATGGTTTCCGATGAACTAAATTTGTCGTCCGCTGTTGTGTTTTGCATTGTTACAGAAGATTTAGCGATGAGGAAAGTGTGCGCCTAGCTCGTGCCCAAGGTGTTTGCCACAATGCGCAACGAGTCCGCGAGTTCCTGGCCAAACACCAGGTGCCAACGCTGCCCCCTCCCCCCTATAGTTGACGTCGCCCCAGCAGACTTCTTTTTATTCCCTCGGATTAAGGCAGCCCTGAAAGGAACCCGTTTTACGCCCATAGAGGGCATCCAAACACCCGTGACGAATACCTTGCGAGAGGTCCCCGAAGACGCCATCCAGTGAGCGAACCGGTCATGCCACAGTCGCTGGAAAAAATGTGTAGAGGTCCAAAAGGCAGTACTTTGAAGAATTTTAAGGGTTTGTGCAAATAAGCTCAATAAGTTACTTTAAAAATTTAATTGCATAACTTTCGGAAATCACCCTGTATATGATCGATCTCTACCACAAATGTCACAGTTACTTTAATTGAGCGCAGCCTCCGTAGGGCGTCTTGAAGGTGAGAAGAGTGATTAGAACAAGTTGATGGAAATGTAATTCGAATGAAAAGTTCTGCGTGAAGTGCTATATACTGTATTTCGCATCGCTTGGAATAACTCGCCTCGAGTATACAAACGCGTCGAGACCCTACGAAAGGAGCGACCTAATTACGACATTAGTTACAGGATGTAAGCGGTAAAGACTGTCCTCGTTCGTAAAAATTCGTTGATTGAGCAAAATACGTCGTATGCATGTCGGGTAGGCAGAAGCTATGATGCTGCAACACGCACGACCTTTGGGATTAATTCAAATCATTAACGTTTGACGTTCCCACTGAGGTGGAATACCGCCGGTAAAATGCTCATCCGCATGAACCATCTCCGACATCTGAACGCTCTGAGGAGAGTGGAACTGGCTGACAAATATATGGTCCGGAGTCGTTTTGTCCCCGCTCTATTTCAGTCCAGGACATTAGTGGACAGTGGCTGTTCTAACCTTTCGATGTTGTAGTGAAGAGTGCCATTTACTCCAACGGCTCCAATTTTTGTGTTTTCTTTGTTGGGTCGGTTTCTTCTGGGATTACCTTCGTAAAACTCATTTGGATTATGCCGCAAGTATTTGGGATCCTTAGTAAAAAATTTGGCAAAAAGAACAAGATAAAGTCCAGAGAAAATCCGCCAAATTCGCTCAAAATTGTTATGATAAGAACACGAGTGTGACAGGTCTCTTATGGGATTTAGCCTGGGAGCCTCTTGAGATAAGAAGAACACAAGCGGGATTTAGACTTTCAGAAAGGTTCAGAAAAAATGAGTTTAACGATGACACTAAAGGAATTATAATGGCCCCACACTACTTAGGTAGATCAGACCACAAAGATAAAATAAGGGAGATAGATTCCAGTACAGATAGATGCAAATACTCATTCTTTCCCGGAACAATTAGAAATCACAATGGTAAGAAAACAAAATCATTTTAGAAACATTAAAAATATTTAATTTACAATTTGGAAAAAAATTAAACATTGCAAAGATATCAGGTATATTTGTAGGTGCATGTGTATGTTAGTTGGTAGTTTGTATGTTTGCATGTGGGTGTAAGGGTTTTTCCATTAATTCATACCATGTTTTCTTTGTGGACAGTATACATGTGTAGCTTTTGCATGCGGTTTTTTCTTAATTACGGATGGTGCTCTTACAATAAACGTACCCCCCCCCCCGCCACATGCTCTTGCGTCAGCTTGCGGGATATTAGCTAGATGTAGATGTAGATGAATACGGCCACCCGTCTCCGTCCACTACGAGAGCAGCCCGTAAGTTCAAGCGAGAGTCAGCTTCCAGTGGAGACCGCGAGATGTCGGGTAAAGCGAGAACGTGTGGACCCAGGGTTCCGGGGGGGGGGGAGGGAGGCGTTGGCGGCACTCGTCCTTAATCTGGCGCGGGAGGGGGAGGGATTGAGTGGCCACGTGCGTCATGCAGTCTTATTCTTCGCCTCCTCTTTGGAGGCGGCGTTCTGCTCGGCCGCAGTCCGCCTTTAGGCTGCTCAACGTTGAATGCCAAATCTTTAAGGGTGAAGATCGCGAGGAAGGCGAATTAATTTGGTAGTCGACCATATTGAAGCGTGGGAACGGTTTCATTCAAGCTGTGCCTTTGAGAGCTTAAAGCAAGGATGACCCATTTCCCATCTGTCGAGTCTTCAAGACGCCCAACCACGGGTGAGAATCACAGCTCCCGAGTGCTCAAAGCTCGTGCTGATACCCACAAACAATGATAGTCTTAGACGAGGAACGTCAATAATCGAATGGATCATTCAGTAAAACCCCAAAATGCACATCGAGAGAGAACGACTATATAGTATTGCAATTCGACGTTAGGTTGAAGAAAGAAAGCATTAGGCAATTAACGGAGTTGGTCGACGCAAGAGAATAGAACGCTCGCTGATTGAACTCGGAGGATGTTTAGTCGTTGCTAACGATGAGAGAATTAGAAGGAGCGTTGAGTTGAAGTTTAGTCTTTATATTGCAGTGCGCCAAGGGGAACAGCCAGTATATATATATATATATATATATATATATATATATATATATATATATATATATATATATATATATATATATATATACTACCTTGATCAAAAAATTTCCCGGAATTTATTCAGAAAATTAAAAATACAAGTTTATTCATCTAAATCTATATTGTCCCCTTCAAAGTAATCCCCATCGACTGCAACACACTTATGCCAGCGCTTGATCCAATCCTCGAAACATTTTTTATAATCGGTTTTCGGTATGTCCATCAGTGCTTCCTGCGATTTTTCCATTACTTCCTCTCGGCTGCTAAAACGCGTTCCCCGTAATGGTTTTTTAACTCGATTGAACAGAAAGAAGTCACAGGGAGCCAAATCAGGTGAATTCGGTGGCTGTTGGATGGTATTTGTTGCATTTTTCGTCAAAAAATTACGAATAATGATAGCACTGTGCGACGGTGCGTTATCATGGTGCAAAATCCACGAGTTTTCTGCCCACATTTCTGGTCTCTTTCGGCGAATTGCTTCACGCAAACGTCTCATAACGCCCAAATAATACTCTTTGTTTACTGTCTGGCCTTCTGGCAAAAATTCATGATGCACTACACCGTTGTAATCCATGAAAACCGTCAGCATTGCCTTCTTTTTTGACTGAAAACGACGTGGTTTTTTTGGTCTCGGCTCATTTGGTGAACGCCATTCACTTGTGATGAATGTGGGATCGGATTCAGCCTCGCAAATCATGTCTTTTGCGACGTCAACACGGTCTCTTTTTTGCATGAAATTGAGGTCTTTTGGCACCAACTTTGCTGCTACACGACGGAAACCCAAATCATTAACCACAATGTCTTGGGCGGATCCATAGGCAATGTTCAAGTCCTCCGCTATTTCTCTGATGGTTAATTTGCGGTTATTGACCAACATTTCTTTTACTTTATCAATTTTTTCACCGACTTTCGATGTCGATGGTCTGCCACTGCGTTCATCATCTTCGATTGACTCACGACCACTTCTGAACCGCTCGTGCCACTGGTAAACGACCGTTTTTTTTGACCGCAGCTGCTGCATGAATCCCTCAGAAAATGTGGGTACCCGGAAAAACTGCTAAACAGTAAAATCCTCAAACCGTCAACACAATACACTCCCCTCCCCAAACCAAACCGCCCAAAATGCCCTAATCTTATCACCACTTTCTTCCCCGGTACCCACAAAATTAAACATCTAATCCGTGACCTCTTCCCAATTATCAATAACACTCAGTCCACATCACTTTTATTCCCACACTGTCCCTCTGTTTCATTTAAACGCCCGTCGAACCTGCGAGACATCTTTAAGTCCACAAATCCAACTTCAAGCACCCCCGTCTCTCCCCCGCCCCTATCCGCACCATGCAACCGCCCACGCTGCAAATGCTGTCATCTTTTAAGACCCTCCCCCTCACTCAGTACCAACTCCCAACCACTCGCCACCTGTACCTCAAAAAATATTATATATCGCCTCTCCTGTAACTTCTGCCCTGCCTTCTACGTGGGCGAATGCACGACCGCACTTTCCCTCCGCATGAATAACCACCGTTATTCCACCAAATCCCCCACCTTTCTTAATTATCCCATCCCTACTCACACCGCTTCCCACAACCAATCTTTTGACGACTGCTTCTCTGTTTCGGTGATTGAAATCCTTCCCAAATCTGCGAGTATAATAGAGGTGAGAACCCGCGAGATGGCGCATATCTGGGTGGCCCAATCATTCAAACCGCCCGGGCTGAACCAAGCCCACTGAATGCATCAATTGGCTGCCTACATATCCCCCCCACCCCCTTGTTCATTTCCTATTGGCCCCTTTACCTCTCCTTCCCCCACCTCTCCCCCGCACATCCTCTCCGCTCTTCCCCGAGAACGCCATTCTGAAGACGACAGCCGTGCTGTCGAAACGTAAAATAACAAATTGTGAGTGTCCTTTCTTTGTGTCTCTATATTCTAAAAATCTACATCTGTGTTTTTATATATTTGTGTGTCGCCGATGAGCGTTCCATTTCGAAGATATTTTATATATATATATATATATATATATATATATATATATATATATATATATATATATATATATATATATATATATATATATATAGAGTATATAAGGAGGAAACGCATCTGTAGGTTTCAACCAATGATTCACGCGCCCATTCAATTAATTTCGCCCCGCGTTTCGCTTCCGCAAAATAAATGTTTTCCGTTAATTGAAAATTGCCAAGTTTGAAGGAGGGCGTCCGAAGGGCCTCTAATATTTTGAGCTTCTCGTCCGCATTCATAATGTTATTCGTTCATGTTATTCAAGTCTCCGCTTTGTCCTATGTTTTTAGATTACGTAGCCTTACTCATTATAAGACTTGTTAACATTTTTGTATCGATTTTATTTAACGATCTGGTGATGAACATTTTCGAACATATTATCTCCGTCTCTATGCGAACCAAAATAACGTCCTAATAAGTCTCTCGCGTCGAGTTAAAGGAAGTGTTGTCGGTCCACTATTATTCCTTTATACATTAATGACATCGGGTGTCATGTTTCCAGTAAACTTTGTCTATTTTTTGAAGATGCCGTGATGCATAGGGAAATATCCATTCAAGGAGATAGATTATCATTAGCTAACGACCAAAATGCAATACTAAAGTGGTGAGAGACATGGGAGATAGAATTAAATTCGAATAAATATGTTTGGATTAATTTTTGGACGAAAAGCATTTCACCGGAAAACTCTTACACTATGCAGGGAATGAACATAACTCACGTAGATTCGGTGAAGTACTTGGGTGTAGCGATAACTACGGATATGTCCTGGGGAAAATACATTCGCGCATTTTGTGGAATAGTTAATAAAACGTTGGGGTTCATAAAATGGATACTAGGGAATTGTGATGAGAGGGATCAAGGAGCTTTGCTATTTCACGTTCACCTAGAGTATGCTGCAAGTGTATGGGATCCTCATGAAGTAGGCTTAGTTTTGGAACTAGATCGAGTGCGACGAAGAGATTTTAGGTTTGTGAAAAGTTGTTATGAACAAGGCAGCAGTGTCAATACACTATTGGAAGAATTATGATGGGAGCCACTGGTTGATCGTAGGTTTACAAGGTTGAATTTTCTACGTGAATTTGAGGCTGATTACTTATCTGAGGATGTTAAGGACATATTCCAGGCTCCGAAACACTATGGTAGATCAGATCATGTACGTAAAATCTAGGAGAGAGATAGGAGAACAGATAAATTTAAAAAGTCGTTTTTTTTTCTCGTGCCATTAGAGATCAAAATACATATGACAGCAATCGTCTCGGAGATAATTAGAATTGGTAATGCATATATTTTGTCGATATCCTGTACATTTCTCCCTGTATGTTATTATTCTTGTTATTAAATGAACTCATTTTTTTAACAGTTCCACTGCATCATTTGAAAATACGTATCCTGTTAATGAATATTGATGCAATTAAAGTACTTTCTTTTGTGTAATTACAATTTTTCGAGTGCATAATCAAATTAATATTTGTGTAGACATAATTGCGATTGTCCATGCATGGCTGGTGACCTAACAGCCACTGCCACACACCATTACGGCGGTTTGAGGGTTATTATGTAGATGCACATGCATAGTTGAAAATTGTCATGTGTTCCGGGTACTGCACTTTACTATTTCGCAGCGCAGAATAAATAGTCAGCATCAAAAGCGAGCGGAAATCTAAAATCTCAACACTATTAGGGCCAGATCTTCTTGGGGAATCGTCCAATGTTGTTGTTGATGTATAATCAGCTGCTGCATTAAGTTTCGTTCGAGTGAAATAGGTCAAACCGAGTCGTAATTGGGCCCGCAAATGGAATTTCATTAAATGGGGAAATCGATTGGCGTGAGTAGTCGTGAATGCGAGGAGAAAGAAAACAATACAAGTCCAATGTTTTGGCATACACGCGCTCGGGATATTCCGAGACAAATACTCCCGGGGCACTCTCGGGAACTGGGCGTGGGAATGAACAAGCGGGGGGGTCTCGGCGCCAATCTTCAATCGAGGAAGGCGTACCAATCACATCTCCCCTCCTCTTCATAGCCAGGGGCTCCACTTCGACTACTGTAAGGGACCCTTTTTATCCACGGGATCGATCTTCCCGAGGGTGGTGGACCGACCTCCGACAGTCCTTCTTCTCCCGGCCTCACGGGCCCCCCTCTCCCTTCCCCTTTCTTCACACCATGGAGACTGTTCGGGTGGAATTAATCGTTAAATATTATTTTCTCACAAATTAAAATGTGGATCAACTGATTGCTGGATTGATGTGTGATTAATATACCGTACTTTTTCCTCTATCTATTTTTTCTCCACAATTTTAATAAGTGATCTTTCGAAATTTCAAACTACAATATTTCAGCATAACGTTCAATGGTCATCCAGACTATTTGAGTTGACAGACGTCCAAGTGGTGTTAAGAATGTGTTTCAGAATTATGCATACATTTTATATAAATACAATATATTATACCTGTATATAAATATTATAAATACAGTAATCAACCCATAGGTCGGTTTGGGGATTGTTATGGTAGAGTTCACCCAGGGCTAAGCTCTATGCGGCGTGTGAAATTCACACATCAGGGTAAGGGGGCCAGTTCCTTTCCCTGTGCCGGTTATGGTTTCCCAGGAAGATCTTCTACCCGAAAAATCACATAGCCTGGGTGGAGCTGCAGGTGCCCAAAGAGGCTTGCCCGGGAATCGAACCCAGGCCTTCCGGTCATTAGTCCTATTATATTACACAACTACACATATACATAAACACCGATGAGATATTTAAAACATGGAAACACAAAGAAAGGACACATATGTAGTTTTGACGTTTCGACGGCGTGACCGTCGTCATAAGGCGGCCGTGCCGTCGCTATATATATATATATATATATATATATATATATATATATATATATATATATATATATATATATATATATGTGTGTGTGTGTATATATATATATATATATATAGAAAAATATATATGTATGTATATATATATATATATATATATATATATATATATATATATATATATATATATATATATGTGTGTGTGTGTGTGTGTGTGTGTGTGTTTATATATATATATATGTGTGTGTTTTTATATATATATATATATGTATATATATATATATATACATGTATATATATGTAAGTTAAAGCTTTCGGCCCTTTTCTTAGGCCTGCCTCAGGTAAGACTCTTACCTGAAGAAGGAAAAAGAGAAGGCCGAAAGTTTACATTTTCTGAAATGTGAGTGTCCTTTTACGTGATATCCTTTTCATTTTTGTGTTCTATTATGCCGTCCAAATGCTTGTATTGCTCTCGTGTGTGCTTCTACATCATCGATACATACATACATACTAGTATATATACTTCCCCCATGAACAGCAGTCTTATGATGACGGCCGTACCGTCGAAACATCAAAACTACACATGTGTGTCCTTTCTTTATGCTTCTATGTTTTAAATATCTATATCTGTTTCAATGCAACAATTTCAGAGTGTAAAAATCATTCCCCTTGACTGGGACTCGAACCCAGATCCCTCAATATCCGGTCGAGTGCTTTGGCCACTTAAGCTACGGGGCATCCTCTTAAACTCTGAAATTTTGGGGCTTTTAAAGGTACTAGATGTTGTGACGAAATACCGTACATACAATGTCACATGCATTCGTAGTCGTGCGCGAGGCGCCACTGTCCACGAGGTTAAAGCCAACTTTAAACACTTATGGTGTTAATACTTTTGACAAATTCCAAAGAAAACTGCGGGAAATGCCGCAACAGTAACTTTTAACGGAGTCATCCGCTAATGTGCATTTCAATGCAACAATTTCAGAGTGTAAAAATCATTCGCCTTGACTGGGACTCGAACCTTGTCATCTATATCTGTGTTTATATGTATATATATTCTCCGCAGCTCTGAGAGTTGGCTTGGAGCGAAATATACGACCATTGTGATTTTTTCAATTCATTCTTACTCGAGAGAAGAAATGATGTAGGATGGCGCCAGGATGGTGGGGTGCACTTGGCAAAGGAAATAGCGAACAGATCCCCGAGCGTGAGAGTTAGGGTCTTCGCCTTTTGATTTCTTTGTTTTTCTTCGCTTCGGGTCACGCTTCTAGTCATCAACGCAGCGTCGTTGCGTGAGGAGAAGGTGAAGTTATTTGCGCGGGCGCTATTTCATTTATTTATTGATACCGGTGGCGAGGGGACGGATGCTGATCATGGCAACTCCTCATTCTGCGCTCGACTTTTCGAATTCCCGGTTTTTTCAAGTTTTTAGCTCCGCGAGAATCAGACCACATTCGGGGGCCATGTGGTTAACGGGTTTGTCAATCTTTTCGACGCAATCAGAAATGGTAGGCGATTGTTTTCTCCTCCTCCGTTGATTACTTAATTTGGAATGAGTTCTTTGTGTGTGTCTAACTGATTAAAATATGCCATTTGCAAGAATCAAGAAGAAAATGCGTAATAATGACTTCGACTCTTACATCTTCAAATGCATTTCTTCTTAAATAAATTTATCTCTCAGTTTTTTTTTCGTGTCCGTTGCTCACGTACATTCAAGGTCGTGGCGATAGTTATGCTAACGTGGATAAATTTAGTGATTTCTTGAACTGTTAAAGTATCATAAAGGCGAGGTATAAATTGCATCTTTTAGTATAGCATTTTCTGTATCACTGTGTCTTCAGTCATTACCTAATGGAAATACTCTTCAAAATGAAAGGCGAAAACAAAATTTAGAGAAAATGGTTTGATTTTATGACAACAATATGAACTGTTATAGAATTCCAGATAAACAAGATGGCGCGTTTCAGAAAAGGAATTTTGTACACGTATGTATCAAAATTATCGAGGGATATGACATTAAGCTGATAACACTTCCGAAAAATTCTTCTTCTTTGTCTCAAATATGGAATAAGAGCTGTTTCTCCATCAATGAAACCTTTCTCTCAATTTTCAAAAGTGGATTTTTTATCAATAATTGCGTATAAATTAAGGCAGAGTGTCCTATTATAGTTATTATCTCACCAGTCAATATTTAGTGCTTTGATAAATTATCATTATCAGCTATGTATTCATTAAATATTTTATCTGATCAAACTCTTAAAAATATTTCGACATTCATTATTTTCATAATTTGAAGCAAAAATCCTTTCATGTGACCCTAGTGCACAAACTCCATTTTTTATGGCTATAGTTGTAAATAGCAGGTGACTAGTGACGACTTCACTTTGGACTCGCCTACTTAATTTATTTATTATTTCTAGCATTAGTCCGAAAACAGCTATTCGACCTTCACATCGGACTTAGAACATTCATATAACAATTTGACAAATACATACACCCAAGTTCCCTTGGTATAGGAAAAATTATCCAAGTTGGAATCGAATCCGCGACCTCTGGATTGGCAGACGAGGACGTTACCCCGCCACCACCGGCAAACCTGATCATTAGTCTTTAATGAGATAGTTCCTTCTCGCACATAACCTACTTGTATTAGTATTTCTTCGACTTATTCGATCCATTTGCCAAGTTCCGCTGTAGTGCACTGCGTGGTTTTTTTAAAGAGATTTAGTTCCTTAAAATATATTAGCGTTACTTTTTAATTTTTTTAGAACCCATAAGGAGCACGTCGTCTTCTTGCTCTTACCATCATCATCGCTTACTCCTCCTCTGTTAGAGCCACGACATGTAACGACCTATCGTAAATCCGTTCCTCGCATTTCCTGAAACAGCGCTTCTTTCATCATCTCTTCCTTTACACTAATTATTTTCTTCGGGAAAGCTCTTTGCCCTCTACAAGGTCGATCAATGGCGCGCTCCTCAGAGTAGGCTGATAAAGAGGGCACTCGCGTCTCATCGGAAACGCTGAAGTCCCCCCCCCTTCCACAAATGACCCCTCCTCTCTCTCTCCCTCCCCTCCCGCCGGCACTTTGACAGCCTTGGACGAGTTGAAAGACGCTCGAGTGCGTGCGATCGCCGCCTTGCGTTCTCGTACCCCGCGGTTCAAGAGGCTTCCCTTGCTTTCTGATGCCAATGCCTTCCAAGTAAGTGGTCAGTGCAATAAATGCGCGAACTACTGCCATTTGGACAGGTATTATTCAAAGAAGAGACGTGAACTACAAAAGAATCAGATACGTAAATGAAGGCATAGAATGGGTGTGTGACAAAATGGGGGTTACCTTCATTGATCCTAATTGTCGAATAAGTGACTATCACCTGGGACGGGATGGTATTCAGTTGAATAGAAAAGGATCATTTTTATTCGCGGAATTGTTAAACGAAGTTGTAGAGAAGATCACCAAACGGGGAAACTACTAAAGGAAACCAGAGATGTTCACCGGACCTGCAAAGAGAGCGGAGTTGAGCCAAATGCCGATCCAGGAAGTGACATACCAGGCAGTAATGGGTTCATGCAAGGTAAGGGCTTAAAAGTTCTTCAGGTCAACTGTCGCAGCATAATCAATAAGCGGGATGATTTTCAGACCTTGGTTGAGGTCAGCGAGGCTGACATTGTAATAGGAACGGAATCTTGGTTGAGTAGTGACGTCTTCTCGAATGAAATCTTTCCGAAAGGCTTTACAATATACCGCCGAGACCGAGATACGAGAGGAGGGGGTGTTTTTATCTGCGTTAAGGAAGGCCTTCGTAATGTACTAGAATGGTCCGATAAGGACCATGAAATGATCTGCGTAAAATTATTAAGCGAGAATAACAAAAACTTCTTAAACATCATTGCCGTTTATAGAAAACCCACCGATGGCCTCCAGGTAATAGAGGCCCTTGCCGCCTCGTGCGCGGAAAACCCAGGTAGTCGAACCCTAATAGCGGGGGACCTTAACCTCCCCAAAGTTCATTGGAGTGGCCCCACGGCAAGAGGTGGCAAAGCCCAAGAGCTCGCTAATCGTCTCATTCAAAGAGAGGGTTTTACCCAAGTTGTAAACAAGCCCACAAGGGAGGGGAACATCCTTGATGTGTTTCTAGCTAGACCATACAATATGTTCTCGGAAGGAGAGGTAATTCCTGGTATAAGCGACCACTCAGCGGTATGTATCAATATTCAATGGGAATTCCGGGTACCCGAGAATAGGGTAGTAAGAAATTCGGTGTGGAGATACAGCAAAGGAGATAGCAATGGGTTCCGTACCTTGTTGAAGGAACGTTTTCAGGACTGGGCTTGTACAGGGGGAACTGTAAACGACATCTGGAACAGTTTCAAAGACATTGTCAACGAAGGGCTGGAAAAATTCGTTCCAAAAATGACTCTCAAAAGTAACACCGACCCCGAGTACTATAACTGCGCAATAAAAAAACTAAAGAGAAAGGCTAGGAGGAGTCACTCTATGATCAAGTATGGGAACCCATATCTGTACAAATATAAATCGATAGATTTAGAAAAGAACTGAATAGGGAAAAGAGGGTAGCAAAAGAAGAATACTTAGTGAACATTCTCACTAAAAACGATACAAATAAATTTTACAAATACTTAAGAAGACGAAAAAACAGCCAGGCGAAGGTAGGCGTGATCCAAACCCAAGGGGGGGACATTATAACAGATGATGAAGGGAAAGCAAATGAGCTCAACAAGTGGTATGGAAGTGTGTTTAGCAAGGATTTCAGTGGAAACCTCCCCCCACGTGTTTTTCATGTTTGTGAAGGGGAGAACGTATTATGTCCGGGTGAACTAGTCATCACACCTTCAAAGAGTAATATTGTTATTCCTAAGTATATGAAGATCTGTGACCGCGAAGTTATGGACAAAGTAAAAAAGCTTAAAGTCAACAAATCGATTGGCCCTGACAACATCTCTGGAGACGCACTCAAATTAGGGTCAGAGGCAATGATACCGTATCTGCGCACCATTTTTAACATTACGTTAAATAATCATCAAATCCCCGATGATTGGAGGAAGGCTTATGTAATACCAATTTTTAAGGGTGGGACAAATAGCAGTGTAGAGAACTATCGCCCGATTAGCCTAACGTCTGTAACCTGTAAACTAATGGAGAAGAAGGTCGCAAAATATCTACGTGACCTCTGGGAGGATAAGGACTGGCTATTTAAATACCAACATGGCTTTCGCAAAGGGTACTCATGCGAAACCCAACTACTTGGACTCTGCCAGGAAATATCAGACTGCTTAGACAAAGGTAAAGAAATAGATGCAGTTATACTCGACTTCTCAAAAGCCTTCGACAGGGTTCCCCATGACAGATTGTTAGATAAAATTGGAAAACTAAATATTGATAAAAGAGTACTACTATGGACGAAGGCCTTCCTACAAGATAGAACCCAGCAGGTTCGTGTTGGGCACAAAATCTCAGAAGAAACCCGCGTCACATCCGGAGTACCTCAGGGTAGCGTGCTTGGTCCTCCTCTGTTTCTTTGTTACGTGAATGACCTTGCGGAATGTGTCAATTCCAAAATACGATTGTTCGCTGATGACTGTATACTCTATAGGGAAATCAGCAGCAGCAGTGATCGCGACGTTCTGCAGGGTGACATAGATAACGTGGCTAATTGGATCAAAATCAACAAAATGGAGATAAACATTGCAAAAACTATCCACATCTCATTCTCCAAAAGGAAGGCAGGTGAGGGAAGGGTATATAAAATAATGGGAGAAACGATTGTAACAAAAGATAATTGTAAATATCTAGGGGTACACCTAAGTAAAGACTTAGGGTGGGGACTTCACACAGATTATGTGGTAGGCAAGGCCTTTAAATCGCTCCACTGGGTCATGCGGAGCCTCAAAGGAAGCACTAAATCAACTAAAGAATTGGCCTACAAAACAATTGTAAGGCCTATTGTCGAATATGCGACCACAGTATGGGATCCCTTTGAAATAGGGCATGTGAAAAAATTAGAAGCAGTGCAAAGGAAGGCTGCCAGGTACGTTTTAGGGCGACATAGGCAGACCGACAGTGTAAGTGACATGCTAGGCTCACTAGGATGGGGGTCACTAAAGAACAGACGGAAGCTGAATAGACTGTGTGCCATTTTTAAAATATTGAAAGCTGACGGAGGCTGGAAAGAACTGAACGAGAGTGTAAATAAGCCATGTTATCTCGGCAGGAATGATCACCCGCTTAAAATCAAATACATGCCCCAAAGGACAAACACCGCCAAGTTTTCGTTCCTAAATATGGGAATCAAAGAGTGGAACCAGCTGCCTGATGAACTCTTTAAGCCCTTACCCAAAAGCATTAAATCATTTAGGCGTGAATGCAAAAGGTATACATGATGGGATTGTTAAATGCAATACGGCAGAAGGTGTATGGCTGTATCAAAATATATTGTTTTTTCTCATTTTTTTATTTTGTAAGTCTACTATACGACTATTTAATGACACTGTGATATGTTTTAAGAATGATTACTGTTTGTTATATCATGTCATTGCCACCCGGCTTATCGCCTAACAGCAATGTATCCCAAATAAATAAATAAATAAATTTGGCGGCCATGACGTGGACTATAGCCACGCCCATTAGCGGCGCTAGTTACCTGAGACCCAATCAGCCGTCTGTGCTTGGCGGATTGTCGAGCTGTGCGTATGGTGGCCAGTTAAGTTAGTTTCTGTTGTCTTTGTTTTTACTGTTTGTCCAAAATGGAAATTGACGACATCACGGAGCAACGAATCAACTTCAATGGTTTCGGTGAATTGCTGTAAAAATTATCAGGAAATTATTGAAATGTTGACAGCTGTTTACCGTGATACGTAATGCTCCGAAAAAAACATCCGTTTTCAAGTGAATCAAGCGTTTTAAAGATGGCCGACAAGCCGCCACAGATGATGCAAGGCCGGGACGACCTTCAACCACCTGTATTGACGACAAAATTGATCGTGTGCGGTCCCTTATCATTACCGATCGTCGAAAAACTGTCCGAATGATAACTGATTGAACTAAATTTAGGAAAACCAAGGGTGCACACTATTTTAATCGAACATGATGGATGGCTCCTTCACCATGACAATGGACCTGCACATTCAGCACTGATTGTTCGCCAGTTTCAAGCAAAAAATTCGATTACCATCCCTGATCATCCTCCTTATTCACCTGACCTAGCTTTCTGCGACTTTTTCCTATTCCCAAAATGCAAAAATGTGATGAGAGGACATCACTGGGAAGATGTGGACACAATAAAGCAGATCACAATCGCAAACACATTTCCTTGACCGGAACTTGAACACCGGATATTTCGACTTGCTGGGCCGATGCTCTAACCACTTGAGCGATTGAGGAAACGTAATTTACCCGGAGATCTGCGGAGTCTTTATGCAACCAAGTTCCCCGATTCTTTAGCCAAGAGATAGCGCCAAAGTAGAAATAGACAACGCACCAGAGGAAAGGACTTGTTCGTCCTTCACATATACATGTATATTATATATATATATATATATATATATATATATATATATATATATATATATATATATATATATATGTGTGTGTGTGTGTGTGTGTGTGTGTGTGTTTGTGTGTGTGTGTATACATATATACATAACATTTGGACGGCACAATAGAACGTAAATAAAATAGATAACACTTAAAATACCACTCACATTGTAGATTGTTTGAGCTTTCGGCCTTCTCCGAGGCCTTTTTCAAGTAAGACTGAAAATCTTCGGAGAAAGGTTAGGGGTCTAGGGGAGTGGGAAGGGGAGGTGCAGGGAATGCTGGGAGGGGCATTAAAGATGGCGGTTAAGTGTGGAAATTTAAAAGATCGAAAAGCTAGTATATACGCGGATTCTCCAGTTCTCACCTCTATATTGGTGGCTGAATCGGGTAGGGAATCTAGGATGGTAATGGCAAAACACTGGTCGAATGAAAGGTTGTGGGAATTTGCGTGTGAAGGGGTAGGAAGAGAAGAGAGTGAGGCAGAATTGCAGGAGTACCGGTGATTATTCATTCGGATGGATAAGGGGGTAATGCATTCGCCTATGTTAAATGAAATATATATATATATATATATATATATATATATATATATATATGTATATATATATATATATATATATATATATATATATATATATATATATATATATATATATATATATGTACAATTCCACATGCGCGCAAGAAGAAGTACGAAATAGCAACTCACAATTTTGATTTTGAACATTTCGGTTGCACCTTTCTCAACGGATATGGAAGGAAAGCTCCCAATCCCGAGAGTGGGGTTTTTTCGGTGTCACGCTCAACATGAGCGGGTTCATTCATTCTTGCAATAATCAACTCAGAGGATTGGAGCACGTGATGCGCTCCGGGAGGCTGGTGACGTCAATCACTCTTCCCGTTTATGGCTCCACTTTCAGATGGCGGACAGGGTTGACCTTGGGCAGAACCATCTGCATCCCGCGACGTCGACCACGGTCGCCGGCGGCGAATTCTCCGAGTTACGCACCACATCGCGGATCGGGCATCCCACCCCCCCCCCCCATGCTCGAGACGGATTGACCCTTCCTCGCGGAGAAATCGAACACGTTTCGCCCGTTACAATCATTAGAAAGTAAGTTCTGTTCCACAACAGATTCCCTATATTTAGAGCAGTTAATCGTATGTAAAAGACAATAGGGATGCTGTTGCGTACTGATTACATAATCTTCCAACATGAGCATTTGTTGTAGAAGAGTACGAGAGAATGCCAAGAATGACTTACCACCCTTATGAGTGTGACTTTTCACAACGCACAAATGTTCCAAATTCTCAAAAAAATCAGTAAACGATAAATAAAGGCATAGCTAAATGATTCTCACAAGGATATGAAGGCAGTAGGTGGATATAAATTAGGTGAATTGAACGTATGACATATGAGACTACGTCTGACGCACGGCTTGAGGGTGAAAGCGGAGGTTAAACTGGTGCGGTTTAAAGGAAGGGGAAAGCGTTCTCTCAAAGAATGAACAGAAAATAGGAGGAAAAATCCAAAGGCAGGTCAGGAATATTATTAATTGAACGAGGAAAGATTAAGGAGAGATGGGAAAACTACATAATAGGTTCTAAAGAGTAAATATATCAAGGCAGCAAAAATAGTACAGGAAGAGAATATTACGTAAATGAGAATATTTTACATGTATACATGAGTTAGGCACGCTTGATGGCGCGATAGAAAAGTCATCAAAGTAATTTAATTCAAATAAGATTGTGAGAGTGGACAACATTCCCGCGGAACTACGAGGGTAGACTGAAAACTAATGCATACATGCTGGTAGACCTCATACAAATTGACCTTCAGAAGCACTCCTGGTGGCATGTGGAAGTAACATTACCCCTCAACACGTCTGTGTAGGTTTGAGGTCGTTAAATTTATCCAGGGTATTTTGAGAAGCGAAATTATGGAGACGTGTTCTAGTGCTATGTCAACGCGAGTAAGCTTACCCTCGTACTTAAAGGTTTAGGGAAACGTAGGAGGAAGGGTTTTTATGAACAAATTAGTAGCATTTACGAGGGAGGAACATGGGTGGAAGATTTCGTCAGATAAACTTTAGTTTCTTTACCTGAAAAGGGAAAGGCAGCCATATGTGAGAACTACTGAACATTAAGTTTGAGTTCGCAAGCAGCTTAAGTGATCCTCGGCGTCATAAATAACAGGATTGACAGTAGAGTAAATAATTACTTGAGGGATAGAGTGAATTGGGTGGAATTGATCACATGGTATTGCTTGGTATAGGAATATATTTGAGTAATATGGGACTAATCCGGAACCAGTTCATGTCTTAATATGCTCAGGTACGAGTAAAGGGTGGGAAGTCTGGACGGGCAGTGTTAGGATGAGGATTAAGGCAGTGGTGTCCATTATCACCGGTGCTGTTCAACGTATATGTGTAGAAAATGTTTAAAGAGTCATGGGAAGAACTGGAGATAATAATAATGGGAAGAATAGGAGATAGGAATGAAAACCGATGGAGAATCCATAAAATCAGTTAGGTTTTCGGATGATCGAGAATTAGTTTGCTATTCACCCAAGGGTTTGCAAGCTTTCCTGAGGGCAAGCGCATTGGATACATGTATTGCGACAATTTTGCTAAAGAATAAATGTAAGCAAAACAAAATTTATGCGGTTTTCAAGGCAGAGTAAGGATAAGTAAAATGTAAAAATAGAAGTTCATGAACTAGAGCTGGTGGGTAGTTGTCCTATCTCGGAAGTGTTTCGGATCAATATGGTGGAAGAATTCGGGACATCAAAGAAAAGAATGGGAGAGTATTGATGACAGGGATATTGGTTATGGATGCTGGCATTAAGCTCGTCAAATCTTTTATACGGAGCGTGGTTCTTTACGACGTTTTCATTTCCTCCTCGCCTGGGGGGGGGGGTAAGAATCCCCCGCCGGAGATTTCCCCTCGATCTGCCTCGCCGTCTGTCTGATGTGAAACAAGCAGAAAATACGTCTGCGAATTTAGATTATCTTTAAACTACTTGCCATACCTTCCTTCCCTTTCCTCCATTTCGCCCCGTTTTACCACCTCCACCCCCCATAGTGTAATTTCTGATGAAATATGCTATTTGTAAAAAATATTTAAACTTGCATCCAAATTTATTTTTACTGATAACATTGGATGGAACTTATCTCAAATTAATTGCGCAATTTATGCAAGGAGAAAGCAGTCAAATTCCGTTCTTTTTTCTGAATTTTTTCAAATACAATACGCAAGCTTTCCAGAAAGCAAAAGTTGCTTTCTGGAAAGAAAGTTTACGTATAGCGAGGGAAGTAATGGGGGGGGGGCGGAGCCGAATGTTTGCTGTATTGGCACACAAACAATAGGACAATGCGCCTCGAACTGCGGTGTTTGGAAGGCCACACCGCTTATTGTTGGCTTACAATAGTGTGTCAAAATGAACAATACAATTGATGATCCCACCAAAAGTAAAATCCGTTTAGTGATGATGTTGTTACTAGAAATTAACTTTAAAGCTGTTGACATTAATCGGGAAATTTGTACTGTGCACCGATTCAAGTGATGAGTGACAAATTGGTGCGTCAGTGATGTTGCTAGTTTAAGAGTAAACGGACAAATCTCCATGCTGTCCAAGGCTGTCAGGCCATCTGTAAGTTCACCTGTCACAAGGCTAGGCCGTCCACTGCTGTCGTCGTCGTGACAATTGGTGCTGTGGCCATTTTTACACTGAATGCACCACTGCCTCACTCCATCTTCACTCATTATTCCGTCTCCGTACACACTTCACAATGGGGCCTATTTTTAACAGTTCGTAGTGGGCAAAGTAGAGAAATCACAGCCTGAAAACGACCGTAGCAGGATTTATACTGAGTGCACTGAATGGTTGAGGCCTTAACTTTGTAGAATTCCATTTTTAACTCAGGACAAATACTATCTTTGCTTTCTACAAAATAAACTTTATTGACCAATAAAGTTTATTTTACAGAAAGCAAAGATAGTATTTGTCCTGAGTGTTTATACTGAGTGTTGGGATGTTTAGACACCAAGATGGTGGCTCTATCCCTTGCCACCGCCACGCTAGACCGAAAAAGGTGTTACTTCCTCGGCAGCCCTCGTATTAATCGGCATATAACAAAGGAAATTCAGAATGCCACGATAAGCTTTCTTCCACAGGGATCAAGTGATTGCACTTACGAGTGTACTAATTTTCAGCCGACTTCATGCTGAGAGAGCAATTTTTCAGCTTATCCCCTCGGGCCTCGGGATCGCGCTCGATTTTAAATTCCCCTCGCACTAGAGGGGACGGGCAACAGCTGCGGCAGGATTCATCTTCAAGTCCCATTGGTCGTAATAACGCTTTTCATTGTAATTCTTGAAGACTTTTTTTCATTCAAAAACCCGTGGTTACGATAGCAAACCATATCTAATCACGTATTTCATATAAAAGACATTACGCACTTTTTTCAAGGTTGAATGCCGCGCGTTACCACATTTTCCCGACCCCGCCTCCTCCATTCCCTCCACCCGCCCTCCCAAGAGGACTCCTTTCGGTGGCGACCCCGCGTGCGAGGGCGTGCGCCGGAGGTCTATGAATCCATCCGACAAGAACACGGGCCGAATCCAATTTCGTAGGTCGAGACCGCTGCACTGAATACTATATGCAAGCACACGAGCAGCGACGCACACTCAGCCGTCCGTGAATTGACGAATCCGAGACCATTTACTAAATCCATCCGAGGCGAAGCTCCGGCCATGAATATGTAACGGCCCTTAATGGCTGCAGCACCGTGGCGGGGCGAGGGCAGTCGAAGGGGGGGGGGGGTTGTTGCGGGAGGCGAGGTCAAGCGTGCGTGCCATTAAAATGCTAATATGGCGCCGGCGCCTCAAAACCCAAACCCCCCACCCCTCCGCGTTTGTCATGCCTACCAATCGAGGACAAAAGGATCGCGCTTTTTTTTCGTTTCTTGTTTGTTAATTACAAACAGACGAATGTTGTTAAGGCCGAGTGTACGAATGAGGGGAGGTTCAGCCCGAAAACGGAGGAAACAGAAAGAAATATATGTATACTATTTTCTAATGATTTTCATGCAATTTCACTCCAAAATGTATTCCATGTTTCGAACAAAAATGGAAACAAAATGTATTCCATGTCGAGTACGAAAAATGCACGTACTATATTGCGTTCTCACGGCCTAATCAAATATTTAATTCAGAATACTCTAACATTGAGCTTTTCGAGTATTCATCGAGGGAAAAATGCAGAGTGGGATATAAAAACGGCACTAAAAAACGGAAAATAGTTATTCATTAATTAATCACGTAATCGATTCGATGATTTTTTTCTACACATACATGCACATTTTTATTTTCATGCAAATGAATCTATCCTTGATTTTTCTATTCAGGACCTTTTGATTGATCCAAGAGTAAGGAGGGTTTTCTGGCAAATTCTACCATCGAAACTATAATTAAGTTCCAAAAAATTAATTGACTATCCAGATTATTGGGAAATATTGCTAATTTCTGCGTTTTTGAAAAAATGCTGTTGGTTTTTCTATGATGGAGTGAATTTGCAACTAACTGGTTTCCTCTACCGTCACTTTTTTTTCGTTTCATCCATTAAGATGAAGGTAAATACACCAGTTACGGAGAAATTCGGCCGGAGAGAGAGAATATGTGAAATCTAGCGAACTAAGCCAATGTAAATGTTATTTTCTGATGTATTGGCTCAAAACGAAACATTTTGTGCATTTTGATAAATTGAATCTTGTATTTTTTTCCAATTCCAAATCTTTATAGCGTCAACAAACATTTTTTTCAACACCTTCACCGTATTCGAATGTAACTTGCCTCGAGAGTGTTCGGGTTATCTCCGCGTTAATTCATCCTAGTGGATGATAGTTTGGCAGTCGTAATTCCGGTAGGCGTTCGCAGGTCCGGATTTTAAAGTGATTTGATTCAATTGAAATGCAGCACCAAAGACGCAGAGATAAAGTGGAGATAGGTTAGGCGCAATGTATAGAATTGTTAAAAATGACGAAGATGAAATGGAAAGAGATTAAGGGAAAAAACGACCGTAGTTTTAAAATAAAAACAATAACGCAAAAAAAAACAAGTAAGAAAAAATACTCTTCTTTTAAGCAGAACTATTGTTGAATGGAACCAGCTGCATGGAGGTTTGTTTTAGCCCTTACCATCAAATTTTAGGAGTTTTAAGAATAAGTTTAAATCAGCCGCTGGGTGATAAACTTCATTGATCAGTGATTATTATACTATTTTACTTGTTAAAATATTTTTTGTACGTGGTGTGGACGGCGTGAGAAGTTGTATTGCAAAAATGAATGATGTGTTAACGATGCGTGATTTTGGACGGCATATGAAATTGAAGATTGCGTGATTGTGGACGGAGTGCGGCGATGGACGGAGCGTTGTAGGTATGGTGCGTGAACCACCTAGCCCTTGTGTGATGGTAAAGGTGCGGTTGGTAATCTTAAAGTGTCATTGTAGATAAAAGCATTTTGTCTCATATCTGTTCTTCTTGTGTGTGCATGCATGTATGGGTATTTAAAAGGGTGACCGTCGACCAGACTTGACCGTTTCCGCAAGGGCAATTGCCTAATTGCAACGATAAATTCTTAAATAAATTATTATCCGTGACCCTACTATGTGGAACCAATTAGGAATATATTTCAAGAGGATAACTTTAAAAAGTAAGAGATTTTAATTCATTCCCTCACTGTAGTTTCATCTATATTTCTTTATTTTGATTTTAAATAATTATTATGGCATAAACTTCCATTGCATTGGAGCAGATATATTTTATCTATTCCAAAATTCTCGGTAAAAGCTTGGATAATTTCATAATAAATGCATTTCCCCGCTTTTTGAAGAAATAATTACCGAATTGACATGACATGCTGGTGAAATCTACCGAGTGAATACATTTAGGTATTATATGAATGGATATTATTTGGAATTCAATTTTGGAAGTTAGGGACAGATATTCCTTGAGAGACGTTAAATAATGGGAAAGTGTTATTCTCAAGCTGTCGCATCAGTTCAACAGCATTTGAAAAATATCCTCCCCGTTCGTGTAAACTTAAGAAACAACATACGGAGTACCTAAAGTGAATCGTGAAGGCAGTCTGGCGTTCCAGTTGAAAATACTTCGAAATTAGTGCATTACCTATTGGCTTTGAAAGGAATTTCTCAAAGGAGTCGGAATTATTGCAGATATGGTGTCCGTGTATGGAAATGGAGAAAGGGATCGAGCGTTCGGTGTGTTAGGGTTGCAACTATCACAGCGCAGGATCTATTGTTTGGTAATTTAATTTTTATAGAGGTGTGGAAGGCTTTGCCTATTAGTGATATATCTATTAGATATAACCCATCGTTCGGGATTATATCTGATCTAGTACCGGGCATCGTTCAATTACTACCGAGACTAACTAAGAAAACACCATTTAATTAAATGAAGAATATAATGTATCTTTCCACTGTCCTTTGCTCACGTACAACTAGTTTCAACGTCCAAGCGTCATCATCAGGTACTTAGCACCTGATGATGACATTGACATGATGATGACACTGACATGATGATGACACTGACATGATGATGACACTGACATGATGATGACAATTGACATGAATTTCCACAAAGTTAAGCCGGGGAACAATTAAATATTTAAAACAACATTTGTTTCAAAAAATTCATTTTTATTCATCAACATAATTACCTTCAAGAGCTTTGCACAAACATTCCAATGCTTTTCTAACTTTTCGATACCATGCTTGTGAAACGATTTGTCCTTGACCTCTCAAAATAAGAAGCTTCAGTTGATCAGCGATGACTTCCTCATTCGAGCCAAATCTTTCTCCTTAGGAGCATCTTTTTGAGATCACATCAAACAGCCATTAGTAGTCGCTTGGGGCTGGATCTTGAGAGTATGGTGGGTGGTGGGGAAGCAGATTGAAGCCCAACTCGTTCAATTTGGACATTGTTTTCATTGACTTGTGGCACTGTGGTGCATTGCCTTGATGAAAGATGATTTTTCTTTCTTAATGTGCGGTCGTTTTGTTGCGATCATGTCCTTCAAAAGCACCAATAACTCAATGTAATAGTCGCTATTGATAGATTTTCCTATTTTAAGGTAGTCTATGTAAATTAAACCTTGCACATCCCAAAATAATATCCCCTTCTATAAGTCCCGGGATTTATTGAATTATGGGTCATACATTAGATACATCTAGGAAGGTGATTTGGGAGGAGGAAATGGTAGAGGTATAGGATAGTCAGAGGATAAAGGGCTTGAAGTCGAAAATGAAGGTTTTCAAGGATTCAGTATCATGTGACCACAGATGGAGAACACCTTAATAAATTCCTCTCCACCATTCCCTCCTCCAAAGAGGATATCCTGAGCCCCTCCTTAACAAAATAATTCAAAAGCATGGATAGATTTCCAAGCCTTCCTCCTTCGCAGAAACTGGTCTCATTTCAAATTATTCCTCCCACTTCCCTGGCATAGAGTCACTGAGATCCATCCGAAGAATCCTCTACCCCATCCTCAAGAAACACCATTCCATTGCCAAGATTTTTCCCAAATGCCCCTCCGTTACTTTCAAACACCCCGCCAACTTATCAGATCTCCTAAAATCAACCAATCCACTCATTAAATCCCCGCCCCTTTCCAAAGCCACTCCCATGCCCTGCAATAAACCTAGGTGCATGTCCTATTTTCAAAACCCGAATCCCTTCCCTCTCCCACCCACTTTTTAACCCTCTCCCACCCATTTCCTACTCCTCCTGCGCCTAAAGCGATGCAGTTTATCTCCTGAAGTGACAACTATGCCCTGCCTTTTACATTGGCCAGTTTACCACAGTCCCTCAACATTAGGATCAATAAACATCTCGTCTCCTTCAAACATTCTTTCGTCAACGATACTCCCAATAAGTCGCGTTGTAGAAGGTCTTCGCAAGTAGACACTCCACTCTGTATTTGGTCGTCCGTCAAGACCTTTGGGACGACTTGCGAGCAGATCTTTCGCATCGCCATATTTTCAGTGATAATGGTGTATGTACTGTAATCGTATCAATGCCAATACGATCTGCGAGCATGCGCACACTTGACAGACGGTCCGATGTAAGCAATGCACGCACACGTTTCACGCTGTCATTGGTTCTTGACGTCGACGGCCGTCCAGCGCGAGGCTCTTCCTCCGCACTCTACCATCTAAGCTCTAAGAGGCCATCTAAGAAGAGCTTGTGCCACTTTAAAACTGCAATTTGTGACATTAGCCCTTGCACCGAGTCACCCGGCAGGGCTCCACTGAAAACACGATCTAGTCTGAACAAACGCTCGCAGACGATTGGCACTCGGCGCCAGGGTGGTGTTAAAAGTCAGCCCCCACACCACCGAACCTGCGCGGTGAGAGAGCGCTGCGACGTACAGTCACATCAGGAAATCATTGTTCCTAATGCTTATTATACAAACCCTGTATGGCTCTTAGATGCCTTGAATATCCCAGGGATTAATATCAGTCATTAATTACACCACCCTTCAGATGTTTTCATTCCCCATCCACTCTCCCAAAGCCTTCCATGTCAATGCCAAACATCAAAAACATCTCCCCCTCCCAAACCATTCCCTTCGTTCTTCCATCCACTGTCCTCTCGTTTATCCTTCTTCTCAGTCCCTTCCGTCCGCAGTGGAAGGTGGTCTTGCCACGGGCAATTTCGGAATACGTGTGAGTGTCCTTTTCCTGTTTTTCCATTTTTGTTTTGGCCAATATTTAGAACTAGATTGTGGCGAAGGAGTGAACATTAGGCGATTAACCGGAAGTAAAAATAGGCGCGTTGGACGGAATGAATGGAGGAAGGAAGTATATGTATAGGTGGAATTGATCAGGGTCTTATTGAAATGTCGGATGTCAGGTTGTTTTTTGTCAGGAGTCGCAAAGAAATGTAAACTATCCTTCAAAAAATCCCGGATATCGTTCAATAAGTCCCGGGACTAACTAAGAAAACAACATTTGTTTCGCAAAATCCATTTTTATTCACCAACATAATCACCTTCAAGAGCAGCTATATAATCATTCCAACGCTTTTTTAACATTTCGATGCCATGCTTGTGAAACGATTTGTATACTTGTCCTCTCAAAATAAGCTTCAGTTGATCAGCGATTACTTCCTCATTCAAGCCAAATCTTTCTCCTTAGGGGCATCTTTTTGAGATCACAGCAAACAGCCAATGTTCTCGCTGGGGCCTAGATCTGGAGAGTATGGTGGGTGGTGGGGAAGCAGATTGAACCCCAACTCATTCAATTTGGATATTGTTTTCATTGACTTGTGGCACTGTGGTGCATTGTCTTGATGGAAGGTGATTTTTTTCTCTTCGTGTGTGGTCGTTTTTTTGCAGTTCCGTCCTTCAAAAGCACCAATAAATCAATGTAATAGTCTTAATTGATAGATTTCCCTTTTCACGGTAATCGATGTAAATTATGCCTTGCGCATCCCAAAATGATATCACTTCGATAAGTCCCGGGAGTTATTGAATGATCTATTACAATACAGAAATGTACTGTGTCTGTCCACTCGGTGTCCATTTTAAAACTACCTTAAACTGTGGACTACCAGATAATAACAATAATTTAGGGCGAAAACAATGATAACTGTTATCAATTTAAGCCTGAGATAAATAGAATAAGGAGGGTTGGATACGGGTGCGATTTATTTGCCAACAAATCAATGAAAGTCTGATAGCCAAGCGTATGGTGAAGAGGAAAGACTCGATTCATCAGTTTATGTTTGACTTCGTTCGGTCCTCGGAAGCAACGATTTACATCGACAAAACTCTCATCCAGGCAGGCCAAGGTTGCTTAGCGCAGAGAGAGAGAGAGAGGGGAAAAATATCAATACCTATGCATACCTGTGGAAGCGGGGTAGAAAATTATTAATTTAGCGCATTTCTCGTCAAATTTGATTTTTCAGACACTATCAACCCGTATTTCATTGCTGCTCGTCTATATCATTCCTGTTCGTATTTGTTCTACTGGTTGTTGTTGCAACACTAAGGTTTTACAGAGTCGTAATACGTTGTCTAATTTGAAGTAAGGGTTAAAACGAGGTTAGGCTGAAAACTAATGCACACATGCTTGTAAACCACAAAAGCATGAGCTTCAGAAGCACTCCTGGTGGCATGTGGAAGTAACAATCCCCCTCAACACGCATGCGCAGGTTTGTGGTCGTTAAATTCATCCATTGTATTTTGAGAAGCGGAAGTATGGAGACAAGTTCTAGCGCTATGCCAACGTGACTTTTCTCGAATTCAGTACTTGACAGCTGCCTTCACCTCATCGTCCGAGGTGTAATGATTACCCTTACAGTGTCTCTGGAGTTGAGGAAAAAAATAAAAATCGCAAGGCGAGGGAATGAGGAGGGTGTGGAATCGGTTTAAGTTTCAGGTTTCGCAGAGCCTCTCCAGTTGCGCGCGAGGTGAGTGGACGAGCATTGTCATGTTGCGAGATTAATGGCGCCTTAATTCCTTGGATAATCCAATATGGTTTTCGATACGCTTTTTAGTGTTTCGCTGGGCATTTTGAATCAAATCTTCGACGAGTTTGCGATGTTTATCGTCTGTGGCAGTGATCGGACGTCCGCTGCGTGTTTCATCAACAATTATGGCTTTTCCAGGCTCGCAACCACGAAATTTTACTACCCACCGATTCACAGTAGACCTATCAACAGCATCGTCACCATAAATAGCCTTTAAACGACGATAAATCTCAGTTGGATTTTTCAGCAATTAAAAATTCGATAACAGCACGCTGTTAAACTCGCGTTGACATATCACTAGAACACGTCTCAATGCTTCCGCTTATCGAAATACACTGGATGAATTTAAAGACCTCAAACCTGCGCATGCGCGTTGATGGGGATTGTTACTTCTTGATGTCACCAGGAGTGCTACTGAAGGTCATATTGTTTGTGGCCTTTAAGCATGTGTGCACTAGTTTCCAGCCTACCCTCATAATATCTGTACTGTAATTTAATTGAAATCTATGTCGGGCATGAAACATCCAGGGGATTCACACATATATCAGTTAGGCAACATTATTTTGAAGCACAAATTTGCGACCAGCGTGATCATTACGCACAGTTTCCCGGGAACCGATACCGACTCAGACAATAATTTAATAATTATGATGTGTGACGTATTATTAAAATTGATAATGCAGGGACGACGGTCGGGGAAGGCATCTAGAAATAATAATTTGAAAGAAAAGAAAGGAGTATCGGAAGATTGAGACAATCGTTAGTGAGGAAATTGAGATAGTGGAAGTGTTTATGTTCAAGTGAACATGTTGTAACACCTATGTGACAATACAGGTTTTACATTATATAAATATATGTAGTTCTATGTTTTTCAAAAGATCTCGCGTAGTTTATTCATTTATATCAGAGTGAATTTATGACATGGTTAGAAACGTTCAAAACATACATTTTGTCATGTAGTTCACGTCGATATAAGTTTGTGCGTTAAAGATATTTATTTTACTCTTGCATTTTTCATCTCCCACGAAAAAAGTTATGCATTTAAATATTCTTAAAGTACCAGATACGCAAAGTACTACACTCATGGTATATATACAGGTCAAACTCGAGGGTAAAGTATTCCAATTCTTTGCTACCAATTGGTAACGTTCCAATTCAATGACCCAGATAGTGAACTCTAATTTATGCATAACGTAGGGCTGTGTTGGACCATCATCAATTGAAATTTTTTCTATTATCTCAAGAACTCGTATTCTCACATCCGTAATTAAAACAGCTATAGTTTGTGTGCGATATTCAGAAACTTTACCGATACTTTGTATTTATTTTTCTCATATCCAACGATATTGTTTTCTACTAACACTTTTGTAACTTTTTAATCATGAAGAATTCTAATTAATACTTGCATTGGACGCTGGCATTACGCGATACTTTAAGCGGACGCCCTAATTAAATCACACAAAATATCTGTAAAACTGGTACTACATACTTGCATGAGAATGAAAAGAAGACGGTGTGAACAATTGGCTGTTATTTTAAAAAGTACCCACCCTTTTGTTTTTTTATTGTCCTCTTCAATCACTGTCATTTGCTTTGAGTATGTGTGTATGTGTAAGTGCATCCTTAATTTATATACGTATATGTATGTATATATGGATGCATATATGGATGCATGTATATATATATATATATATATATATATATATATATATATATATATATATATATATATATATATATACGAATGTATATTTGAATGTACATACGGATGTATGTATGTACGTATATACGAATGTATATTTGAATGTACATACGGATGTATGTATGCACGTATATACGAATGTATATATGGATGTATAATGTATATATATGTATATTATATATATATATATATATATATATATATATATATATATATATATAACACATTCAAACACGAAATCCCGCCAAACGGCGAATAAATACTCATATATACAGAAACATATATAAGAAAAAGGGATAGGAACACGTATAAAGGACGAACACAATAGAGGTGGGGAAGGCGGAATCGAACGGATCACAAGAGTAAAAATATTTCCTCAACCGGGACTCGAACACCGGATCTTTCCACTTGCCGGGCGGATGCTCTTAACCACTTAGGCGGAATCGAACGGATCACAAGAGTAAAAATATTTACTCTTGTGATCCGTTCGATTCCGCCTTCCCCACCTCTATTGTGTTCGTCCTTTATACGTGTTCCTATCCCTTTTTCTTATATATGTTTCTGTATATATGAGTATTTATTCGCCGTTTGGCGGGACTTCGTGTTTGAATGTGTATTTGGCCAATGTGGCTCATCTCTTTCTTCTGGCTATGCGTGCCACGAAACGCACTGTTCTTTTCCTGTATGATGTTGTATGAATTCTAACCACTGTCCTTTCCTCTTGTGTATTGTCTATTTCTCCTTTGGTGGGTGAAACAGCCCCCTGACGCCATCTCTTGGCTAAAGAATCGGGGCGCTTGGCGACATATAAGACCCACGGATCTCAGGGTAAATTACATATCCTCGATAGCTCAAGTGGTTAAGAGCATCCGCCCGGCAAGTGGAAAGATCCGGTGTTCGAGTCCCGGTTGAGGAAATATTTTTACTCTTGTGATCCGTTCGATTCCGCCTTCCCCACCTCTATTGTGTTCGTCCTTTATACGTGTTCCTATCCCTTTTTCTTATATATGTTTCTGTATATATGAGTATATATATATAATATATATATGTATATACATACATTTTTCCTTTTCTTCTTGATGTACAAAGCTATGCATAATGAATTTGTGTCTGTCTATATGTATTTATGTGTGTATATATGAATTTAGTTGTAAATGGTATGCCTAATAGAGTGAATACGACGTTGGGTTAATTTGAAGAAAGGAGCATTAGGTCTCAATTTCACCCAAATAAAGACCTCTATCTATCAATCCCAAAACCAATATTGATTTTTTGTGGACCTTTGTACCGATACTTCGGTACTCTTGACTCATCATTCTAATTTTTACTACCATGTATAATGTATCTTGCAATGCTTAATGCTCTTCGGAGTAAAACTCTCACTCCTGTTGATGGTCATCTAGTTGACAAAATATCGGAATATATATGGTGTTCCACAGCAAAAATTAATATTGGCTACATATTGCAACAATTCATCTTCGACTGCAAAAATTGTAAATCCCTTTTTCATCAATAATATCTATTATTTTTCCTCCCTCTGTCACCCCTTCACATCATTCTCCCCTCTATATGTCACTGTCTCCAGCATCCCAATGCCTTACTCAATATGTCCTGCATCCACCTGACCTGCCTTCTTCGAATTTCTCCAAACAGCAACCAAGTATCTCTCTTTCCTTCAACACGCCTACCGCTTCTCGTTTGCTCTCCTTTCCCTTAATTTTATTTTTCCCAGATTCACCGCACCAACTTCTCAAAAGCCTCCAATCTAAGCTCATCCTCTTGCCTCAACGACCTAGTTACCGCGCTATACGATGCCACGCTCCAATTCAAACTTTTCGCTAATCTTTTCGTTACATCTTCACTTAAGGCGCCTTGCATCAACTCCCACCTCACTCTGAATGCTTCTTTATACCAAACGCAAATCTGCTTTTGATTTCGCCGCTTCTTTGGCCAAACTGGTTAAAAACAGTTTATATAGGTGAGCTGTTCCATCTTATCTAGTTCATATCCTCAAAATTTCATATTCATCTTAGCCTTCTTCGCTCATTGAGTATCTCATTTTGATTTTATGTATTTACTTTGTTTAACAGCTCTCGTATTTTAAAAGTTGATCGCCATCTGTAGCCTTGTATTGCATAGTTTAAATGACGCTGCTAGTGGGAAGACTATTCTTTTGCAGATAAATCTTGCGATATCTGTAGTTTTCAATTTTTTTGTCCGAAGTAAAATATAAATTACAGTAGAGTTGTAGTTCTGTGGCAATACATTTAGATATTTAGCCCAAACTATTTAGCCTATTAATAGTAAGCACGCAGCACAATTAATCGCAAAACTACTGACAATAGCAAAGGTGCTATTGTCCTTGAAGATAGTTTGCAGAATAGAAACTGAAAATTTATTCTGCAGAAACTTGCCAAGGTACTGTAGTTTTAATGAAAAAACTAGTGTTTCAATAAGCATGAAGACTGCTGTAAACAGCAGGTGAAAGTTTACGTGTGGTAATTAAATTATTAGTTGTCGAATTACGAGTAAACATTGGTTCAGTTAATAATATCGATTTCAATCTACCCTGTGGGTTTAATATTATAATTTAAATAATAGGCATCCAATTGAAATCGAAAGAATATTAAACGCGGTGGAAACATATACAAACCGCTATTATTCATAACTCAACGCATAGCCCTCAGAAAGGAGAAATGTTTCTCTGAGGCTGAAAGTTTAGCCATTTGGTGATTATGTCAAAAAGTATACAACAAAAATATTGGCTTCTAGTCTTGCAGATACAGTATCTAGCGAAGCAGTCTGTAACTTGAGTAAGTAGTCCTCGTGTACAGCGCATCCCGGACTGTCTTGATCGAGAGGGATTCATCTACATCTACATGAAAACCCCACGATCCACCAAAAAGGTGTGTGGCAGGTGGTGAAAGCACCAGTTGGGATGGGTAAGGGAGGATGAAGAAGAGAGGATGGGAAAAGGGAAAAAACATTCACTTAAGTAAGGAGTGATGGAGATGAGTGATGTTTCCTTTGGTCACGCTTTAAAGGCGTAAATAGCGACGACCCCTTCCGCGTGTCTCCCTCGAGGGGGGCGGCCTCCCCCGGGAAGCGGTGCCAAGGCGTTTTGGGCGGGTGGAGGCGCCGGCGCAAGGGATTTAAAGGGAAAGGGGCACACACACCATTGCCGGGGCGGGACACCGACTTAAGAAGGGGAGGAGAGTGCATTAGTGTAAACTCCGAGGAGGAAGGCGAGAGGGGGTAAGGGATCTTCTCCCTCATAAAAGTAAACCACTTCTATGCACCCTCTCCCATCTCATTTCCACGTGCTCCATGGGCTGTTGGAGCGATTCACATGCTCAAAGGCTCCCCCCCCCCTCCTATCACTGACGCTCATCCTGGGAGAAGGGGACCTGGCCTTTTAGACAACCATTGAACATGGCGCAGACACGTTCCTTGCCTCCAACACTTGTTTATTTTTAATGATTGCCTCCTTCGCTGTTGCCATGTAATGGACGACATCAAGTGCCCTCGTTGATGGTTTTGAATCTAGAACGAGTTGGTCTTGACATATCCGCCATCGTTGAGCGAAACGTTCATTAAATAGCCAGCCTGCATGACAAAAATAATAAGAGAGAGGACGAGTAAGAGGTGGAGAATTTTTTTACGGATTTGGTGGTTTTGCGTTTGGAAGTGCAAAAAAATTTGACGAAACATTTCTCGGTGACCAAGAGGCACTAGATCTGTCACCACTGCAAACGGAGTTTCACCAACACGACAGAATAAATTCCAAGAAACTGCGAGAGATATATTGCAATAGTAACTTTTAACGGAGTCATCCGCTAATATGCATTTCAATGCATCAATTTCAGAGTGTAAAAATCATTCGCTTGACCGGGATTCGAACCCGGATCTCAAAATTTCAGAGTTTAAGAGGACGCCTCAACAGCTTAACTGATTAAAGCACTCGGCCGGACATCGAGTGATCCGGGTTCGAATCCCGGTCAAGGTGAATGATTTTTGCATTCTGAAGTTGTTGCATTGAACAACAGAATAAGCTACTAATCTCTTTCCATATTAAGCTCGTGTGAAGCAGAGCACCACCATAATATTGAGCCATCGAAGGGTTACAGAAACGAACACAGAGAGAGAGAGAAACCCTACCCAATCTCTTGTTTTCGGAAAGGGGAAGATTAGTGAAATAATGCGCGGTCAGACAATAGCTTTCTATATTCTGAACTTTTCAGAGAAGGACGAGGTTTTCATTGTGTTTCATGGAACAACTGAAATCGTTAATTATTCTTTCCCCATTCCCAGTTTAAGCAGTTCGAATCTCAACCAATACCTTTCGCACTGAGTCTGTACCCCACTTGGCATATGGTTTCAGTCCCCGAGCAACCTGGATTGAAAATCAGTACAAACAAAAGCAATGAAACGAGAGTTATGCGTTTCAAAATATGGCCGTTGAGGAAGTGGCGCCCTTTAGATTTGTTGATTTTTTATTGTGATCGTAAAGAATAATGGAAAAAAATTATGTCTACAGAAAAGGATACCAAGAAGTGCTGACCTCAACTATTAGAAGAGATAAGGTTGTTTGGAGAACTCCGAAGAAGACAGGACGAGAGTAGATGAAGAAATCATTGGGAACCTGATAAGGATACTTGATACTGAAAGAAGAGGATGCGGAGCAAGACGGAGGAGAAGGGAGACCGTTAAAAGTAAGAAAGAAATAATGAGAAGCTTGAATGTGATTCAGAGTAAGAGGAAATGTTAGCTATTTCCAGTTCCCTCTCCTCTATTTTCCCTTCCTACAGTTGCCCCGTATCCAGTTTCTCCTTCTCCAGTCCCCCTCCTCCAGTTTCTCCTTCTCCAGTTATCCTTCCTCCATATTGAAATGTAATGAAATAATTGACTTTGTAATTCCACACACTTTTGTAATAATTGACTTTGTAATTCCACACACAAAGTGTGTGGAATTACAAAGTCAATTATTTCATTACATTTCAATATGTTATGCAAATTCCACAAAGTTACGCCTGAGACAACAAATCCTTCCTCCAGTTTCCCATCATCCAGTTCCCTCTTCTCTATTTTCCCCTCCTCCAGTTATGTTAATGAAAGATGATGGTTGTTCATTGTTATGGACTTCTTTAGCGCTGTTATTTACCTATTCTCCAGTCCCCTCCTCCACTTCCCCATCCTCCAGCTATCCCTCTTCCAGTTCTTCCTCCGCCAGTTCCAACTAACCTTTTTCCCTCTTCACCAGTTCCTCTCCCTCGCCTCCCCCTCCTGCAGTTTTCCCTCCTCCAGTTCCCCCCCCTCCTCCAGTTGCTCCCACTACCCCCTTTTCCCCCTCCTCCGCCTCCACCTCCTCCAGTTTCCCCTAGAGCCTGCCCAAAGTGGGAGATGTGACGCGTTCCCAGCAAGTAATCGCCCGTTACGACATCTCCCTCGAGCACACCTGACCTCCCAGCCAACTCCTTCCGGCTCACCCGCCCTCCTCCGTTTCCCTTCCGCCCAGCCATGCTCCCATCCCGTTGGCACGGCAACCGAGCGAGGGCGCCGGTTTGCATCAAGCGCAGCACTTAAGTCTAGGGGGAGACCGTCCGTGAATGACTTCCGGTTTTGATGCTCTATTATTCAGCGCTACCCCAAGTTACACGGAGGGAATGCACGGGAGCTGAAAGACGAAATCAATATGTGCGCAACAATCCGGTATCCTATTCTGCTCGCTACGCAGCACTTACCTTCGCCACGGCTAACTCAGTCGAGGCAATGATTGAAAGATGACATTTACAGATTGGAACTATTAACACAACAGGCATTATCGAAATGAAGTCACGTAGAACCTGAATGAACATATTTCTAAGCCTTGGATTGGCCCTGGATGCCGTCTGGAGTGATCCCAATAATCCCCTCACCAGGCGTCGTTGGACTTTATTTTAGTAGACAACACAGTTTCTGGGGCAACGTGGTGGAAATAATTCAAGATTAAAGAAGACGCTTGTCTTCTCCGCATAAAATAGTTTTATTTACGACTTAGGTTTCTTTACAGTATAACATCTTCCAGCCGTTAAGATGCTGCGCTGTAATGAAACCTAGTTCGTAAATAAAACTATTTTATGTGGAAAAGCCAAGAGTCTTCTTCAATCTTTTAGCAAGGTTATTCTGAAGGAAAATGTGAACGTCCTCCCCCTGCCAACTGCATTGCTGAAGCTGAAGCCGTAAGCATAAGAGGCCTTCGCTTAAATTGATCAGTGAATATAGTACAGTGTTCTGTTAGGAGAAGCAGGAATATATGCCAGGCTATCGACCTAGACGCTCAAATGGGCATGGGACACTCACCCATGACGTGGAGGAAGGGCTTGTGCATTCTGATGACCCCTAGAACTGTTCTGGAAGTGAGAAATGATAATTACCCCACGCAGGGTCACCCATGTTAGATAGGTCAATGTGAAGTATCCAGAAAAAAGGCAGTCCTAGCTACGCCTGACCTCAGTAGGGCTGCCTTTTGAGTGATGGTGTCACGCTAAAAAGGAACCCGACGGGAAGCCAATACAATTATTCATCCCAGTACCCTATGATGCGCAAAATTATGAATACACGGCAAATAGCAGACCCGCCCCTGTTGCCGTGGTTATCGTGCCCGGCAGGGAGAAATGCAAGGCTTCCACGGCCATCATATCGCTAAATACATGTTAAACGGAATATGCGGTAGCAGCAGACAGAATGACACGAAAAGGAAGCGAACCTGCTAGAATAGATAGTTTTTTTTAGGGCGAGATTGTAACTATGGAGTCTCTTCTACGACCTTACCCCTCTTCACGCATTTACAAGATTAAACTTGCAGATAAATTTCACAAATGTACATAAATAGCAATAAAATTAATACCTAAAATATCTTAGGACTAACACACGCAAACACAATACAGAATAGGGAATATACAGGGTGAGGAGCTTAAATCCGAACAAATATCCATTTGAATTTCTCGCCGTATCGCAGTTCCACTGGAGGTCGTATTTGGCGTTCTTGAAATCTATAGACATCTAGTAAGCAGTCATAACCACAAAATGGCCGAGATGTTACGTACAAGTGCGGAGTACAATCCAAGAGCCGCTATTGTCGAAATTGTTCGCGCTGGGCGTTATATTTCGAAATAGTTAAATTCTTCTGCTACCCCAGATCAATAGTTTACGATATTGTGGCTAAGTATGATGCTTCGGAGAAGTCTGAGAAAGATTTGAGTAGCACGGCGAGGAAACCTCATTTGACGAAACAGATGTTTATCCGGATTTAAGTGCCGCACCCTGTTGGTACAATATTTGGTAAGAGGAAATAAAAAAATATAAATTGAGGGTGGAGATCAAACATAGAGATACAAAATACGTTCCAAAAGCAATGAAATTGATTTTCCTGCGCCGCTCCTATAGGTCGGAAGGGGTTCGAACTACTTGAAGTAGGTGAAAGGGAAGCTTTGCCGCGAAACCGGTCTCAGTGCTCTCAAAGATTTTAAAGCGGCAGGGCGTCAATAATTGTAACCCTCTGCACGCCGACCGTGTCACGAAAGACCAACCGAGCGGAAATTTCAAGTGAACTTTTGCTACGCATTGAAACTGAACCTGATTATTTGGACAACATCATCACTGGTGATTAAACCTGGGTTTTTAATACGGCCCAGAAATAAAACGCCAGAGCTCTGAGTGGCACATCCACCAGTCCCCCAAGCCCAAAAAGAAAAGAAGGCTCATTTTATTTTTCGACAGTCAAGGAATGGTCCATAAGGAGTTTGTTCCTATGGGACAGACAGTTAACACTGCCTACTACGTGGAAGTTCTGGAAAGACTCCAACAAAGTGTCATCAGGACGAGAAAAGACTTCTGCCCTACCTGGCAACTCCATCACGACAACGCATCTTGTCACAACGCGCTACGAGTCCGCGAGTTTCTGGCCAAACGCCAGTTTCTAACGCTGCCCCACCATCCCTATAGTCCTGACGTCGCCCCGGCAGATTTCTATTTGTTCCCTTGGATTAAAGCAACCCTGAAAGGAACCCGTATTTTGTCCATAGAAGAGATCCAATCAGCCGTGACGAAGACCTTGCGAGAGGTCCCCGAAGATACCTTCCAGGGCGCGTACCGGTCATGGCAGAGTCGCTGAAATGAAAGTGTAGAGGCCCAAGGGCAGTGCTTTGAAGGATTTTAAGTGTTTGAGCAAATATGTTCAATAAATTACTTTAAGAAAAGAAAAGCGTTGCTTTTGGAACGAACTCTGTACTAAGGGAATATTACTAGAGAATATAAACATACAAAGCAATAGCTATTAATGCCTATCATAACAAATAATTTAACTAATAATATTGGAAATTCAACTGCTATAATTCAGGGCGTGCAGTTATTTTGAATATGCTCTAATTGATCATTACTGAAATTGAGCATTGGATTCGTGCGATTTTTCACCGGTCATTCCGATTTTTCACCGGTATTACTTTTGGAAGGCACCCTGTATTTTAGGGATTTGAGAGGTGAGATGGAAGGATAGCGGTGATAAATAGAGCGATAAATATGGACGCTTATCCATCCGGGGGTAAGAGCGCCGACGAGGGGTGGTAATAGTGGCGAGCAAATTAGGAAGAATTGGAGCAGGCGAATTTAGGAAAATGTATCCGTAGAAATAAAAGCTAAAAACACGAAGTTGAAAATCGATCCGACCTACATGCCAACAGGTGCACATTAAAAGGAATAAATTGACGGGGTATAAGATCATTTAGAGGAAGGAATTGCGTGTGCCCCTGAGAGGAAACCCTCGATGGTCAATGGTATAGGTTGCGGTCCTTAAAATCCGGACAAATTTCAATTTGAATTTCCCGCCATATCGTGGTTCCACTGGAGGGCACTGCATTAGCGTTCTTGAAATATATAGGCATCTAGTAAACAGTCATGATCTCAAAATGGCCGAGATGTTACGTACAAGTGCGGATTTTAATCGAAGAGCCGCTATTATCGAAAGTTTTCGCGCTGGGCGTTATATTTCAAAATAGTTTCGATTCTTCGGGTATACCAGATCAACTGTTTACGATATTGTAGCTAAGTAAAATTCTTCTGAGAAGCCTGGGGGAAGGTTTCGATCACCCGGCGAGGAAACTTAATTCGAGAAAACGCGTGCTTGTCCGAAGTTAATCGTCGCAATCAGTATTCGAGCGTGGGAAGAGATGGCAGTGGGGTTGGGCTCTACGGTTCAGGAAAAAGGAATGATTGAGGGGAGGAAATTACAGATGTACATTATGGAGACAGGGTTTGCTCATGACGAACACTTGGTTTAAATATCAAAATTAAAATATGTATACGTGCAAATATTCCGGTTATTTAAAGAGCGATACTTGTGGACTCGTAAGCGCGTTGTCGTGATGGAGTTGCCAGGTAGCGGAGATGAGACCGGTTTCGCGGCAAAGCTTAGCGTCCCCGCCACCAACTCCAAGTAATTTAATTCCAGTCCGACTAATAGGAGCGGAGCGGGAAATTCAATTGCATTACTTTTGGAACGCACCCTGTATTAAGGACATAGCACGCCTGCTAAACTCACAGAAATTTTTAATGCATTTTTGTGACTGCTCATGGAGTAATTAGCACATTGAGCGAATCTGGTATTCATACATCGTAATTATGACTTACAGTCGTGTTCCTGCGTAAAACTTTATTGGGCATATTGCTTTGGATGGACTTAGACTGTAAAAAATTGCAATAATACATTTCCCTGCCTCTCCCAACAAAACACAATCTGACATGCGACCCTCATACAGTAATTCCCTCATCAATTCCGCAAACTTCTTATCTCCATTCATTCCGTCTAACATCCCTATACAATTCCTACCACTTCCTCGTTTTGCTAACATTCCCCGCTCTATTAAGGGTGAAAATAGAGGGCAGCATGGATAGCATACAAATTCATCATCTTATTGCCAGTAAAAAGACTCTGCCTAAGCATGGGATAGGAAGGAAAGTCGTGAAATCCATAAAATCACTTAGGTTGGTGTATGATCAATCATTAGCGTCTCAGTCAGCCAGGTGGTTCTAAACTCCGCTGAATGCATTGGAAAGTCCGTGCAATAGGTATGGGATGAGAATAAATGAACGAGGTTGAGCAGTTTTCTAGGGAGAGGATAGATAAGTTAAATATAAAAATAGGAGCTCATAAACTAGAGCAGGTGGAACAGTTTGCCTATCTTGGAAGTTATGGACCAAAATGAGCATAGTACGAGTAGGGACAAAAGAAGTGGAATTTCGTTAGGCGAAAAATCTTTCAAGAGGAGGAGGGAATTGATGTAAATTTGTAAAAAAAAGGGGGTACAGGAATTTTATTAAGGATGTTAAGAAAATGCTCTTCAAAAGTTTAAATTGGCGCGTGGTTTTGTACGGAATGGAAGCATGGTAATAGAAGCAAGATGATAGGCGTATATTGGAAACATTTGAAATGTGGTTGTGGAGAAGGATGAATAGGGTGAACACTAATAATCAACTCGCGCCATTGAACTTTTCACTTGATTGTTTACTCGACGCAATTGAAGTAATTGCATTGCCTATTTTGACCAAGTAAACTAGTTAGTATTTAGGTGAGGCGAACGACAGCTCAGGTCATTTGCGTCATTAGCGATGAACAGGTAAAGATGGAGGGTGGAGAGAAACCCGGCGTCGGCATTAGCTTACTCTTTACGAAAGGAGCCAAGGGGTCGACAACTTAACGTCCCATCCGACGGACGGCGTACTCACTCAAAGTGCCCTCCATAAAGTACCTCAAGTAGGGATCGAGATATCACTGAAAAATATTCGACGCCGCCATGATTCGAACCCGTGCTCCCTGGGTAGGAAGCCATTACGATAGCCACCGCACCATCTCGATCCCCAGTAGACATAGTATATATTGCCCCATAAAGTCCACATGAATCGAAATAAAGATTTTTCCATTAATTTACATTACGCACGGTGCCGGATTTTTTTTATGTGCTCTGCATGTTTGGTGTGGATACAACCCCTGCCGCACACCTACCCGGAAGCTTGCAGGGTATTATGCAGATGTAGTAATGGAAGTAGTTATGACATTGCCTATCATATTGCTTGCCTGTGCTTTAATTCCTACTTTGTCAATATTAATTTCATTTTTATTTGTTTTTGATTTACGATTTCCATACAACTCAGTGTACAATTTGGCAGTGAGCGCGAAAACTTCTAAGAAGGAGGTTTAGGCACGGCAATTTCAAAGTTTATATGATCCAATTCGAGCCTAGTTTTATCACTGGTCGGCTTATGCTTTTGTCTCTCGTAATTAGTAATCATGCATTGGATTTTTCTTCTCCTGGCAATTCCCGCACCAACTCTAAACCTTGCGAATCAGAGAAACTGACTAATTATGGATTGAAGTCTTTCGCAGAGATAATGTCGGTGGGTGGGGAAGGATGGAAAAGGTGAATGGATGAAAACGGAAACAAACGAGGAAATGCTGTGGGTGGTGGGGGAGGGGAGTGAGAGGGAGAGAGAGGGAGTGAGAGGGAGAGAGAGGGAGAGGGAGGGAGTTGTTGGGAGAGATCCAAAGGCGGTGGGAAAGTTGGATGGAGATCCATTTGATTGATGATGAACTGCTAACGACCGTGAAATAGAGGGAAATGCGAGAATGGGCAAGTTGGGAGGGATAAATGGAGGACGAAAAGGTGTGGAACTGAACGTTTATTGCAGCGTTAAGGTGTCACGTGGTGTCGTGTTAGGTGAGGCTTAGATATATAGAACGGTACTCATCTACATCTACATCAATTCTCTGCGAGCCACCAAAAAGGTGTTTGGCAGGGGGTGCTGCACCAGGAGGAAAGGGTAAGGGGTGAGGGAATTAGGGTTTCTCAAATGGGTGGGGGAACCTACTATATAATATATATATATATATATTTATATATATATATATATATATATATATATATACATATAGTAGGCCTTGTAGGTTAATAATTGCCTATTGTATCGAGCCGACTAGTGGGGGATTTCGATTACAAGCATTCTGGTCTCTTATTGTTCTTGGAAAAAATGACCATTTAAACCTGTCGGTCTTGCAGTCTATCTCTCTGATCTTATATTCGTGATCCCTCCGCCCGTAATACGTTGGGGTTTGTATTATTTTCTTGATGTCATCGGAAAAGGGCCCATCTTTAAATGTTTTTAATAGATTTAATCTATATTGTAAACGCCGATGTGTAAGGGAATCCCAGCCTAAATTTTCTAGCAAAGTAGTTACGCTACTGCGTTGGTCATAACAATGTTTGACAAATCCAGCCCCACTCCGCTGAACTCGATCCAATTCCGAAATCAAATTTATCTCTTGCGGATCCCATATACTGGCAGCATACTCTAGGTGGGGCCTGACTAGGGCAATAAAACATCGTTCCTTCACTTTTTCGTCGCATTTACCGAGCACTCTTTTTACAAATCCCAATTTTTTATTAGCACGACCGCATATTTCTCGAATGTGCTTTCCCCAGGACAGATCGTGAGTAATTGTTACACCCAAGTATTTAAATGAATCTACCCTCGCGATTTCGGATTGTTTCACTTTGTAACTCTACGAGAGGGAGTAACTCTTTTCCCAAAAATGTATTACAACGCATTTTTTCAAATTTAATTCCAATTGCCATGTGTCACACTAATTCTGAATTCCATCTACGTCGTTAGCTAACGCGACTCTGTCTTCGCGACTTCGAATGACCCCTTCATCTCAGCGTCCATCCAGGACCTTCTTAAACGGTACACTGCGTGCAGAAAAAATGATCGCCTTCAATTTTTGCCTCGGGATACTTAAAGATTATTTAAATTCCCCCACTCTTATTCTGATTTGTCACCGTCTTGAAGGGCAGAATGGCTATTTGACTCAAATAGGTAAAACCTATAACAGCGCGTCTCGGTTTGAAATTAAAACGACCTGTTGCTAATTAAAGTAAATGAAGTGAATAATTTAATTGATTATATATATATCAAACATCACGCATTTTAAGACAAAATTTTGCCAAAATTTGACAAAACAAACGCAATTAATTGATTTGCATCTGTAATGATATTATTGTTTTCTCCCCAATCACTTAAAACTCACTTGGCCGCTTAGGGTCACTTCCCGTGAGTAATTTGTTTGGGTTCATTTGATACGAGGATAGGCTGAAAACTAATGCACACATGGTTGTAGACCGCAAATAAAATAACCCTCAGAAGCACTCCTGGTGGCTTGTGGGAGTAATATTCCCCTCCAACACGCATGCGTAGGTTTGAGGTCATTACATTCATCCAGTGTATTTTGAGAAGCGGAAGTAAGGAGACATGTTCAAGAAGTTGACGACGGGGACGTTGAGTAAGGATGTTAAGAAAAGACTTGTTCAAAACTTTGATATGGAGCGTAGCTATGTACGGCGCGGAAACGTGGTCATTGAAGCAGGAGGATAGACGTAGACTGGAGGCTTTTGAAATGTGGGTGTGGAGAAGAATCGAGAAGGTGAAATGGACAGAGAAGAAAACAAATGAGGAAGTACTTGGTATGGTGGGCGAAGAGAGGGGTTTATTGGGAGAAATCCTATGGAGGCAGGAAAAGTGGATGAAGGGGGGTATTGACCGGCAGCGGGATGTTGAAGACTGTAATTGAGGGGAGAATGTTAGGCAAACGAGGAAAGGGAAGGAACAGGATAGGGATTTTGGACGGGATGAAGGGAGGAAGTACACAGAGATGATGAGGCATTTGATGTAGAATAGGTTGCTGGATTATGATTTGCTAGGATTCTCAAAATATTTATTTCGTAGTTGTGTCCATCTACGTTAACCGGAAGATTACTTAATAACATATAATATATCAATAACTGTGTGTGGGGGGGTCGCGGTAAATCAGGGGTATAGCGTTGGACTACTGACCGGAGGGCCCGGGTTCGATTCCCGAGCAAGCCTCTCTGGGCACCTGAAGCTCCATCCTAGCTATGTGATTTTTCGGGTACCGGATTTTCCTGGGTAACCATACACAGGGAAAGGCTCTGGCCCTTCTACCCTAACGCCGTCGAGCTTAGTACTCTAGCATCACCTGCCAAACCGACCTTCGGGATGATCTGTGTTTATGGTTTATTATAGCTATATATTTGGGTCACCCCCCACCCCGTCATCAATTCACGGACTTAAGTTCACCAAGGTATTGCATTCCAAATAAAGAGTAGTGCAAATGTGAACATGGCAAGTTGTAGTATTAAAATTTGTTGGCGATTTGAATTGAGACGTTTTTTTAGTAAATATTTCATATTATATATGTATATGTATTCATTTTCGTGATAATTTCAAGGGCCGTTGCATTCGCAACTTTTGCTTGTACCGACACTATAAACATACACGCTTAACATATTAATCAGCGTTAATGATATTGCAAAATAAAGCAACCAGTTAGCATAAATAACATCAAAACGAGGTCCTAAAAAAAACCCCAAATTCCACTTTTACTGCCTGCCTTGCATGAATGAGTATAGAGAGAGGTGCTTCAAAGCGAATGTTTCCTCTTGAATAGCGCGTCCCCGATTCAAGCCGCCACCTAATCCTCTCTCAACACTCCCCTCAGACACAAACTACTCCTCACGTCCCTCATCTGTCATCTTTAATGGTCCTCGCTCGCACTCAGCGATGCTCCGAGTTTGTATATCCCGCCTGCCAATTTTCTCCTCAGAGATCTCTGCTGATTCTCCAGTTATCTTATCACTCCGAATAATTTCTCGACCGATAGCGCGGATTCCCTCGGAGCGGTCGCCGAATTGGTCTCCGGCCACGGGCAACGCGTCCTCCCCGCCTGCTCCCCACTCCCCCCCTCCCAATTCCCCTCACACCCCGCCCCCCATGCCTTTCGGGAGATAATCCGGTCGCCATGCCAACGGGGCCGCGGGTCGATGATGGAGAGGAGGTGGGGGAGGAGAGGGGGCATGGAGGTCAGGGCATTAAAATCATTCAAGGACCTCCACCTCCCCCTCCTCCCATCGTCTGCACCCCGATATCTCCGAATCTTGACTACTGTCATCTGACCCAAGAAGTTAGCTTTAGATTACTTACGTTCGGACTCAATTCCAGAGTTCTATCCATTTTTGATCACGGGGAAGATACGTTCCTTCTTATGCATTCTTAAATAGTTGAAGTGATTCAATGCCTACTCGAGCGTTAAATTCTCATTGGGAATGTTTCTTTATCCACTATTCAAAATACAAGAGACTCTGTTCATAAGGAATGTGGCCAAAAGGCTCCCATCACTTTTTATGGTTAAAAAATCAGACAGGCAGAATATAATTGCCAAGGCATGGATGAACTGCTTTACCTAAGACTTTCACCACGGCCGCCTCAAACCATTGCTTCTTCTTTGGCGACAATCAAGATTATCTTTTATACTTCCATATAGTCTTAAATGTGTAAAAATGATATGTGGTATTAGGCGTTTGTTTGCATTATATATAAATACTACCTGACCCGGTGAACTTCGTACCGTCCAACAATCAATGAACAGTTTAGTTACACCATTTATTTATCAAGAACAGCTGTACCGATTTTCATTATATTTGATGAACAGGATATGCATGCATGCATAAAGGACATGCACCGTTGTAAGTTGCTTTTTAATACCGGCGTCGTACCTTTCTCCCGCCGCGTCGCGAAGCCAACTGACGACTCCTTCTCCGATATAAATTCATCGCAATTTAGTGGAAGTGTACGGTGAGAAGTGTATGGACATCAAAAACGTGCGGTAGTGGTGCAGGGAGTTTTATGATGGCCGGGAAAACGTCCACGATGAGCAGCGGTCGAGTTTGCCAGAATCAACGGTGGCTCCAATCGACGAGATGGCGCGCAATAACCGGAGAATTTCCTTTCATGAGATAAAGGAAGGCCTTAATGCAGAGAGTGGCGACTTCTCCGTGCAGAATATTGTGTCGGATGTCCTCGGTTACAGCAAGGTGTCTCACCAAAGGAGTGTGTTTGCATCATGACAATGCACGTCCACGTGTGTCACATCAAACGACCATCCTACTCAATGAATTCGGCTGGGATATCATCGACCACCCTCCTTACAGCCCGGACTTTGCCTCAAGCGACTACCACTTGTTTTCCGCTCTCAAAAAACACATTGGAGGACAGAAGTTCGAGTCAGACGAGGAAGTGCAAGAAGCAGTATTCAGTTGGCCTCGTGACGCGGCGGGAGAAAGGTACGACGCCGTTATTAAAGACCTGCTCGCGAGGGTGCAAAAAGTGATTGATCGTCAAGGCGACTATGTAGAAAAATAACTAAATGCTCAGCCTTTCCGAAGATCTACACAAAGTTGAGAATAAATCTGATTTTTCATGAAAAATTAGAAGACCTTACTTTTCGAATCGCCTTATATATCTTCTTTTCATTTAATTGTTGAAATCATTCTGTCAGAAAACACTACTATCAAGCCTTAGGTTGATTTGATTTAATGCTATTTTTTGTATTACTTTCATGAAAGGCTGGTTTTATAGGTGAGGTCAGAGCTCAACTAACACAAAGTCCTCTACACCGCGTTTAATTCCCCTATTACTTATTTGAAAAGGGTGGTTCCTACATATCTCCATTCTTCCGGATTTTTCCCTTATGCATTGGATTCATTAAACGACAATATCGCTAATATTCCAATCATTGCCATCAAGATAAAGAGGTTGTGGGACTCGGGATTAGGCTGTCCTTATGAAAGTAATTCCAACTAATGGCTTCTCTCTGATTGGCTGCCCTTTGGAGAACTCGTATTGGAAATCTAGCTGATCTCTCTTTGGATGCTTTTAAAAGAACTCTTTCCGAAACATAACAGAGATAATTACCGTAATCTATGTTGAAAGTTTGGAGGATTTTTTGACTATTTCAATAGCTTCTCTTATTAATCAAGGATTATATCGATTCTCTTTGGCTTCCTCCAATAATGTGCAGGATTGTCTGCATAAATGTGGCCGAAATACCTTCGATCTGAAGACCCTGATTGGATTATCAACGAAACTGTTGTCTGTGGAATTTAAAGTTCGCAGGTTAGACCCGGAAGATCGGAGATATCTACGACACAGCGCAGCGGAAACCTTTGCAATAGGGGCGGATCATTAATCGGTGTGCCGTATCTCTTGATTCCCGGGTAGATCTGGGAAATTCGCAATATCTCGTAGCTTGAGTGAGGTGTGTTGGAGTCACCCCCAGGAATCTAACCCCAGCACTCTACCCAATAGACTACTTAGCACCGAGGAATATTTAAATTGTTTTTCAAATATTTTTTTATAAATTAAAAATATAATTCTTTAATAAAATTAAAAAAAAAGATTTTATTAAAAAAAATTAAAAAAGATTTTGTAGAAAAATTATTAACACATGGAATGCTTTTGTGGTCATTTGATGGCCAAATATTTTATCATTGTTGTTTTTTCCCTATCGCCACTCATGGCGCTTGTCGGTGGGAATGCCTCTTCTCGACTCAACGCGGTCTCTTTTCCCTCCTCCTTGCTTCCCGGGTGACGATGCGTCAAACGCCAGGGTCAGTTACTCCACTAGAGAGCAGAAAAATAGCACTCTAGTGAATGATACAGATATCCTTTACATTGGTTTGAATAAAAAACGGGAGGGCAATGTATTCGATGTTTTCAGGGTTTACCGTAACATCTAAGAACATAGGCTTAACTTTCAAAATCTAAGAATCTTAAGCTTAACTTTAAAATCTAAGAATTTAGGCTAAACTTAAGGCTTAACTTTAAAATCTAAGAATCTTAGGCTAAACTTAAGGCTTAACTTTAAAATCTAAGAATCTTAGGCTTAACTTTAAAGTATAAGAACTTAGAACTTTCGAATCTAATTCACCACCCAAGCTTTATCCCACCTTTCAGTAAATTAAAATTTTCCCCGGTCCATGCTTGGTTCTCGTTGTTATTGTTATGCTGTTATTGTCTTTTGTCCTCTTTTATGTTTGTTATATTTTTCACTGTAAAATGGCGCCACTGCTGTAGGTGAACTATGTTTTAAAATAAATAAATAAATAAATAATAATCTCAAGCTTGAGAGTAAAGCCTAAGATTCTTAGACTTAACTTTAAAATCTAAGATTCTTGGGCTTAACTTTGTGGAAATCCATTATCACAGGAGTTAAAATAAACCAATGTATCTTCCCAATAAATTATTTTATTCAGTACAACTAGTTTCGACGCATCGGCGTCCTATCTGAGGATGGCGCGGATTCATCAAAACTAATATCGAATACTCGGCTTTTAGATTTGTTTTCAGAGACATCGATTTCCATTCGGAATTCTTTGTAATACTTTTAAATCGAAAGCTGATTTTGCTTTCTCTAAATTCATATCCTAAGGGTATTGCTCCATGTGTCCGCCATGGAAAATCTGGATTGCGGATATCTATATTCTCAGTGCACAGAACGATTTACCACTGCAGCGATGTGCCAACAACGATTTAACGAGTTTCTGAGTCAAGAACCCTAACATTTCAGCAATCTATAGAGACGGTTCAGAGTCAGCAGGTGGAATTTCGAACGCTATAACATCTTCTTATGACGGCAATATTCGTGTAAATGTGGCATCAGCTCCCTATTGCCATTCCGCAGCTGATCTCTTCGCGATTAAATTGGTCCTTTTCAAAATCCACTGCTGTCTTTCATCCACACAGATTCGCTGGGTGATTTGCAATTCATTTTTAAATATTCCTTAACCTTTAACCCTATGGTCGAGGAGACTCAGTCAATTCTCTTAAACTTAGTCGGTCGGAATGTTTAAATATCAGTCCCGTAGAAAATGAGATGTTCGATAAAAAGGCAAAAGAAGCAATAAAAAAGTCGCATTAGCATTCACAAGCTCTAAATTCTCAAGATATAAGAAATTAGCAAAAGAGCATATAAATTGCTGAGTGAAGCATAACATGGCATGCACTAAATAATGAATGATAGGCTTCCGGCTGTAGATATTCCGAAGACTCGCCTTTGGACGCCCTCCATCGGGATATGCCGCCTAGAATAGGTCATCACCACACACGTCTCGAGGATGGAAAACTGCCTTCTAACTCTCCTCGCTTATCACTTCATGGAAGAGAAAGTCAAACATTGGTGCTGTGTATGCGATTTCCTTCTGTCTATTCGCCGCATTCCGATGATAAGAAAAAAATATGAGGCAGTACGCGAATCTCTAAATATTAGGGGAGGCCTTAATTTTATCTTTGGTGATAACTCTAAAGCTTAGTATCGTGTAGACGTTGATGTGTAGACGTCAGTATGCAATGAGCGAGTAATAAATCGATTGTTCTTATATCCTTCATTTCAGCTACACATCTACATGTGCATAATACCCCACCAGCCGCCGTGAGGATGTATGGCGGGGGGTGTTAGGTCATCATCCATAAAAGAGAATTTTTTAATCCTTTTTTTTTGTAGCTCGTCGGTTTTACTTTTATTTCTAGTAGTAATATTCTATCCGTTGCTTGTTCTTTGTTGACTACGCTTCCTCCTACTTTTTTATTCAATATTATGACAACCCCTCGTTGGCTCTCGTCCCCGCCGCTGTACCTTGATCAAAAAGTTCCCGGAATAACCACCGTGTGGCGCTCCCATCGTTCCGATTTGAGTTCTGTTTTTTTTGTTAAATTGGTACATCTGTTGTTGATATTCCCTTTAAATCTTAGTGTCATAACTTGACATTTGCAAAAGTTACGTAGCCAAGAGTACATCTATCTCTGTGTGTGTTGGCGATTTTTTACAATTTCAGAAATGGATTTAAATTTGCAACAACAAACTTGTATTAAATTTTGCGTAAAAAACGGATTTAGTGGCGCACGGACGTTGGAAATGTTGGAAAAGTGTTTCGGCAACGATTCTCTAAAAAAAACGGTCGTTTACCAGTGGCACGAGCGGTTCAGAAGTGGTCGTGAGTCAATCGAAGATGATGAACGCAGTGGCAGACCATCGACATCGAAAGTCGGTGAAAAAATTGATAAAGTAAAAGAAATGTTGGTCAATAACCGCAAATTAACCATCAGAGAAATAGCGGAGGACTTGAACATTGCCTATGGATCCGCCCAAGACATTGTGGTTAATGATTTGGGTTTCCGTCGTGTAGCAGCAAAGTTGGTGCCGAAAGACCTCAATTTCATGCAAAAAAGAGACCGTGTTGACGTCGCAAAAGACATGATTTGCGAGGCTGAATCCGATCCCACATTCATCAAAAGGATCATTACTGGAGACGAGACGTGGGTTTATGAGTACGACACGCAATCCAGACATCAGGCAAGTGAATGGCGTTCACCAAATGAGCCGAGACCAAAAAAACCACGTCGTTTTCAGTCAAAAAAGAAGGCAATGCTGACGGTTTTCATGGATTACAACGGTGTAGTGCATCATGAATTTTTGCCAGAAGGCCAGACAGTAAACAAAGAGTATTATTTGGGCGTTATGAGACGTTTGCGTGAAGCAATTCGCCGAAAGAGACCAGAAATGTGGGCAGAAAACTCGTGGATTTTGCACCATGATAACGCACCGTCGCACAGTGCTATCATTATTCGTAATTTTTTGACGAAAAATGCAACAAATACCATCCAACAGCCACCGAATTCACCTGATTTGGCTCCCTGTGACTTCTTTCTGTTCAATCGAGTTAAAAAACCATTACGGGGAACGCGTTTTAGCAGCCGAGAGGAAGTAATGGAAAAATCGCAGGAAGCACTGATGGACATACCGAAAACCGAATATAAAAAATGTTTCGAGGATTGGATCAAGCGCTGGCATAAGTGTGTTGCAGTCGATGGGGATTACTTTGAAGGGGACAATATAGATTTAGATGAATAAACTTGTATTTTTAATTTTCTGAATAAATTCCGGGAAATTTTTGATCAAGGTAGTATTAAAACTATCACTTCAGTAATCCCCGCTATCCTTCCATCTCACCTCGCATGAACCCAAATTATTTATATTTCCTCTTCACATCTCTAGCGTGTTATTCTATAAAGTTCCTGTCCTCAACATTGTCCTTACATTCCAAGTTCCTATTCTAACGAATTCGGTCTTCTTCTTCTGCATTTTCTGTTCTGCATCTGTTGATTTCGCTCCACCGTTACCTATTCCTTACATTACCCCTGCAGCCATATGGTCTGCTCTTCAGTGGTCCTTAATACTGAGTTCTAAAAATTTAGATAATATCTTTTGAATCTAAGTACTTTTCTATAGTTAGCTTAAGTTTCTAGGTATGATAAATGCATTCAGTCAATTTTTCTTCAATAATGAAAGAGTAATGAAATGCTTTCTCTTTTGCACTCCATGAACGGAATGGCTGATGTATATCAAACTATGGTCCGCGTCTTCTATTTCAACTCTACGGAAGTTGAAATGCTTATGAACACAAATAAATTTATAAACGAACTTGAAAATTTTATGTGAAACAGCCAGAAAACACACCTGCATCTACATCTACTTATTACCCCGAAAGCCGCCGCAAGGGCGTTTAGCGGGGGGTATTGGGATACCACCCGTAATAAGGAAAGAAAAAAAACCGCATGCAAAAGACACAAATTTATGTTCAACATAAGTTTATTTCTTTCGCAAAAACGTGGAAGGAGTACAGCCATAGAAAGAGTTGTGAGGAAGTGGATGAAGACTATGAGCGATCCAAAGAGTCAGATGGCGATGTGATGATGACGTGGAAGTGCTTAACACTGTATAAATTGCGCATTCTAAAACTGTCCTGTTTGTAAGTTAGGATCGTTTCGTTGTTATTTTGTACTTTTGTGTTTTGATCTTTTATTCTCTTATCGTATAATTTTAGTTCTTAGATGATGAATATGTGCAAGTCATTGGGAATTACGCCCCGAATAATGCGGTCCAATTCCCCTTTGTACTATGAGCGAATAGTCATTATGTTTATTTTGTATTTCTCAATGTTAATAGGGAAAATTATGGCAAGTGAAAGACATTTTCAATAGGTTCACTAAAATTAAAATTAAAAAAAAACAAGGTATTGCAATATGCTTGCACCTCCTGCCCCACACACATTTTTTGTGGATCGTGGGGTATTTATGTGGATGTCGAAGCATCTCAAAAGTAATATGATGTTTAGTAAGCCAACCCTTTCTGATTCGCGTAGTACTTTTTACCGTAGATTTTGTTGTAAAATATTAACATGCATGCATGGTACACCATCTCTAAATCTACATGTACACAGTACCGTACAAGCCGCCGCAAGGGCGTGTGGCGGGGGGTGATAGGACACCAGCCATGCATGTGCAATCGCATTCATGTAACCTCTTCACACATGCTAGTTGGATCATGGACTCGAAAAATCGGTGGCATTTGGATATTCTACATTTATTAATTTCCTTTTTTTCTTAAAATGCACTCAATGGGAGTGAGAATGGCCTCAGTCGTCGGGGCAGCTAAAAATTAAATCACTACTCCTACTAATTTTAACACAAAGAAGTTGCCTCCCCTCCATGAACGCCTTCTTAGCTTGAGCTAATCTTCGCTTAGTGTTGATCTATCTCAAATAAATTACATAGTTTCAGATGTAACATGGTGGAACTACTTTATCATGAGAGAACATAAAATATTTTTTCCTCTTAAAATTATTTTATGAGACATATCTGTGTCATAAGAAAAAAAGTGTCTTCTTTCGTCATTGATCGGTCTTATTATTCTATCTCAAGCGCAATCACAGCTGCTACCCGGGAAGGTGAAGGGTTCCACTTGCTCTAGTTCCACTTCCGAAATTGTGATATCTCTGCCTTCAGCTTCTCTCTTCCAAACACCAGGATTTTAATTTTCTTCTTGCTGATGTTCACATTAGATTCTTGACGTACATAGCATTCCGAGTTCCTTGCAACTTCTCTCGCATTTCCACAACTACTGCGCTCTATTCTACGAACTGGAGCGTGCTAATTCCTCGCCATTCAACTTGATGACTCCTTTCATGACCAATTCTAATGCTCCTTTTTATTCTTCCTCTGGATATACGCTGAATCGAGATAGTGCGGTGGCTATCGTAATGATTTCCCACCCTAAGGGCCCGGGTTCAAATCCCGGCGGTGTTGAACATTTTTCAGTGGTATCTCGACCCTCACTCGAGGTGCTTTGTGGAGGGCAACTTGAATGAGCACATCGTCCGTCGGATGGGACGTTCAACTGTGCGACCCTTTGGCGCCTTTCGAGTGCCGACGCCGGGTTTCTCTCCATCCTTCCTCCTTTCCCATCCATCTCAAATGGCGCAAATGCCCTCAGCTGTCGGTCGCCTCCCCTAAAATGCTACTACTACTGATCGTATACTCTATCGGCTTCTTCCCCCCCCCCCTATGGTTGCTTGGTTGCATGTAGACCTGAAAAATTATCAAGTTTTTTGGTTCAGCTTTAACTTACTAATAATATATTTTCTCGGTCGGTGGCTCTAAGTTGACTGCACCTCTCCATACAAGGTTTTGGATTCAGACCTTCGGTTAAGTGAGCGCATGATCGCAGATATCGTATAATTGGCATTGATACACGATGACAGGGCGCACACCATTATCTCACTGAAAATTTGGCGATGCGAAAGATCTGCACGAGCTAAACTCGTCCCGACGGTCTTGACAGACGACCAAAAGACCAGAGTCAATTGACGGCTAGCAAATATTTTCTGGATGACATGGCGACGATTCCCCAACCCCCTCACAGTCCCAAATTGGCAACAGCAGATTATTATTCCTATGCCCAAAAGTGAAATCTTCCCTCCCTCAAAGGACACCATAATAAGACCCTAATTGCCGTCAAAGAAACTTGCACGCGTACCCTTCAGGATCTTCCGGAATCAGCCTATCTGGAAACCTTTTTAGCTGTGAAAAAGCCGCCGGGAAAAGCGTGGTCGACGCTCAAGGGATGTACTTTGAAGAATTTTCAGGAGTTGTGGCGTTAATTTAAATACGTGTGAATCAATTTCCATGAAACTTTTTCCCAATACTTTTCATATAAATCATGTACGTGCGTTTATATTCGTATCGTAGCAGCGGTTCCAATACGAGACGTAAACGCTGTTCGTTTTGTCGAGATCTTCCTCCAAGGAGATATGATTTCAGCGGGAAGGTTGATCATTCTTAATTCTTTGGGCCGCAATCTTTGGTGCGGCTGTGGTAAGAAATAAATATTTTTCCGTGCACAGAACAGTCTGGAAAGACTTCCGCATAATCTGGAATATGCTCCTTTATCCGGATTCCTTGAGGACAATACTCAGGCTCTCATTGTCGCCTCGAGATCAAGCGCAGATCTGACAGTTTGAAGGTCGGTATGATGACCTAGTTCGTAATGGCGAGAGGTGTTGGGGGAATTCTCGGGTCCCCGTGGCGGCCGTTCGGAGTGAGGAAGGTCGGGAGATAGGCGGCATCATCGGCGATCACGTGACTTGCAAACGACACGAATCCATAGCCCCGATTCTTTGAAAAATTTACTGTGGGAATCACAACAAAACAAACAGCGTGCATGATATTACCGCATCTACGCGAAATACTGGAAGTTAACAGGGCGTGGGAATATAATATATTATATATTATATATATATATATATATATATATAATATATTATACGTGGGAATATAATATATTATATATATATATATATATATATATATATATATATATATATATATATGCGGGTCGCGGTAGTCCAGGGGGTAGAGGGTTGGACTGCTCTCAATAAATATATGTATATATATACATACACACCCTTACTTTCCCCCCATATGAAGGCATTATCAAAACAATATGTTAATTAAATAATAGTTTCAATTCATTCAAAGTATTTTGCCCAATAAAATTAGGCTTTGACACAATCAAAAACTACTAGTATCCCCTACGAATGTGGAGAACTACTTTTTGCTTTACATTTATTTTCGAGTCCTATAATATTTCTTAACTTCTATCGGCATATATAATGTCCATTAAGCTCATCCTTTTCTTTCCTATTCCTTCTTCTTCTTAAAAAATTCTCCCTTATATTCTACGGTCTTCACCATCCCACTACCTAACAACATCTCCTCCGGCCACCTTCACCGCCTTTTTCCATTTCCCTCAACTTATTCCTCTCCTTTTCCACCCAGGTCATTATTTTATCGCTTGTATTCCTCTCAGTCTAACTTATTTCCTTTATGATCTCATTTAAAAAGTCCAGGAAATAGTAATTTTTAAAACTCTTATGTACACTAGGTTATCTTAAATTAAAATAATTCCCTACGCATTTGAAAGGACGTGTATTAGGCAAAAATGGTCTTCTTTCCAGTATGCATACCAACATTTAGTCGTAGAGAGGAATGATTCAATAATGACCAAAGCAATTAAACCAGGAAAAATGAGTATTGTTAGTGTATACACGACTTTGGAACAAGTACTCACTGTGAAGAGAAAAAAGAATTATTTTCAGAAGGTTTTGCAGTGGCATACAAGAACACATTAATAGTCAAAGGAACGTGGGAAACGCATTGAGAATAGTGAAAATATCTATTAGATTGCATTGCGGTTATGCATGCATTAGAATCATATTAAAATTTATCTTATAATAACTTGAAATGGGAATTGAATTAAAGATATTTGGTATTAGAAACTGATCAAGTTATGCCAAAAAGAGTTTCATAGAGAGTCAGTGTATTTAATTGTAAGTGAAGGAATTTGGATGATAAAGTGGAAGATGTATGCAGCTATTTCACAAAAGGGGATATAAAAGCTTCAAAGGAGACTGTAATGATGATAGAATGATGCATAAGAAATCATAAAATAAAGATACGGATGATTTGGAAGATAGAATATAAAAGCAAATGGAAGAATTTGAGCACGGAGTTTGGGAGAGGATTGTAAATGAAGGTGGGAAACCGTATGAATGGAGGAAATATGATTTTAAAAAGTACGATGCTATAATTAAATTACTGAGACTGGTCTAAAGGGATGCAATAGAAGGTGAAAAAGTTGTTGTAGGGAAAAACTACTTCAAATTAAATAGGCAAGAGGGCCTGCAGGGATCCAAAAATAATAAGGAAAAAATGAGGGACTGCGCTAAAGTATTTTAACATAAATATTTGATTCAAAAGGACCAAAGATTGAATGCGGTAAATGCGACGATCCACAATTATTTCAGGGAATCGGCAATAAACGAATGATAATTATTATCTTTAGAGAGAATTTTGTGTGCCTATTCACAGAAGTACGTTCGATTATATTATAAACTAGTTTTTCTCCTTCCACTAGATCCTAAAATAAACTGTTAAAACCCCTGTATTGCACAACTACTGCCTTGACTGCGCAAATAATGCTTGAAAAAGTAAGGAATGACCACGGCTAAGACAATAATGGTGGTCAGTATTAAAATATTACCCTCAAGTGTAGGTAAATGATCCCTCATTAATTCGATGGCTTGTAGCTCTAATTTTTGAAAATTAATGATTACTGAATAAATAAACTTTATTATAATACTATTTGTTTTTACACATAAGCGACATATTCGGGTATCCCTTAATCCTTCCTTTAATTCTATGAAGATTTTAAATTCGTTTCGATTAAAGTAATGCATCATTACTCATCGGACAGATTCTAATTTTAAAAGCGAATTTATGCCAGCCTGCAGTTAATACGAGGGTCATCCGGAAAGTAGTACCCGTTCGTGCCGCATGAAGTGCTGACGACGCGAGTAGCCGCTGGACGAGGTCAGATAGCTTCAGTGGCTTGTCTGCCTTCTCTGAGCCAAGTTGCGTGACGCTAGCATTGCCTGTGTTGTTTCTGTGATTGTTTACAATGTTTAAAAAAATTGAGAACGCCGCCAGTTGTGAAGTGAGGGCAGTGATTAAATTCCTCAATGCAAGAAACGTTCGCCCATGTGATATTCATCGCCAATTAAAGGAGGTGTATGGAGACAATGTAATGGACGAGTCGTCTGTTCGGCGGTGGTGTCGCAACTTCAACATAGGGAGGGGGAACACACACGACGATGAGCGTTCGGAGAGACCGTCTGTCATTACAGACCAACTGGTGAGCTCAGTTGACGAATTCGTGAGGAACGATCGGCGCGTCACAATTGATGACATCTGTGAGCATTTTCCCAATGTTTCTCGAACAATTGTTCATGAAATTGTTAAACACCATCTGCATTATGCAAAAATTTGTGCAAGATGGGTCCCTCGCGTATCTCAATGAGCTGGCGGCGAAGGACTATGCAGCAGGAATACAGAAACTTGTCACACGTTATGACAAATGCCTTAATTTGCTTGGAGATTATGTTGAGAAGTAGTTTAAAGTATCCTCTTTCAAATAAAATTTTTTATGTTTGTTAATATTTACTTTTGTGTCTTTATTTCACGAACGGGTACTACTTTCAGGATGACCCTCGTATGTGACACTCATCATCATGCCTTATAGATTTTCGGAAACATTATCATAAAATTTTAGAGGAAAGTAATTGGAATATTATTATTTAATAACATAAAAGATAAATATAATTAAAATTTCATTTTATTCAAATAAATGTTTTAGGGCAAAGAATATTTGGATATAAAATCTATATAAACTGGAGAGTTGAAATTTTTTCCCACAGTGAACCAATGTTGCTGATTTTTAATGACTTTAATGTAGACATTAATAAACCATTAATAAAACCATAAATAATTATACACACCCATGTGAATATATTATATAAAAAAATATATTTGAGAATGGAGATGGTGAAATGGACAGAGAAGAAAACAAATGAGGAAGTACTTGGTATGGTGGGCGAAGAGAGGGGTCTGTTGGGAGAAATCCTATGGAGGCAGGAAAAGTAGCTGAAGGGGGTATTGACCGGCAGTGGGATGTTGAAGACTGTGATAGAGGGGAGAATGTTAGGCAAACGAGGAAAGGGAAGGAACGGGATAGGGATGTTGGACGGGATGAAGGGAGGAAGAAAGTACTCAGAGCTGAAGACGGACCTGATGTAAAGTAGGATGCTGTGTTTTGCTAGGGGTCACAAATTATTAAATTAGTAATTTTGTCCATCCAAAAAACCTACCTTAACCTGTAGATTACCTGATAACATATATTTGATTCAAAAGAATATGTATACGAGTATATGTGTGTGTGGATCGCGGGTGGAGCCCAGGGTGCCCATAAATACTTGCCCGGGAATCAAACCCAGACCCTCCAGTCAGTAGTAGTCCAATGCTCTATACCCTTGGACTACCGCGATCCACGTATTTCTCAATATACTTTGCAAAAAGAGCTTAAAACTGACACTCTCTGCAGTAATAGTTATATCTTATTGAAATGAATTTAAACCATGTAACTCACAGCAAGAAATAATGAGCTCTACGGCCTCTCAATTAAATAAGAAAGGGGAAGAAAACTTCAATGGCCGTAAAAATTTTTTTTAAAAGATTTTTACGGCCATTGGAGTTTTCTTCCCCTTTCTTATTCATGTAACTCACGATATAGCATGTAATTTCATGGGGACAAAAATTTACAAAATCGAATCTAAAAGAGAGGAGAGATATTAACCGCTCTTGTGCGCGCACTCTCGGTGCCTGTCATTGAGGTTTTTATTTTATATTAATTAAAATCGCGTTCAGACGAGAGCACAGGAGCTCTTTCTCCAAAACTGGTAGGTTTCCTTGAATTTCACATGACCTAGGTAGAACATTTACCCCCTCCGCTACTCCTCCCTCTCCCCGGCCATCCGCCTTCTCCCTCCATCTCCCCCCAACCCACACCCTCTCTGCCCGCCCCCTGCCCCTCTCCCCTCCGCACCGCTTCCCACTGCCAACTTCATTCTTTATGTGAAAAATTCTCGAAAAACTTTGTGACACTAAATTTAGAATTAAAATGTGATGAATACTCGAAAGAAGTAACAATTCACGCCCTCCTTATGGGAATACCTGTTATTGATTGGCTGGAATGCGTTTCCATCAGCATCATCTTCTCAAGGTCGAGTCTTGCCATTGTAGTCATTGATCTCTCTCAATTGCTGTTCATTTCAGTTCATTGTAGGTTGTTGTTCTCACAGTTCTTTTAATATCATTTATTAATTTATTTCTAAGTCTTCCTCTTTCACCTTTTCCCATTATTTCCCCTCCATTGTATTTTCCAGGAAGTTGATTTGTCTGAGAACATGACCAACAAATTTAATTTCCCTTTTCTCCATCTCTTTTATTAGATTCCTTTTCTCTTTAATTCCTCTCTATGCTTCTAAGTTTCTTTCCTTTCCGCCCATATTGTTCTTGATATTCTTCTCCAAATCCACATTTCCATTGCTTACAACCGAGCCTTTTCCCTCTTCCCCAATGTCCATGTTTTGCATCCATATAATGACACTCCAGATAATCGTTTTTGCAAAGGATTTTCTACTTTCCCAATTTCATCTGTTAGTTTCCTAGGAAACAAACGCATGTATTTTCATACTGTAAGTTATTTTCCAAGAATCCTTAAGCTGCAGACATCTGAATGACATTTTCCGCTTACCTCTACGAAGTAAATCTTGTGTATTTACGCTAATGTTTGAGGGGTTCGTACCGGAGATTTTAATGAAATGACGGTTGAGAAAACAGCTGGTGCTTCCGAGAGACAGCCACGTTCTGCATCGATACGCCAATTCCAAATCCCATAGAGAAAGGTAGAAAATTTGATTTTGAAAAAAATAAAAGGTATCAGACAGGCTTCGTCCGCTTGGTGCAAAAATTATTTGCGTGCACTCTGATAAATTAAAATTGCTTGGTTTAAAATTCTAGTCCCACATATCAGACTATGGATTCGGTATCGAATGCCACTATCAAGACCATTCGAGAATGGTAATCGATACCGTAACCATGGTAGCCTAAATAAAAGAAGTGTCGTAATTTATCAAACCCCTTTAATCTATCATAATCAATTGAGTTTTGGTCAGCTTTTTCCAGTCCGCTCTCAGCGCGACGCTCCTTGATAATATTGAACGCAATATTGAAATATTGCGTTCGAGTGAATTTCTGCAAAGCGGGGCGTTTTTTTCGATTCCACGAAGTTACGACAAGTGCTGATTTATTTTAGGAATATCATATACCCTCCCCCTATTCGGAAGAGGACTGCTGGAGGCCCTGCTCCAGAGGCTTTACTTAAGAGAGAGAGAGAGAGAGCCTTTTTTTTACCTTGCCTTGAGTTTGTGGAACCAGCACGCCCGGTGTTCGTCGAAGCGGGCACAGTTTGTGGGCAGTCATGGCAACGTGCCCAATTCGGTTGCCTGGCTGCCGGCGGAAGGCATGGAGATGAAATGTTTGCTCCGGCCTCGCTCAGAACAGTAATCCTCCCAAAGAAATTCCTTTAGGCACTCCACGTTACATTTCTTTTGATCAGGAAAATTCTGTTAGGTATTTCCTAACATTTTATAAGTACCTGTAGTGCAAATGCGCTCTTGTCCTGAATATGACATAAGTCTTCATTTCTGATATTATCTTCGATAAATTAATTTCTCCACCAATTTATATCTAGTGTTAAATAATACCCTACCAGCCGCGGCAAGGTCGTTTGGCGGGGTTGGTGGTCCAGCCATTTTTCCCCAGCACAATCCCCTCCGCAGGAATAATATAGTTACATCAACGGCTGGAGCAAAGTTAATCACACGAAGGAAGGCGCTTACATGCAACCGAATTCAATAACTGGATACGCATACTCAAATCATGCGTGAAAACTGTTAAAATGTTTGGTCTCTTAAATAAAAAAATGACATGCAGGATATTGACAAAACGCATACACGACTAATTCTAATTATCTCCGAGGAGATTGCTGTCATATCTATTGTGCTCTCTAATGAAGGTACGAGGAAAAAACGAGGTTTACATCCGTTCCACTATCTCCCTCTTCCTGATTTTACGTTGATGATCTGATCTGCCACAGTAAGTCGGGGTTTTTAATATATCTTTAACATCCTCAGATAAGTAACCTGCATCAAATTTACGCAGTATATTGGACCTGTATTTAAGCCTTTAATTCAACTAGTGCCTCCCACTCTAATTCTTCCAATAGTGTCTTGACACTGCTATCTTGTTCATAACAAATTTTCACAAACCTAGCTGCTCTTCGTTGCTCTCGATCTAGATCCAAATTTAAGTCTACTTCATGAGGATCCCATACACTTGCAGCATCGGTGGAACCTAAATAATGTGAAAAAAAACAAAGATCCCTAAGCCTCTCATTACAATTCCCAAGTATCCTGTTCATAAATACTAACTTTTTACTTTCTATTCCGCAAATATCACAAGAGTGTCATCCCCAGGACATATCCTTAGTTTTCGTTACCCCCAAGTACGAGTGTTTGACGGATTATACGTGAGTCATGTTAATTCCCCGTATAGTATAGCCTTTTCGGGTGAAATACCTTTCCTACAAAAATTTATCGAGACACATATTCAAATTTAATTCTAACTCGCATGTCTTGCACCACTTTTCGATTTCATTACGGTATAATACGGCAGTGCAAATAATTCATCTGGGCTGAACGGGCTTTTTCAATCTTTAGAAATTTCAAAAATACGCAAAACGTATTTCGTACTTTTCCACAGACTTTGTTCTAAGATACAACGCGTTTCACCAAATTTCGGCATCATCAGGCATAAATTTCATTAGCATACGTACCGCACTGGAATAAATACGCTTAGGACATGGGGGAAGGGGGTGAATATGGATGGGGGATGAGGGAGGGTGGGGGCGATCAGGGTTGTTTTTTCGTCTTTTGGTGAGACCTACCCTGATCACCCCCACCCTTCCATGCCCCTCCACCCCACCTCTATATTACGTCATAGCCATGGCACCACCGCCTCTTCCCCCACCTTCAACATCCCACCCTTCCTCACCCCTTAACAATAACCATCACCTCCAATCTGTCCTAAGAGTACTCTTAATACTCCAGTGCTGCATGCAAGTGAAATTTGCACCTGATTATGCCGCAAGTAATATGGATATCGATACTTTTACGAAGTGAAGGCTGGAACCGTATTTTTTAGTACCCTACAAGCCAACGCTAGGATTTGTGGCAGGGGGCGAATACACACCAGACTAATATTGACCCGAATATTTTTACCCCTACCACAGCGGCTGGCATGGTTGGGCCATGTAAAAAGGATGGAAAATGACAGAATGCCCAAATTGATACTTAATAGAAAGATGGAAGGGTTCCAAGGACCAAGGAAGAGATGGCTACAGGACGTGGAGGATGATTTGAAGGCATTGGGAGTTACAAGATGGAAAGAAAAAGCAAGAACAAAAAGTGAATAGAGGCATATCATAGAGGAAGCCAAGGCCCAACTACCAGGCTGTAGAGCTGCAGATGATGAGATGATTTTTACCCCTACCGCGACCGGACAATGTTATTCTGATCCTTTATCGTTCGTGGGAAAAAATGACATCTAAAATCTGTCTGTTCGAAATAATAATAATTTAATATGATATGATTCACAGGGGATTTGACGATATGTGTCAATTCCTTTACCTCATGAAGATCTGGCACCAAAAAATCGCACAGTATGGATGAAGCAGAGGGTATTCAATGGCGTCGCCCGGGAAAACACCGAGACTCTACGGTCAAGCTCAGCCCAGCGCTTCATAGTACACATCGACAATCACGACCCCTCTAACCAATACACGACTTTGAAATTTGAACCGATTTCACACCCTCCTTATTACCCCAATCTTGAGCCTTGCGATTTTTATTTTTTTCCTTAACTCAAGAGACACCTCAAGGGTAATCACTATACCTCGGACGATGAGGCTAAGGCAGATGTCAAGTCCTGGATTCGATAAAAGTCGAGTTAGTAAACTAGAAATACTCTCCATACTTCCGCTTCTCAAAATACACTGAATGAATGTAACGAACTCAAACCTCCGCATGCGTGTTGAGGGGGAATGTTACTTCCACATGCCACCAGGAGTGCTTCTGAAGGTCATTTTTCTTGTGATCTACAAGCATGTGTGCTTTATTTTTCAGCCTATCCTCGTGCAATGCCTGTCATTTTTATCGTATCGCTAAATATTTCCTATGATCCGGAACCTGAAGAAGTCTTCTTCATGACGTCCTTGCAATTACTTGAATGCATGTTTTTATCTGAATTTATGTCAATCCCGCCTCGCTGAGACCATACTTTCTCCTCATCAAATCGCGGCGCGGCTTGGCTGCCCGATCGCTTTGCAAGTCGTCGGGTCTTCTTCCGATTGGAATCCGAAGCGGTAAGTCGGGAGACTTGGGCGTGATCACCTCCCTCCAATGGCACACGCGTGCGTGCACGTGAGATGCGACTCTCGTGAATATATTCAGGGCCGCCCACTTAATCCTCCGCGGCCTTAAATAAAATAGGCGCTTTTCTTTTAGGATTCCGGGAGACCCTTTTTGAGACCCGAGGTACGCTTTAAATTGAACCCCTTTCCCTTCTCGTTATGAATTCAGGCCTCGGAAACTCTGACGAAGCGAGGTGGTCCCCAGCCTAGTCGGATGGATATTCCCCCGTCCACCTCCCACCCCCTCCTTCGCCTGAAAAACCCTCCCTACTCACCCCACCCCCGACTCTCCATTCATCCACCCCGCTCTCTTAAATAATAATTAGTAAATGAATAAAAAAACTCATCTTCCCGAAATATCCACTTTCTCTGGCATTTCTAAGCCGTCCACTCTGGACATCCAATAACCCCCCCCCCACTCTGCACCATATCTCTTGCACCCCCGGTTCTGCGAATGACGACACAAAATTAAGCCATACGGTGGCTTAAGCGTTAAGGAAAAAATTAGTATGTTTGCATCTTTTTTTAAATGTTTTCTGAAAATAATGGCATTTAGGATAGGTAGACAGATAGATAAATGGATGATGAGGTATTTATTTGGTCGAAATTGAGACCTAGTGGTCCCTTCTTTCATTTAATCCATCGTCGTATACATACTAAATTAGGCATAAAATTCATAATTACATGCACATACACACATAAATACGTATAGATAAACACAAATTCATTATGCACAGATTTGCACATCGAAAAGGAAAGTAAAAAAATATATATGTATATACATCCATATACGAATGCATACATATGCATACATCTATAAACTAAGAATACACCTACACACATATTCAAAATAACATTGAATAAAGAGAACAATAAAAGAAGAAAAGTCTAAGCAAAGAATGAGGTTTGTGGGCAAAGCTAGGGAGAGCGTGGTATTGCTCACCTAGTAAAAACCCACGAAGGATCAAGCTTTTTATATCATTATGAACGGGAAGAATTGATTTATAAATCAACTCACCGAAAGCTGCCTATAGCTTACCTTATCCGATCATTTAACTGTATAGTCTCCATTTCACCTCCTTCCAAATTTCGGAATTAAGGCTAATTTGAACTTAAAGACTGCGGAAATCGTTTAAAAAAAATCTCATGTAACGTCTCGCATTTCCTCGTGACCCATGGTCGAGAGCGCCTTTATTCCTGTATCGAACAGTCCCTTGATCCTTTAATTGTGTGATTTTATCACCTAAAGCCTATGTATAGGAATAAAATATTTTATCTTTTTATCGAAAAAAATAGCAGTGACACAAAAAATGTCCAAAGTTCTTTTATTAGTCATTTCTAAATCCCAAATTTTTAATCACATCCCTACCCTAAGGTGTGCGAAACAAAAAGTGATTAGAATTGTTTAGATAGAACTTTCGACTTGTCTCTGCTCTTTTGTACAGGAGAGGGTAAGTGAATGATGATTGCATGAAAGGAAAGCATATCTTGATAAAAATGTTCTCTGCATTGGGCAAGTTGTTATTAAAAGAATAAAAGTAAAGCCAAAAGGGAAACACATCATATTATTTTTCAAGTGTATCTAGAAAGGATATGCACACACAATCATGGAATGCAATGATATCAAACATGTATAGGTCGCTTAGAGCATGAATGTGAAATTCGGGAAATAGATGCCAGAACTAGCCAACTCAAGGACTCCTACTTCCCACGGACAATACGGGATAGCAACTGCAGGGTTATAGACAGCAAAAATTCCACTTGCCACCCTCAGTGTCTAAAGAATAATTAGTTCTATTTAAATGCATGCTCTTTCACTATCCTCGTGTGGTTTGTTGAAAAAACTCATTCTTTCTGCATGACCGCATTAGAATGCCATTATAGAATGAAGTGCTCTTAACAATATTGCTTGCTCTGCTTTTCCTGTTTTTTTTTATATTCCCCTTCCATCCCTCGTCTCTCTCTTTTGGGGGGGGGGCATCCCGCTACCTGCAGCGTTGGGTCACATTCCCTACCTGTGTCCTTTGGGGAGGAGACCATTGTATGTTGGATGCCCATGTGTTGCGGAATTTCGCCTTCTTAGCTGTCAAATTCTAGGTTATCTGTTATTGGATAAATTTTTACCACATTCTAAGGTGAAAGCATATTTTAGTTGATAGTTTTATGTATCTGCATGCGTGTAAGTTAAAAAGGATTTTCCATGAATATATACGCTACTGTGGGTGTAGGTGTGCCTAAATATATTGGTTTGGCATTTGGTTTGATTTTCTTCAACGGATGGTGACCTAACAACCCCCCGCCACACGCCCTTTCGAAATCTATTACGTAGATGTAGATATAAATTAGTAGTAGTGATTTTAGGGAAGGCGATCGACAGCTAAGGCTATTTGCGCCATTACGGATGGATGGGAAAGTAGGAAGGGCGGAGAGCGTCGGTACTCTTAACGAAAGGCGCCAAAGGGTCACACAGTTGAACGTCCCATCCGACGGACGGCGTACTCACTCAAAGTACTTTCCACAAAGCAACTCAAGTAGGGATGGGGATACCACTAAAAATTATCTGCCGTCTCCAGGATTCGAACCCGGGCTCTCTCGGTTCCCATGATGTTTATTAGTCGATGGAAGAGATTATTTAAGGTCTTCTTCCCAATGATACTTTTGGCGAAGAACAATTGAAACAAAACACTTCCATTTAACGATTCCCGTTTGGGGGAAATAGAACGTATCCACGAGTGAATTGATACCTCAGTGCTAATCGTTACTTAAAGTAAGCTTTTAAGATAGTGACTGGGAAAATGTGAATAGCTTCACGACCATGGGGCACGTCGGCGAGCAGGGAAAAAGACAATCTTCTCGGCCTAAGGCTGAACGAAGAGTCCTTTTACCCTCATTTGACGCACGTTAACGCTGGGGCAGAAAAGTTAAAGGCATCAATAATTTCTTGATTTTCTTGTGTGGAAGTCAGACATTTTTTGTGGAAGATGATGGCATGCCCGGAACAGGGATCGAATGGGGATGAAGGGGAGCCTTTTGCCGAGTGCTCTGGGAAAATTAATCGTCCGACAACAGTCAACAAATGTCTGAAAACTAAAGAGGAGGGGACGTGCTGCCCATTGATTGGCTGTGTTTTCCGTTCTTGAGTACGGCCCGAAAAGAATCACGGGTTGACCTTGCTTTTTTAAATGTTCACCGAAATTTTTTTACTTTTAAAATTCCGCTTCTGAGACTCATCTAGCGTCGAGAAGTGGAGTGGAGTTTTTTTTTTAAAGAAAGATCAAATACTAATGCTACGAGGATTGATCTTCAAAAAGTCTGTATACCTGCGGACATTTTCGACACATTTTCGCCTGGAAGATCAGAAAGCGTGAAAATAGATTCTTTTAAATCGTAACGCGATTTGTGGCAACGCTAATCGCGAAAAGAATCCGTGACCTTTGGAAAGAGATGTGGCATTTGACGACTTTGAAAAAAACTTATATACTTTTTTTCGATTTTTTGTTTATTTCTCGTACTAATATTATTTCCGACATGTTAATGTTGTTTTATAAGGCTAGTTCAACAAAAATGCAGGTTTGGCCTTATTTGGTGTTGTTTTATTATTATTACTCATTATGATTATATAAACCTCATTGTAATCAGGCAATTGTCCTGGTGACGACGGTCAAGTCTGGTCAACGGTCACTCTTACAATGCACATACATACATACACAATAAGAACAGATGTGAGACAAAATGCTCTTATATACAATGACACTTTAAGATTACCAATCAAACCTTTATCCATCAAACAAACGTTAGATTCACACCATACCCACAACGCTCCGTCCATCGCCGCACTCCGTCCTTAATCACGCGCCGTTAACACATCATTCAATTTTTCAATGCAACTTCTCACGCCGTCCACATCACGCACAGAACAATATTTTCATAAGTTCATTAGTATAATAATCACTGATCAAAGAAGTTTATCACCCAGTGGCTGCTATACACTTATTCTTAAAACTCATAAAATTGGATGGAAAAGACTCAAACAAACCTCGAGGCAGCTGGTTCCATTCAAAAATAGTCCTGTTTAAAAAAAGAATATTTTTTTCTTATTTGTTTTTTGCGTTCTTATTTTAATTTTAAAACTATGGGCGTGTTTTCCCTTTAAATTAGGCTTTTCTATCTCTTTCCATAAATCTTCCCACGCTTCGTCATTTTTAACTATTCTATACATCGCGCCTAACCTACTCCTTTTTCTTCTATTTTTCAAACTCTCCCATTTCAGTATATCCAACATTTCCGTGGTACTATCTGTTCTTTTGTACCTTCCGAGTACATATAATGCTGCCTTTCTTTTTAATGGTCCGGCTTGGTCTCATAGGTCGCACAGGTTATGATTTGGTCCTGCTCTGATTTTCTTTGCACCTGTCGACGACTTCAAGCTTTTTGGTTTAAGTAAGGCGATACCCTCCGCAAGTTTGTTTTCAATTCTCTGTCCTCCGTGACATGTAGGATTGTAAATCTTCGGAAAAGAGAGCAAGGGAGGTGAATTTTCTTTCGAAATGTGCGGAATTTTCACGTTAATCCCCTCCTCTCAATAATGGAAGTTTATCTACTCCTCCTTGTAGTCACAACGGCACGTGCCAAATACGCGCGGATAAACCGAATTTCGGCAAGGATGAGAAAGGCCGAGCAGATATTTTTGAGCTCTACTTTCGTTGTTTATTCATATTTACTTTTTGTTCCGATGCGAGTATTAAACACGTATACGAGGGTTGCTATTTATATTTTCAGCCTAATAATGAAAAGACTGCTTCGTGCACGAATCACTTTTGTCGGATTTGGCTTGTCTTATAAGACCCATTCAGTGGATTGCTCTTTTGCTTCGGGCTCATACGCATAGATCCAAGATTCGTCACCTGTGTAAATGTTATTCTACACAGCTTTTGATGCACCACGATTGTATTTCTGGAGCATTTCTTTGCACCAATTGACGCGAGCATCTTTTTGAGCTTTCGTCAAATTATGTGGGATCCAACGCGAATTTTTTTTCACAGCAAAATGTTCATGCAATATCTTATTGATGCTCGTCATACTAATCTCCAAAGATGCCTCAATCTCACGATTAGTCACTTGACGATCTCCCTTTACTATTTCTTGTACAGCATCAATGTTTTCTGGCACGACAACTGATTTTGGACGACCTTCACGACTTTCGCAGCTGAGCGAATGGCGGCCATGATGGAATTCGTTGTACCAGCGTTTCACAGTGGCAAAAGGATGGAGCTTCATCGCCAAAAGTGGAAATAAGTTGATTGATGCACTCCATTCTTGATAATCCACGTCGAAAATCCTAAAAAATTATCGCACGAAGGTGTTCACGAGTTAACTCCATTTTTTCGCAGAGACAAAATTTTTGAGTCACTGTAAACAACACAAGTTATGGTCAAACGACAAAATGATCTGAAGATATTTCGCGTTAAAAGAGTCAAAATTTCAGATGGAAACGTCAGATGGCGCCTAAAGCGCTTAGTGTTGTCAAGGCTCAAGATATAAATAGCAACCCTAGTAGAAATACCTCCGAGATTTAACCCTGAGGCTAAATGCGAATGATTTTAGTTTGTATTCATCCATAATCACGTAACTCAAACGGTCACAGTTCAAAAAGACCTAGTTGTCAGTCATCTTTGACATTTAACATCTGTAACGACTTCTCTTTCGTCAGCATATCGGAAGTATTTTCTCAAGAGCTAAGTGGACTTAATTTATCGATACGGCGAAGAATTTTAACTTGCCAGCCCTCCGTAGTTTTTTCTTTGATTCTGTTCCTCCTCCTGCCCTTGAATGCTGTTCCCAAATTTGGGTCACTGCTCCACCCACTTCCTCAAACTACCGTGAGTGGACGATGAATTTCTTCCTCTCCATCATCCGCCAACGTCATTTAAAACACCGTAAACATCTCTATAGACTATACGTATCAGCTCTTCCCTTTGCATTTCCTTCCTTAACGATCGTGAATGACATCGTAGGAAGTGTTTCGTAATAAAAGTCGTCGCTAGTAATTATAGGTCGTCTAAACTTCTTTCCCTATTCGAGTACCTTTGCGTATGACACGGTTGAATGACCTCTTTAACTGCGTCGCCTCTCCCCCCTCCAATAAAAAAAAGCTCATTAATCTTTAGACTTCCATCAACCCGTATAATGCAATGATGAAACGCCTCCCTGACTTGGACCCATAGAAAAAAAACCCTTGATGACGTCCATTTCGACCTTGCTCTTTCTCCTTCTTGATTTTCTTCGGACCTCCTTCTTGATTTTTTTCGGACCTCCTTCTTTACTACTCATTTTGTCTCCCCCATTTATGTGTCCAGGCTTGTCCAATAAATACGCGAACTGGTGCAATCTGGCGGCTATGACTCGGACTATAGTCCCACCCACTAGTGCCAGAGACACAAGGAGCCGTCTGTGCTTGGCGGATCGTCGAGCTGCGCGTATGGTGCCAGTTATTATAGTTTCTTTTGTCCTTGTTTTCACTGTTGGCCGAAATTGGAGATTGATGAAATCACGGAACAGCGAATCAACATAATTTTTTTTGGTTAAGTGCGGTAAAGCCTATCAAAACATTACTGAAATTCCAAAGAAACTGCGGGAGATGCCGCAACAGTAAATTTCAGAGTTTAAGAGGACGCCTCGGTAGCTTAAGTGGCTAAAGCACTCGACCGGATATTGAGGGATCTGGGTTCGAATCCCAGTCAAGGCGAATGATTTTTACACTCTGAAACTGTTGCATTGGAATTACTGAAATGTTGACAACTGTTTACGGTGATAATGCTTTGAAGAAAATATATCTGTTTTCAAGTGGATCAAGCCTTTTAAAGATGGCCGACAAGACGTCACGGATGATGCAAGGCCGGGACGACCTTCAACCACCTGTGTTTGACGACAACATTGATCGTGAGCGGTCCCTTGTCCTTACCCATCGTCGAAAAACTGTCCGAATGATAGCCGATGAACTGAATTTTGGAAAATCAACAGCTATTTTAACCGAACATGATGGATGGATCCTTCACCATAACAATGCACCTGCACATTCAGCATTGATTGTTCGCCAGTTTCTGGCAAAAAATTCAATCACCATCCTTGATCATTCTCCTTATTCGCCAGATCTCGGCTGTAGGAAGCTCCGATGTAGGATAGGTGACCGACAGCTGAGGTCATTTCCGCTATTAGGGATGAAAGGGTTAGCAGGAAAGGTGGTTCTGGCGTCGGGTATTAACCTACTCTTAACGAAAGGGGCCATGGGGTGAAACAATAAAATCTTCCTTCTGACGGATGGCGTACCCACTAAAAATGCTACCCACTTACCACCTCATTTAGGGAATGGAATAGAACCGCGAAATCTTGCCAAGGTCGGTATTCGAACCCTGGCACTCTCGGTGGGAAGCCAATACGTTAGCCACCGCACCATCCCGTTCCCAATGCTCATAAGGTCCTCCGTCGATTTTTTTTCTATCTCTGGAATGTTGGCAAATCTTTCTCCTTTGAGCGGGTTTTTTGGTTTGGGGAATAAAAAAAGTAACACGGGGCCAGGTCTGGTGAGTAGGGTGGGTGGGGAAGCACAGAGGTCTTGTTCTGGCTGAAAACGTCTAGAGTTCTAAGAGGCATGCGCAGGCACACGAGTTCTGAAAGACGAATGACATGCGCATGACACAGATTCCAGCGCCTCTTTGGGCTTTCTGGAAGGCGTCGACGGGAACATCGTTCAGGTACCTCGTCACGGCCACTCTGACGTTTTCCAGGGTTCCAAAATGGTTGCCTCTCCAGCTCCTTATTATTCTTGGGAGAACACTCTCGGTGGCGTGTCGCGTATTTCAATGATTAGGCAAGGCACAAGTAGGTTAATACGAGGGTAGGCTGAAAAGTAATGCACACATGCTTGTGGGCCACAAAGAAAAACAAATAGCAAAATCGGGAAAAATGACGTTGAAGTACAAATCTTAAGTTTCGAAATCATATATTCATTTTTCAACATAGTCACCATTAAGGCTAGCACATTTCTCCCAACGTGTCACAAGTTTTCTCATTCCGTCATTGAAAAACTCTTCCGACTTTTCTCGAATCCAGGACTTGACAGCTGTCTTCACCTCATCGTCCGAGGTGTAATGATTAGCCTTGAGGTGCCCCTTGAGTTGAGGAAAAAATAAAAATCGCAAATAGCAAGATCAGTTCAAATTTTAGGATACGTAGATCCTCTCCAGTTGCGCGCGAGCTGTGTGGACGAGCGTTGTCAAGTTGCAAGATTATTTGCGCCAGGCTACTTTTAAGACTACAAACTCGACCAATTTGTTTTGCAATACGCTTTTGAGTGATTTCCCGGTCATTTTAAATGAAATCTTTAAACGAGTTTGCGATGTTTATCGTCTGTGGCAGTATCGGACGTCCGCTGTTTTTTCATCAACAATTATGGCTTTTCCAGGCTCGCAACCACGTAATTTGACTACCAATCGATTTACAGTAGACCTATCAACAGCATCGTCACCATAAACAGCCTTTAAACGACGATGTATGTCAGTAAGAGTCACTTTTTCAGCGCGCTGTTATACTCGCTTTGACGTAGCACTAATACACGTCTCCATACTTCTCAAAATACACTGGATGAATGTAACGACCTCAAACCTGCGCATGGGTGTTGAGGGGGAATGTTACTTCTACATGCCAACAGGAGTGCTTCTGAAGGTCATTTTGTTTGTGGTCTACAAGCATGTGCTGCATTGGCTTTCAGCTTACCCTCGTACACTAGAGTATTGTCGACGCAATTTTTATTAATTCTTTTCATTTCATGTCTATTCGCGTAACGGAATGAATGTTTCTTGAATCATCGCCGACCTCCATCATCGTTCCCTTGACCCACGAGCTCCTACCGGCAAGAGGACGTGAATTTTTAAGGCATCCAAGTGGCACAATGTAGATCACCACAACTTCGCTCTTGTTTTACGAAGTCGAACACGTACCAAAACATATACCCACACCGTCTTTTCCAGTTCAGAGACAAAAGTCTGCGGGATAAAAGAACAAGACTCCCTACTCGCGTCCCTTCTCCTCAAAGGCGATCCCCTTTGCCGGTTTTACGCGATTCGAGAGTTTGCTGATTTTTTTCCCGCGTTTCTTTTGTTCTCTTTGCTTGCCGAGACTGTGAGATTCGATCCCCGCGTGACCCTGTTTCCCAGTTTTGCCGCCCAGGTGGAGCGCGCGCGGCCGTTTAAAGAGGAGCAATCGATTGGCCGATGTGCCGCCGCCGCTTCAGGGCGTTTAAGGACGTCGACCTTCACTAGAACGACTTGGTTAGTTCCACAAGCCCTACCTCCCTCCCTCCCCCTCCAACCCCTCTCCAACAACTCCCCCCCCCTCATTATCGACCACGCGCCGTGCGTGCGAATGTACAACTCGCAGCGGAAACCAGAGTCGGAGGGGCTCGGGCGAATGTTTTCCTCCGCGGGGAGGCTTTTATGGTCGTCGTCTCCGATGGAACTCGGATGTTTTCGACGACTCGATCTTTTGGAACGTCATTTGTTTTTGACAAATTTGGCAATTCTTTAACCTTTCACCTTTGCCCACGCTGCGTGAAACCTACAATGCACATACGTATTCAAAGAATATCCAAAATACATAACATTAATCCAATCCAGGATCAATGATGAACATCTCCATCAATACACGTGTTTTAGCATCCCTTTGTTTTTGGAATTATCTCCGTACTCAGTTCTAGGAAAGAAAATTTGAGAGACCCCCCCCCCCTCTGACTCTTCGATATTCAAGGCCTAATACTCTTCGATAGTGTGTAGTAGTAGTATTTAGGGGAGGCGACCGACAGCTGAGGTCATTTGCGCCATTAGGAATGGACAGGAAAGGATGAAGGGTGGAGAGAAACCCGGTATCGGCATTAGCCTACTCTTTACGAAAGGCGCCAAGGGGTCAGCAGATTAACGTCCCATCCGACGGACGGTGTACTCACACTCAAAGTGACCTCCACAAAGCACCTCAAGTTGGGATCGAGATACCTCTGAATCGATAGTGTGTGCCTTTCAATAAATCATTCATAGATATCTCTTAGATGATCAATAAATTACTCCAAGATAAAATAGATAAATTCTAAATTATTTAAATAATTATTCATATTATAATTTCAATCGTATTATTTAATGTTTGATGATCGGAGACGTATTTTATGAAGATGTGATCTTATTCGATTTCCTCCCGTTGGAAGAAGTATCCTTCGCCGTCTAACAGTCCTCAAAATTTTCGGAAGTGCGGGATTTATTGCTAGGAAGAACATTGGATTATATTAGATGCAAAGAAATCTTTAGTTTCTTTACAGGATGAAAAAAAGTTTATCTCTATTCATTTCAACTCCAGGGATCTAAAAATCATGACTCTTTCGCTACTTCAATGGAGGATGTGGACGTTGCGTGAAATATTTTTTGCCACTCTCTTTCCCTGGATTTCAGTCCAAATGTATCCGTATTACATTAAGTGTTTCTAACTTGTGATCAGAATAACACTCGATGGCGCATTTCTTTGAAGTTTCCAAGGGAAAATGACTAAGCAAATAAAAAAGCGAGCGATAAGCTACGATATGAAATTCATCGTATGATACAAAACGTCATCATTTTAAACAGAGAGGCATCCCTCGGTTTTTGGAATTATATCCGTACTAAGTTTTAGGAAAGAAAATTATGAGTGTGACCCTTCTTACTCTTCGATATTCAAGGTCTAATACTCTTCGATAATTCATGCAGACGACATAAGTGTCTCACACCGCACGGAAGTCGTCTTTCTTTACATTTTTCCAAATAAACGTAAGTTTTTATCGATTCAATGTACCATTGGACCATCTATTGGACCATCTATTATCGATTGGACCATCTATTGGATTTTCGAAAGAGTTTTAGAACGACCCGCGGATGTCTTTGAAAACGCGGGAATTGGTTGATTTTTCTATTCGTTGATACATGTAATTGGAAATCATACCCTGTTTAGCGTAACGAGATCCTAACATTAACGTTCATAATGACGTTTAGAAGGTGAATTTTGGTTCGGTAATTTTAACATATTCCGAATATCTGGCTCCAAAAATATCAATTAGTATAGTTGGTTGACTGATGGTTACGTTGGGTTAGGTAGAGGAGCTATTTGATATTTTTGACGGGTACTGAATGCTACAGTTCGTTTACATCTACTACATAATAGCCCACAAGCCATCGGGAAGGTGTGTGGCAAAGGGTGTATCCACACCAGACATGCAAAGCACACGAACAGAGAAAGTCACCCACCATGGGTGAAAATTATTCATAGAATACCATAGAAAACTAATAAAACTATTCCATGCACACGGTACCACCACCATTTCTTGTAAAATCATGCATAATGAGTGGTGTTGTCTATTGTTAAATATATGCTCGATTATTTTAAATATGTATACGCATACATTTACAACATAACATACACACAAACATATGCAAGAATACATGTTCACACACTAAAATGTGTATATATATATATATGCATGCACATGTTACTTACATACATTTATATTCGTAATGATGATTCTATTTAATCGCTAGTTGATGTAATTAGCAGCTGTTCCTGTCTCTTACCGTTTTTAGAAAAAAATACATTTTAAACCCATCCGTTCTACAGTTTCTAAACTCGAATTAATGATCATTTCTTCAAGAGTAATTTGAGATTTTTTAAATGCGCAGAACGTCGTCATAAAACTTAGCTGCCCGAAAATTTACCTGCGTGATTCAGTCTAAAAATAATTAATTAAAGTATTTGGATCGGGTCTCACCCCAAATCTTTCATCAATTTCGTCACACTGCTGTCTGTGTCATAAACTCCTTTGACAATTCTCCCTTCCCTGCGTCGCATGCGATCGAACTCTTTTATTGAACCTTCCACTTGACTTGATTCAATCCAGATACTAGCTGCGCACTCCATGTGATGCCTTGCGAGCGAGAAGCAACATCCCCTTTTACGCTGAAAGACTGAATAACATATACGAGGTCTGTCCAATAAATACGCGAAATGAGGACATAAAAACTTACGCTTGCAAAATTTAAAAAGAGACGTTTCAGGCGTGATATGGTGGAATATCACGATTAATTAAAAAATAGCAATTTTCCACAAAAATATATTTTTGTGGAAAATTGCTATTTTTAATTAATTGCAAAATTTAGCCTACGTTCATCGATTTTTTCCCTTAAAAAGCATTCTCCACTTATTCCATCTTCTATTCCACTGTTTAAAGCACCCTTGGAAGTCCTCGGCAGTTTAGTTTTTTAGTTTTCTCGTCGTTACTTGCTTTGTTGCGTCCACATCTTCCCAGTGATGTCCCCTCATCCCATTTTTGCATTTTGGGAATAGGAAATAGAGATATGGCGAATAAGGAGGATGATCAAGGATGGTGATTGAAATTTTTACCAGAAAGTGGCGAACAATCAATGTTGAATATGCATTGTCATGGTAGAGGATCCATCCATCATTTTCGGTAAAAATAGTGTGCACTGTTGATTTTCCTAAGTTCAGTTCATCAGCCTTCATTCGGACAGTTTTTCGACGATCGGTAAGGACAAGGGACCGCACACGATCAATGTTGTCGTCAACACAGGTGGTTAAAGGCCGTGCATCATCCGTGGCGTCTTGTCAGCCATCTTTAAAACGCTTAATCCACTTGAAAACGAACGTTTTCTTCGGAGCATCATCACATATCGTAAACATCTGTCAAAATTTCAGTAAATTCTTGATAACTTTTACCGCACTTCACCAAAAACTTGATTTTGATTTGTTGCTCCATGAATTCGTCAATTTCCATTTTCGACAAACAGTGAAAAAACAAGGACAACAGAAACTAACGTAACTGGCACCATGCGCACAGCTCTACGATCCGCCAAGCACAGACCGCTCATTGGGTCTCAGGTATAGTCCGCGTCATGGCCGCCAGATTTCACCAGGTCGTGTATGTATTGCCCAGACCTCGAATGACGCTTTCCCACGAAACTGGTCGCCTCATGACCATTTCCATGGCCCTCCAATCGGTTCGGTGGAGAGGGAAAAGAGCGTTCCTGGGACTCGGGCTATACGGGGAAAAATGACGAGTGGCCTCACCTCTGTGTAACGCGTGATGATGAACCATCTCGCGCGCACCCTTTCTGTGGCCTGACCGAGGATGAAGGAACAACCACCTCGCGTGAAAATGCAGCCGACCTACCCAAGACGCCTTCAGTGATCCTCGAAGCGATATTTATTGTGTGTAATCATGGAGTGGAGACCGGATACCTCATCCAGATTCGTATAACATCCAGCCATTCCAAGGAGTGTTAATTCTTCGGGGTTCATCGTGATTCTAAGAACGTGGTCACTTCTACCTTGTGATGTTCCACTGTATTCTTCAATTACCATTTCTCATCTAAGATCCTTCCCCGGGGCGTCCATCGCGGGACGTGCCTGTGAAAAGGTGCCCTCTGCCCTAAATTACCCAGAAACGCTGGGGCTTCTTTGGCCCGGAGGAGTTGAAGGTCCCCATCGGAGGCTGAATACCAAAATGCAGTGAGGCCAAGTTATTATAGCAGTTTTGCCAAGACCTTTACCTTTTTTATAGCGTTATGCTGACATAAACCTATTTATACCAGTATGACACGCTCAATAAAGTTATTATTGTAGATATACTTAATTAAGTTATTGCACCTTTAACATTATGGACACCGAAATAATACCAGTATTTTTTTCGCTGAGATATGCCCCATTAGTGCAATTATAATGCACAGCCAACCACCTTCTTAGTCTTAAATTGGACTCCTTTTTGAAGAGAATTATTATAAATGATTCTCATGGTACGTTAACGAAGCAAAATACACGTTCATCGTGATTTCGGTATTGAGACTTCAGCTCCAGATGGGTTGATATGATACGGTGCCCGGGTTGATGTCATGACGGGTTGATATCATATTATATCCCGTATTTTGGAGTTTTGGATGCAATCCATTCGATCTCGCTGGACACGCTGATGAGAGAAGCATGACAACGATTCTTCTTAACATTAGGATTCTCAATCAAAATCCCTAGGAAAGAAGTGTATGGCTTTTCAAAACAGTGGGAGGTTCTCGACCGTCTCCAAAAGTCCCCTCGGCCGTCTTCGAGGGTTCAGCATTTGATATTATTATTATTTATTTTAATTAAAACTCACATGTACAGATAGACAATGTCAGGTGGTACACCTACTATATGTCCCAAGTAGTATTACAATAAAACTTATCTTGGAAAAATAACATGACATTTCAAATCCAATCAATATCACAAAAGATAATAAATAAAATCAGGCAGATAAAAAACAATACACTCAAAGTAAAATTCCAAACACCATTCTCTGAAACAAAAAACAAGAAAATCCCCATCTCATTTACATCAGTTGCCCAATCAATAGGAAAAACATCAAAACTTAGCTGTTACATACAATTTTAAATTAATTATTGCGCGTAAACTTTTCCAATCAACAATTGTTTTATTAAAAAAATGAAAATTTGTTTTAATTCATTCTTCGTGCACGGCATTTTACCTTGAATTTGTGATCATTCCTTCCCATAAAATTTGGTGTATTTCCCGCCTCTTTCCTTAGTTCTGCCCAAACTTTCTCACCCTTCAGAATAGGGAACATTCCACGTGCGTCCACAAATCTGCGCGATCTCGACAGAGAATACCGTGCAACCACCAAACTCGGAAAATTTTAAATTGATAACTGTGCTCTTCAATTTGAATAATATATTACAACGTAAAGTTGCGCATCATATAAATCTATTTAATTTGCTCTTCCCTTCAATTTTAAATGTCTGATTATTATGATTTAAATTAATATTATTTTTATCCAGCATTATAACATCTTTTTCAATAATCACCAAAAATCTAGACTGGTACTACTACTTGTATATATATTTTAACAGTATGACTTTCCTTATTTGGTGGCATTCAATTTATACCTTACATGATTATTTCGTACATTCATAACTTAGATATCTATGCTACAAAATATTCCTCGTCATTTCATGCGATTTTTGTTCTTTTTTGTACGAGCATCCATACCATTCATGAAATTTTCAATTCTGAAATTTCCGATGTCGTGTTGTTCTTTCTGGAAATATCGTGCGTCACTTTTTTCGGTATCCAAGCAGACGTAGAATTGGAAGAGCGACTAAATGCTGACGTAAAACACAGACGAGAACAAGAAACAAAGGAAGAATATAAAGGGTTCCCATGAGACGATTTTTGATCCTTCGTCGGAAGCATTTGAGCGGAGGCAACCTAGTTACTGCCGCCAGTAATACGCTGGTGCCCATTATAGTAATGACCTCAAAGTCAGCAATAAATATATTGCTTCCAGTTAAGTAAATTAATATTTGTACTGACTACTGGTGTCTTTCGCGTTTGAAAATTGGGAATATACTCAATTACTTCCCTCGTCAAACATTAACCCCCTGACGTGTTCAATTTTCCTGTAGCAAATTGATCAAATGCAGTCGCTTATTTGTTCCTAAGGTTATCTTTTGTTCTCATTTTCGCCAAAAACTTGATTTATTCGTAGTAATCGTTAATTATCGGCAGTGTTGCTAAAACTAGAAGTGTCGGATTCCTGCGATAATCAATTGTTTCCCAATACAGGCTAGATTACCATTTTTTTTAGTAATTTTAGGCGTGATGTGATGGAATTCGGATAGGGTAAAGAACGGATGGTACCAGTTTTCCACTAAATAAGATTAATGGTACAACCGGGTTTCCATGTATAACATCACCTTCAGGTGACCTCACCTTGAAGATGATGTAATACATCGAAACCCGGTCGTACAATTAAACTTATTCAGAAGAAAATTGTAACTATCCGTTCTTTATAGCCATTTTTTCGTTTAAAAAGAAAACATTTGACGCTAGGAGGCTCAATACTAGGTTAGTATTTTTTTCTATTGTTGTTTTCTTTGTAATTACTTTTTACATATTTTTTTTCTTAATCGTCTCTCTTTTTTTTGCACATAAAATTTACCGTGGTGGAATCTCCAGCAGTTTATTAAAATTTGTCCTAGGTAAAACACCCTAGTGTTTAAAAGCCTTGGCTTTAACCCCGAGGACTATGGCCAAATGCACACGACTACGAATGCCTGTGACATTGTACGTATAAAAGGTATTTCGTCATTAACATCTTGTTCCTTTGATGTCCCCTAAATTTCGGAGGGTAATTTCGGTACTGGCGAAAGTACTCGGTCGGACCTCAAGGGATCCAGGTTCGAATTCCTTCAAAGACGAATTATTTTTACCCTTAGAAATTGTTGCATTACATTTTCCAATGGTGTATTTTTTGTGAGACGACTGTTTAGTTTCCGTATGCTTATGTCCAAGGATTTGGAAGTGGCCGAAATGTCGGTGACGTCGGTGTACAAGTGTGTGTTTGCGTGAGCTTTGTTGTGGGAAGATGGTTTACGTTTACATTGAATAGAAGGGGACTAAGCATGCAGCCCTGCGGGACTCCAGCAGACGCTAGAGTCTCACTGAATAAAGGACATGTCCCTCGGCGATCGGGAACTACCAGTAATTCCGTGGGAGTCGGATGAGAGGATGGGAAGTTGTAGGTGTGTAGTCTGTAGATAAGGCCTTTGTGCCATACCTTATCAGAAGCCCGGTCGACATCAAGGAATACTTAGTCCGTGGGGCGGCACAGGGAGAAACCGTGGATTATATTATACCTTCCTCAAGGTGGAGAACCTGATGGAGAGGGGTTTTGTCCCGGAAACGCAGATGTTTCAGGTAGGATTGGGCATGTTTTTGGAGACGGGTGAGGATTTTTTTGTTTTCCAAATATTTTGATTGGGTTGGAGACTAATGCTATTGGACTGCTATCCGGGAATAGATAAGCCTTTATGGGGTTTGGAAATCAACATGACCTCACTCATTCCAAAGAAACTGCGGGCATTGCCGCAACAGTACCTTTTAACAGAGTCATGCGCTAATATGCATTTCAGACGTCCTATTAAACTCTAAATTTTTTTTGAAATCCAAAATTTCGGAGTTTTTGAGGACGCCTCGATAGCTTAACTGGCTAAAGCATTCGCCTGGACATTGAGGGATCCGGGTTCGAATCCCGGTCAAGACGAATGATTTTTACACTCTGAAATTGTTGAAATGACCTTACTTATTCTCCCTGTGGCTGGAAAATAGGATGTTAGGCAGCAATTTTTGAACAGATCGGCTGTGGCGATTAGGAATTTTGGGACGCATGCGGCGAATTTGAATGGAGAGCTGGTGAAGAGAAAAAAACTCTCTCATCTGATAATCCCTTATAGGAAAGCAGGGAAGTAAAATTCATTTATTTATTCAACTTGACTTTATCGGGGCAAGGTAGAATTTTTAAAGTCCCTTCTTCCATCCAACCCCTAAACATTGCACATGCATCGACGATATTTACAGACACCCACGCCCTCTGAATTAAAACTTGGCAATTTTCCACAAAATAAAATTTAATACGACCGTTTTCAATGTGACTACATCACAATCAGGTGCACCTAGTTATATTGAAACCGGTCGTATTAGAGTTTACTGTGTGGAACATTTCCAATTTTTAAAACTTCTAGATATTCCACCATATCACGACTGAAACGTCTCTTTAAACCCAAGCTTTAGGTGAATAAAAACCGCCTAAGTGGGAATCGAACCCACGACCTCGGGGAGTTGGCTGGTAAGGACGTTACCCCGTTGCCACCGGGGCCGATGTAATCATGGCTGCGAAGTTTGCCATGCCATTTCTCAATGCGATGCCCGCCAGTGTTTATTTTATCCTTGATCGCAAAACACAAAATAGTTGAAGAGAAAATATTACAGGAAACTTTCAAAATATAATGATTTTTAGAAGAGACGGGGAGATAATGAAAAAATAGCTGGCAATCCATGTCTTTGTATTTTTAGCTGTATATTTTGGGTCCACATCACATACATCGTATTCTTAAGGAGACCGCCAATCCATTCTCTCGACAGGATGAAGGTGGGATTAATTTCCCCTCTTGATCAATCAACCCGTTATCAAAATCGCATCAAAAGACCCCCCCTGTGGCGAGAGTTGTCGATCGATTTGATATTGGACATCAAATTTTCTCCCAGAATCCGAGGCACGTATTCAATCCATGCATTTAACTTAACCACATATCTCATTGAGTTTTTTCCTCACCGTTCTTCAACAAGCAACTCTGTTTTCGTGATAAGACGAGCCCTAAAATACTCTGGAATGTAGGATTAAAATAAAAATTGCGTCATGTTCACCTGTAGTCTGCCGTCTTTCTCATAAACCGGAAGATGGAAGATTAATTAAAAGTTGTCTCCGGACTTTCAGAAATATTATGCAAATTAGTATATGCCAAGCCTAACCTATAATAACCATAATTATCCAAAGGGAAAAATTAGGTCCTCTGCAATCCCCATTGGTCATCTATTTAAACCTCGCTGCGTCGCCTTTCGTCTTAATGAAAATTAATGAAAGAGAGAAGTATCTCTTAAACTCACTCCATTACGCCGCTCGGCAAGGGTGAGGGGCTATTAAGAGCGGAAACATTAGAGAGGCGAGTGCCGCAAAGGAGAAGGGGGGGTCCAACCCCCCCGACGTTGGTGCATCCCCCGGGGGATGAACTCGCCGTCACCATAGCAACGGTAACTGAGGGTTATGGGCCGGCTTTAACGCGAAAGATGCTCTTCTTCCCGCGGTCATTCGATCCCTTGGCGGCTGAAAGTCCCCTTCCCCCTCGATCGAGGGTGCATCTGCGCGGCCACCACCACCCCCCCTCTCTCACCTTCCCCTTGAGTCACCCCTCCCACTCCTCCTTCTACCCTCCCTTCCGCTTCATTCTGCCTTCGGTTTAATGGATGCTATCAGAAATCCTAGATAATCCTATTATGGGGCAGTCTCTCACAGTGGTACAGTCGAAAGAGAATAGGCCTAACAAGAAAAATAATTGGGACTCCATGTACTATTCCGCTGTCAATCAAAATTCGAGGGATTTCCTCGGCATCGCATTCGTTATATGCGAGTGCCTAAGGCTGAGTTTCCATGGAAAATACTCGGATGACCTTTTTCTCCGGTCTCATGTAACAAGCAAACAAAAAAAAATAGTAGTGGTCTATTTGTGTAAAAATAGCGCGTTCCGTGCCAATGCACGTGTTCCAATTTCAAAGTACTCGTCGCAAATGTACTTACTTGCCTTTCGAGGGGATATACTATTCCTTCAAGCCTTTTCCTAAATGTAATAATCCCTAACATTTCTTTCTTTCTGTTTTCCCCACCACCAATACATCGCATTTGGGCTGGACTACTTCGCAGCACTATTAAAAGAAAAAGGTGGAAGAAATATTTCATGGTTCGTTGGATTTTTTCATCTTTCATCGAATTTTTCATATTTTTTTCATAACGTAACTGAGAATTATGAGTTCTAATATTTTACTTACGCGAAATCGATGTTAAAGTTATCGGTCGGGTATTTGGTGGGTGTGGGGCGAATGGCGATTTTTGTTTTACCATTAGTTTCTCTTTTAATTTATTCATATAAACTATGTCACTACTCCTCTATTTAAAATCCGACTGCAGCCTATTTTTCTTTCTTAAAGCCGCTCTAACTTCTCCGTTGTGCCGTCTAGGTTGCTCACCGTCACATTTAAGTTTGTAAGTTTTATGTATACGTCTTCATTCATTTACGTATAATGTATAGGAAATACTTCAGTGTGATTTCTGTATAAGTTGTCTGGGTTTTTTTATCTTGAATTCTGGTCATTCTTGTATTCTCGAATGCAGTGACAATCTGCCTTGTTGAATAAGTATATTCCACACTTTCCTTTGTCTATCCTCATGAATTCGATTTTTATTCATACACGAATAGCTTTGTGGTTGCTGATGCCGCATATTATTTTAATTTTTGTGGTAATATCGGGCAAAGTCGCAAAGATATCAAATTTGTTGTGACCCCTTGTTGGTGGTTAAACAATTAGTTCTAAAGAGTGTTTTGCGAAAGTATCGAGGATATAAGGGGATTTAATCATACTAATCACTGTTTTTTGCCGATCTTCCTACGCAGTAAAAGTCCCATATAAAGTGACGATAGATTAGTGTCACCAGCGATTAAAATTATACTGCTCCTATGCTTGTTGCCGAGAGTGTACATTTGGTCGTCGAACTTAATTAGAACATCTACATAGGAATCTGGGGGTTTGTAAAATGAGCACACTACGACATGCAGTATAAGTATCGATAAAACGCTTCCTGTCAAGAAATGGCCGTTAAGAGCTCATCAAACAGAAGGATCGGAGAATATGTTTCGCAGAAATTGCTGCTTACTCATTCTGTAATGTGTTATAGCTCTAACAGCGCTATTAAATATCAGAATTAAATATTATGGAATTTATTCTTCGATATTGTTCATGTTTCTTGGTAAATCTGAATTTTTACGAATCTTCCAAAGCTTATTTTGTCAGAATAAATGAAACCATAAACACAGTAACCAACCCGAAGGTCGGTTTAGTAGGTTACGGTAGAGTTCACCCAGTCCTAAGCCCTACACGGCGAATGAAATTCATACATGGGCCAGTTCATTTCCCTCTGCCGGTTTTGGTTTCCCTGGAAGACCTGGTACCCGAAAAATCGCAGTGAAGGTGGAGCTGAGAGTGCCTAGAGATGCTTGCCCAGGAATCGAAGCCGGGCACTCCGGTCAGTTGTCAATCGCTCTACCCCTGCTACTGCAACCCCCTTTGTAAGAATGTAAAACTAAAAATGAAATTGATCCCATAAAATCTACCCATATAGCCTGCTCTCTACTTCCGTACGTTATCACAAGATGAAGATTTTCAGAGCCATGCAACGGACACGCAACGGCACGCAAAAATAAAGTAATCTCTGCTAATAATGAATCAATTTCTGCGAGTTCACAACTAGTACGTTCATGAAATAAGAAGGACACTTTTATCATACTTTTCCTCTAGCAAAATCATGACTGATAAAAAATGCATATTTGCGAATCTTAGTCGTTATTTCAATTAGCCATAACTTTAAAGTGTTTATGATTATAATTTCAGTTAAACCATATTTGTTGCGGATTTAAATACTACTTTTCAATTATAAATTTCAATCTCAATCAAATAAATTAACATAATGTTTTATTACATAACATTCGGCCGACATTTTTTTACAAGGTATTAGCACGAGATACATTTACGGCATCTTTTTCGTGTAAACTGGCGAATTAAAGTTTTCACACCCTATTTCCCTTGTTCTAAAAAAGAAAAAAAATGGCCAATGAACCGTCATGGATAAATCGATCGATTTATCATCGATAAATCGATAAATTTACCTTTTACGATGAATTTTTGGCATTTTTTTGTGCGAACTGACGAAATAAAGAATTACAGACCCTGTTACCCTTGTTTTACGAGAGAAAAAAAATTGGCCGATGAACCGTCATCGACAAATCGATCGATTTATCATCGATAAGGATAAATACATCGATTAATCAACGATAAATCGTAAAATTTTGGCATTTTTTTTCGTGTAAACTGACGAAATAAAGTATTACACACCCTGTTTCCCTTGTTCTACCAGAGAAAAAAATTGGCCGATTAGCCATCATCGAGGGAGGCAAATGGAAACACGGCAAAGGCACTCGCTCCTGACTCTTTCGTGCAGACATCACTCCGAAATAACACTCCGCCATGATTTGTAGTTTCAAATTAGGGTGAGTAGGACCCTGTATCACTGTCCCTAATTAATTGTCTGTTGTCTAAATGCACTTGACGGTTTTGCAATTAAATAGAGTGCGCTCTGTGACCGAAGCATTTGATTCCAATGTACGCCTAAGCCTTTCATCATCATTTTGCCGTTCATCGATGGACCACACAACCCCTCCTCCTCCTCCACCCCCCCCCCCCCGCTCTTGGTTCGCGGCACGCAAATGCAACTTCAGGGGAGTGAATGAAAAATCCCCCGCGGCGGCATCGTCGTCCCCCCCGTTCCCGGAATCCGCCACCGCCATTCCGTTCCCCGGAGGAGCACACCTCCGTTTGCCGGGTCCCCCACGCAATCGGTCTCCGTCACAACGACCTCCGCCCCCGCCGTTCTCATTACGTGGTACGGTAAGCGAGGTCATCCAAGCGAGTCGAGTGACCTCCCAAGGGGGCAGGGAGCGACCACTGCCGACGAAAATAATGCTCTCACAATTCTGAAGACTGCAACGCGATTTTTACGCAAAACGTCACACTACGCCGGCAAATCTGTGCTCTGTCGCGGTTATTTTCATATTTTCTCATATTCCTCCATTCTAAAGCGGCCTCGGTGGCGGCGGGGTAACGTCCTCGTCTAGCAACCCAGAGGTCGCGGGTTCGATTCCCGCCTAGGTGGATTTTCCTCCATCTTGGGCTTGATTGTATGTAATTGTCTTCCATGTAATGTCAGTTATGTAAGGGTTAGGTGAAAGAAGGGACCATAAGCATCAACCTCGCTTAAATAAGTCGATAAATAAATAAACCCTCCCTCATCTCAATTCCACTAATCTCTCTCTGCTTCTCTTTTACAAACACACGACGTTTTGATCTCGCGCGGTGGTTAATAGTCTCGGCATCGTGAACACGTTTAATAAGATTGAATAACATGATATACTCGTATTATGCAAATGTGCAATTTTTTATTCGAGGTGTGTTCATAAAATAACGGGAATTTTAGAATTTCGCGGTTTTGGAGTATCCAATTGTCAAATTTTTTAATAGGTTGGTATACATGCCCCTTAAGAATGATTAAATTTTCAGCTGTATTCATTGTTTACTTTGTCTGTGACAGCCGCTCTAAGGTTAGACATGTTTTTTTATGAGCTCGGCGATTTTCGTTGGTTATAAATAAAATGGATCAAAGAATTTGTATCAAATGTTGCGTAAAAAATGGAATAAAGTGTGTGAAATGTTAACAAAGGTCTAAATGTTGAGTCTGCAATGAGTAAAACAAGAGTTTACGAGTGGTATAGGCGTTTTCCACAAGATGGCCGTGAAGACGTTGAAGATGACGAACGCCCCGGGGCACACCAACCAACAGATGAAAACGTGAAAGAAAAAGTGAAAGAAATGGTTAAGAATGATCGCCGAATCACAATAATCAGAGAATTTGCTGATGGTGTTGGCATGTGGAATTTTCGAATTTTTTGTGCATGAAACACGTGACAGCAAAATTTGTTCCGAAATTGTTGAATTTTGAGCAAAAACAGCGGCGAATGGAATTTGCTGAATTGAGTCACTAAATGAAGTCAACGACGATGCAGAATCATTGAAACGTGTCACAACAGGTGACGAAACATGAGTTTACGGTTATGACGTCGAAACTAAGATTCAATCCATTTGAAAACGGATGTTTTCTTCAGAGCATTATCACCGTAAACAGCTGTCAACATTTCAATAATTTATTGATATATTTTACAACACTTCACAAAAAAACTTGATGTTGATTCGTTGCTCCGTGATTTCATCAATTTCCATTTTCGACAAAGAATAAAAACAAGGAAAACAGAAAATAACATAACTGGCACCATACGCACAGCTCGACGATCCGCCAAGCACAGATGGCTCATTTCGGTTTTATGAAACTAGCGCCGCTAGTGGGCGGGGCTATAGCCCAGCGAAACATTCATTTCATAACGCAATTATTCTTCTGATGTTCCTACCACTATTAACATTTTGGTCCAAAGCACATCCGAAATAAGTAAAATGTTTCACCTGTTCTCTTTGCCACATTTCCTAAAGTGCAACTTAGCATTTATTCTTTTAAAAAACCTCAACATCATTATTTTGTTTAAGGGTATCATTTTTTTTAAAGCTCTCTGCAATATTTTTCACCCCTTAATTGACTGGCTCACTAAAGCTTGCACATCGGAAAACGTAATTGATTTTGTAAATTCTCCACCGGCATTCATTTCTATCTCCAGCTCCATTCTCCATGTATCTCCTATTGTTTCATCCACGTATGCGTTGAAAAGAACGGGCGATAATATGCACCCCTCTCTTATCTCATTTCCTAAAAGTGCCCACCTTGATTACACCTCCTCCGCTCGCACCTGAACAGTCTGAGACGGGTCTCCAATTCCTCCAATATACTGTATTTAGTGCAACATTAGAGTTGCCAATTTACTACATATATAAAACGACATATCGAATCCAATGAAACAGACTAACACATCCTGATTGTACTCTATGATATTTTCTTTAAGTTATCTCCTTATTTCTATGGCGACATGCATGCCTCACCCTTTCCAGAAGCCAAGTACCACACTGGCTGGGTGGGAAATCAAACTTATTGTTTCATAGTTCTTACTTTTGGCTGCCTTTACCTCTTTTGCAATAAAAATCAACACAGATCTGACGAAATCTTCTAGTCAAATTCCGGCCACACTCATAAATTCTACGAATTAGTACATAAAAACTCTTCCTCCTACATTTTCCTAAACTTATAAGTATTTCCACGGGAGTGTTGTCTGCCCACACAAACTTATTGGATTTCATTTCCCTTAATGTCCTCTCTTCTCTTGCCATCAATTATGAGTGGGCCTACATAAGCTATCCTCATCTACGTCATATGTGTCTAACCTTGCTGGCCTAATGTCTTTACCATACAGTTCTTCTATTACATCCATCTTTCTTGGATCTTTTCTTGTTCCACTTATATTTTTTTACAGGCTTTTCTTTGATAGTTTGCAACGATGCTCCCTTTTTTACTTCCTGACAGTGCTTGCACCTGCCCGTAAAGGTCACCCTTTTCACCCTTCCTTTGTAAACTCTCCGTTTCTTTGCAGTGCGCCTTCCACCACGCTTCTTTCGTCCAATCTGTTTCCCGCCATGGGTTATTATTAGTTTTCATACATTTTCTTCTGAAATAGTTCCGCGTTTATTTTCTTCCAATTCCTTCTCTCGGCTCTCTTTCAAATAATCTCGTATACGTATGTCGTCCATGGTTTTCTTTTCCTTCGCCTGTTGACTGTTTCTATAGTTTCGTAATATTTATTCGGTATTTTCCACCATTGGATCGTATACCCAGTTTATGTCTTCCTCCCTATAATTGCCTGTTGTCATTTACACCAGAATGATGACCGAATTCATTGGTCCAGCCTTTACTTCGACGAAAAATTTCCTAACACTCGCGTTTATTTTTGTAATGGATGTCCGGTTGTTTTTTTTGTTAGAAATGGCAAAGAAATGTATCGTTACTTGGTCTTTCCCCATCAAAATTGGTATATTTCCCCAATAATTGGTATTAAACCTTAAAGGGTTGCATACCAATTATTGTAAATTTTCCTTGCCCTTTGAACAATGCTATAATTACTGCGCTGTTCTAATTATCAGCACGGAGGAACCTCTTTTATTAGCCAACATGGGTCACCCAAAAGTCGGGCACGGAGACAAACCGAGGTGACCTCTGGCCTGCCAAATGCCCCTCGGCATGTGGGACGCTCGGTGTCAAAAACCCTCATGATTTGAAATTTCAGGGCCCCAGCATAACCGAGCCACCCCTTATTATGTATGCCCCTCTCTCTGCCCGCCGCCTCCCGCCCTCCCCTCCCCCCCCCCCTCGCCCACCCCATCTGCCGGTCGATACGGGAATCAAACGCGCGTTCTCTTAATTAGTCGCGGGGATGGACGGAGCGATGCGGTTCCCCACTCGAGGTGGGCGCGGCAACATGCAAGGATAATTTAGTTTAATGTTTCAGCAATTTAGTTTGTGAAATTAAAGTACGAGGTTAATTTGAAAATTTCTCGGAATGGAATAGAAATAAACGAATTACCTCTGTGAAACATTTTTTTCATTTTTCAATGTAGTCTTCCCTGTACACTAATGCACTTGGTCCAGTGATGTCCCGATGTCTTGATCCCATCTCGTAAATTAGATTCCTTCACGCTTTCTAAATACCTGTCCACTTAGGCTGTTAGTTCTTTGTTTGAAGAGAATCTTCGTCCTTCGGGGAAAATTTTGAGCTTGGGGAAGAGATGGAGAAATCTGATGGAGCCAAATCAGGCGAATGAGGCGGGCGTGGCAACCATTCGTATCTCAGTTCACGTATTTTTGCCATGACAACGACACTTATGTATGGGCTTGCGTTGTCTTGATGAACAATGACTTTCTTCCAAGCCAAACCTGGCCTTTTCGCGTATCTTTTGCTGTAGTTGGTCCAGGAAGTTAGCGTAGTATTGCTCAGTAATTTCCTATTTATCTCTGGAGTATAGAATTGGATCCAAGTTTCCCAGGTGAATTAGCAGAGTTCCTCTGAGTGTTCTGAAAGTCGTCATGAATTTCTTTTCCTTTCATACCTTTATTTACAAATCATTCAATCACTGCTCGAATCTCAAGTTTTTCTATCTTCACAAATGACTACACCGGAACAACAACAGAGAGGCGTCCGCACCACAGATCTCTTCCTATAGAACTGACGCGTCACGCGTTCACTCATAAAGGATTACCTATTACTACTCTGGAAACTCTTTGCACTCGCGCTGACATCTGATGGTGATTCCGAGAACATTTAAAACTGCCCTGCGCGCCCCGCATTGCGTACGGATCCTTTTGCATTAGCAACATGCATAGGAAGCCACCGACTAGGAGTGTGGCAGGGGGTGGGTCCACGCCAATCATTAGCATTATGCCAGCAGATGTGGGTGGTCACGTGCCATGTCACTTTGAGCCATTGTCACTGCCACGGTTTGTTCGCGCAATAAATACGCCAAATATTTTCAATAACTCTCATGATAATTATAAGAATTGTTTATGTTACTTTTTAACTATACTTTAACATACTTATACTTTAACATTTATGTTATGCTATGCATAGCATAAATGCCAGAGTTATAGCTAGTGCAGACTATCAGTTACTCTCGTAAATGTTTTTATTAATAAGTGCCAATAATTTCGCTCCTCCCTCTGCTTAATTTGCTCGCATCCAATCGTTAATGGTTATGATACGTGGTTTTCTAGCTTTAAGTCACTGGGGCACTATCGCACCTAAAACTTTTCGTCTCATTGCATTTACGTACACTCTCAAAATGGAAATTTCGGAAAATTAACGCACATAACCCGATTATGATATTAATAGTAATGGCAAAATTCTCGCGTGAAGACGCAATAATCAACCGTAGAGCTCCCTGATTGGTCAAACGCTTTTCCGAAATCGGCTCCAACCGATCCGGAAAGGAAACGTGACTAGACATCGTTCCAGACCCTCCGAGGCGCGTCACGCACGATTGGGGGTCAAAGCCCAGCCCCTACACTAATGGGGTCGGATCTCTCCCTTCTGGAGACAACGGTCTTCCCCAAATTCATTTTGAAAAGGGACGCGTATTCCATCGAGGAAGTGGTTCCCGTCTCCATGGGAACCAGGAGAGGTTTGTTGATACGCCTCCCGCCGGCCAATCAGAGCCGCTGTAATGCTTCCTCGTTTTCCCCCTCCGCCTCGGGTACAATCCCTCCCTCCCCACTCTCCTCTCTCTATCTCCTCTTCTCCCTCCCCCTCCTCGACCCCAAAAAACGAAACTATTTGTGTCGATCCCATGAAATGTCATCCGCGCCCTCATCCCCCTCCCCCGCACTTGATAGCACGCCGCACTCCCCTCACGCCACACCCCCAGATCCCCCCCAAACGGATCCGAGTGGACATGTGCCTGATAATCTTCTGGAAATCATAATAAGGTCACAAGAGCATTTGATTATTACCGACAAATCAGCTTTAGTTGCAGTGCAATTGCAGATTACATTTATTTCCCATACAGGGAATGTAATGCAATGTAATCCCTGTGTGTCTGCGTCCTGAGCCTTCAAATGGTTCGCCCCAGCAATGCTCAAAACCTTACGCGTACCTTTTACCGTATCATACCTTTAATCCTACGCTCTTACATATTAAACTAATAAATACATGGCTTTTATGAAAAAATTCGGAAAATATTTCTGAGAAATAGATTTATTTGATTGATTTTAACGTTAATCTCACCCTTAGCGAAGTGATGCTTAAAAACCCGATGACGATATCCCCATGCCCTCGTTCAGAACTATTAAAGGGATTGACGAAAAACTTGCCAAATAGTTTCGGTATTGAGCACCCATGCTGTTTTAAAGTGGCACGAGGATGTTAATGACATATTACAGGTCCTGACTTGCTGTGGTAGATCAGATCGTACGTAAAATCAGGGAGATAGATAGTACGAGGCAAGGCTGAAAAGTAATGCACACATGCTTGTAGACAACAAACAAAAACAAATAGCAAAGATCAGCAAAAAAATACATTAAAGGACAATTCTTAAATTTCAATATCATGCTTATTTTTTCAACATAATCCTCGTTACGGTTAACGCATTTATCCCAACGTGTAACAAGTTTTTTTCATTTTGTCCCTGAAAAACTCTTCCGACTTTTCTCGAATCCAGGACTTAACAGCTGTCTTCACCTCTTCGTCCGAGGAGTAATGATTACCCTTAAAGTGTCTCTTGAGGAAAAAAATTAAAAGTGCAAGGTACAATATCGGGGGAATAAGGAGGGAGTGGAATCGGTTCAAATTTCAGGTTTCGCAGAGCCTCTCCAGTGACGCGCGAGGTGTGCGGATGAGGGTTGTCATGTTTCCTAATTATTGGTGCCTTGGTTGCTTGGATTATCCAATATGATTTGCGATACGCTTTTGAGTGATTCGCCGGTCATTTTGAATAAAATCTTCGATGAGTTTGCGATGTTTATCGTCTGTGGCAGTGATCGGACGTCCGCTGCGTGTTTCATCAACAATTATGGCTTTTCCAGGCTCGCAACCACGAAATTTTACTACCCATTGATTTAAAGGAGACCTATCAACAGCATCGTCACCATGAACAGCCTTTAAACGACGATTAATATCAGTAGGAGTCACTTTTTCAGCAGTTAAAAAATTCGTTAACAGCACGCTGTTTAACTGGCGTTGACATAGCACTAGAACACGTCTCCATACTTCCGCTTCTCAAAATACACTTGGTGAATAAAGCGACCTGAAACCTGCGCATGTCTATTGAGGGGGTATGTAACTTCCACGTGCCACCTAGTGCGCTTCTGAAGATCATTTCGTTCGCGCTCTACAAGCATGTGTGCATTACTTTTCAGCCTACCCTCGTTGAACGTATAATTTTAAAATTTAGATTTTTTCCTTGTACGATTAGAGATCAAAATAAATATATGATCGCAGGCGCGAAGGGGATAATTAGCGTTGGTAGTGTATCTATTCTTTAGATACCCTGCATGATTTTAGTCATAACCGTCTTTATAAAATTATAAATTGAATATATCTTGCTATTGAATATTGTTGCATTCAAGTGCCTTATTTCGCGTGATTACCTTGTTCGAGTGCACGATCGAACTGATATTTGTGTAGAGATGTAATGATTGTGATTGTGCATGAATTGCTGGTGATCTAACACCATCCGCCACACGCCCCTGCGACGATTTTCCGTGCATTATGTCGATGTATTTAGACTCCAAAACTTATCCCATTTCCACAACGGTCAAGTGTTCGAAGCATACAAAACGACACTCTATATTAAAGCATTTATTTGTATTTTCTTCACATCGCTACTTATAGCTGTCTCTCTCTGTCAACCACCGCCTCTTTTTAAAATCTTCTTAAACAAAATTTTTCTTTTAATTTCCCTCATAGTTTATCCAAGTATCTTAAAAATTCCACAGAAAATGTTAACTCTTCTAGTTCATTCAGTTCTAGAAATTTTACTGTGACCTTAACCCTCCTGCTTCTTGATAATCTCAATACCTTCGTTGTCTTAGGATTACGAGTCTTAGTTTTGAAGTCGCGGAGTTAAACTCACGTCGACCTAGCACAAGAACACGTCTCCATACTTTCACTTCTCAAAATACACTGGATGAATGTAACGACCTCAAACCTGCGCATGCGTGTGGATGGGGAATGTTACTTCCCCGTGCCACCAGAAGTGCTTCTGAAGGTCATTTTGTTTGTGGTCTACAAGGATGTGTGCATTAGTTTTCAGTCTACCGTCGAAGATGAAGGAAAGAATGATGAAAGTACGTAGATTGCCCTAGTTTCACTACTCCTAAAACCTGCCCATAGCTTCTCTCTTCCACACACGCAAGGATTTTAATTTCTCCATGTTGATTCTAATATTATATTGCTTAAGTATTTGGTTCTTGTCATTTAGACTTGCTTGTAGGTTCACAATCATGCAACTACCTACAGCGATGACATTTACGAACCGTGACATGTACATTTCTTCCCCACGAAAACCTAAAAGGAACTGACTGGAAATATGGGTAATATTCTATATCTACGTAATACCCCGCAAGCTGTCGCAAGGGCGTGTGGTGGGTTAGGTCGCCACCCGTAAAAGGTAACAAAACCACATGCAAAACCAACACATGCATGCAAACCCATACCCACAGTGGCTCATACATTCATGCAAAAAACCTTTCATTTTACACGCATGCAAATGCATAAACTATCATCTAACAAATAAGTGAGTGAAACTATCATCTAACAAATAAGTGAGTGGCACTAATTATTCCCTAGACAATGAGGCTGGAAAATAGAATTTTTGCTATCTATAACCCTACAGTTGCTATCCCGTATTGTCCGTGGGAAGAAGGAGTCCTTGAGTCTGCTAGTTCTGTAATATTGGCGTGCGTCGTCAAAGTATTTGATATTTCAAAAAAAAACCAGGGATGGACAGCGAAGGATAAAAAAAATGAACATTTTTTTAACGGAAAGAACCAGATGTAGTAGTGGATTTGTCGGCTACATGAGATTTTCCATTATTTCCAACGGAAATTTTCAATTTTAAGCCAGCATTCATGAAGAATTGAAGAAATTTTCGGCAAGTAATTTTATTCCTCCCTTTGTAAAAATACTTTTTTTTTAGTTTAAAATTGTCTAATTTTCCTCATTATTTTGAAATCGTGTACAATAGCGATATCAAAAACGAATCAAAACTATCCGGACACGAAATAATGAGTCACTCGACGATGAATCTTAAAGGATTAATTAAACAACCTGTCGAGGCTTAAAAACCCCCTGTACCGGAAGGAATTGCTTCGGGAATACTGAAATGGAAAGGATGGAGGAGTTGACAGAAAAAAAGATTCTCTCCCTTCCTGGAATACATCAAGTCATCAAGTTCGAGTACCTACCAGCAGCACATCACACGACACACAACTAAAAAAACACGTTAAGTGTCACACGACTGAAAAATGACACACCTCACACGCATTTATAAAGACGGAAATGAACGAGTTTCTAGATATTAACTAACTGATATAATTAACGTTATTCTCAGGCAGAATTCTCGATAGCCTTGAGGCGACATGGTGCGCTTTTCGAATACTCATGGTTCCTTTTTGCTATCGCCTGAGAGGTGTCCCGAAGGAGTGGATTTTATTAAGCTCAGCATTAATTGTTCATTCATGACGCCTTAGAATGGGAAGAATCCAGAGTGCTAGAGGTCAAAATGCCCTTACACTTCGAAAAATTACTTCGATCAAGTACCGACCGCTAGGAATATGCCGATAGACAATCAAACAATCAATATGTGGATACTACTAATTGATTTAATGACTACCAATTTTCTAATTGTTCGTTGATCCTTTCCCTTGATCATTCTTTGAACCACCAATGACTCCTTTATTCAATTGTCTCAACGCAGTACGTATTAACAAATGATCTGCAAAGGACCCCACAAAGCAATAATCATTAATGGCAGAAAAAGAGATGAAAAATGGATTATTCAAAGATAATAAGTAATCTAAAAATATTAGGTTACTTAACCGCGGTATTGCTGTGATACAAAACGGCGAAAAGTTTGGATGTATACACGAATGTTTGACGATGTCCCCTTCCATTCAAACCGCTCGAATTCTTTTACATCTTCTTAATATCCTGCAAACCGCCGTAAGGGCGAGTGGCGGGGGGTGTTAAGTCATCATCTGTAAAAAGAGAACAAGATCGCATGCAAAACCCACAAATTCATACCAATCTACACTCACAAAGTCGTATATATGCATGCAAAAACCTTTATAACTTACACGCATGCAATCACATATATTATCAACTGACATGCACATGCACCTACGAATATACCTCATGTCTATTCAAAGTTTAATCTTGTCCTGACTTGTAAATTGAATGTATTCAATACTTCTAAAGTGACTTCGGTTTCTTACTATTAATATTTCTGATTGTTCAGGGAAAGAATGAGTATTTGTATCTAGCTGTACTGGAATCTATCTCCCTTATTTTATCTTTGTGGTCTGATCTACCTAAGTAGTGTGGGGCCATAATAATTCCTTTAGTGTCATCGTTAAACTCGTTTGTTCTGCACCTTTCTAAAAGTCTATGCCTCGCTTGTTCTCTTCGCATGTTAAGTGGCTCCCAGCCTAATTGATATTGATATTTTATAGCTTAGTACCCTTCAAGCCATCACTAGGGTGTGTGGTAGGGGGTGAATACACCGCAGGCTAACTTTGCCCCGAATATTTTTACGGACAGCGGTCGGACAACGTTATTATGATCCATTATCTTTCGTATCCTAATTCCCCTAAAATGCCTGTCTCACACGTCTTCTTATAATAACAATTTTCCGCCAATCTGGCGGATTTTCTCTGGGCTTGTTCCAATTCTTTTTGGTAAATTTTCTCCCAAGAATCTTAAATACTTGCGGCATAATCCAAACGAGGCCTAACTAGAGCGAAATAACACACCTCTCTCTGTTACTTTCTCATTTATACGATTCGCGTGTTCCAAACTGCCGGCCTCCAGTGTTCCCGGGCTTCTGTACCGTTAAGTTGGTGTCGGATATATATTTTTTACATCTCCCGTACGAGAAACTTTAAACGCCGAATGATTTTAATTTTAATCCCACCCGTAGCGAAGAGATGCTAAAAACCCGATAACGATCTCCCCATACCCTCGTTCAGGACTATGAAAGAGATTGACGAAAAACTTGCCAAATAGTTTCGGTCTTGAGCATCCATGCTGGTTTTAAAGTGACAGGTTTGGCTCAAAGGATTACGATGATAAAAAGAGTCCCAGAGCTTTAAAAAACACGTTCCCTTGCGCAGGCACCGAAGAAGTGGCTTTTCAACTTGAAGTTTGTCTAAAGACTCAAGAGCCTTCTACTTCCTTCCACTGAAGAATAGCGGTTGTGATACCGAATTTATTACTTAAACTCACTAAACGGTAATTGAGTATTTGGGTTAAAGATAAGACTAAGATATATATCGAACAAGAAACGAAATATTCGTTGGCGCGGGCAGACTCTTCATCCAAAGGAAGGAAAGGCCATAAATCCCCAAACTATGGCATGGCTGTACGAGGGTCATCCGGAAAGTAGTACCCGTTCGTGCCGCATGAAGTGCTGACGACGCGAGTAGCCGCTGGACGAGGTCAGATAGCTTCAGTGGCTTGTCTGCCTTCTCTGAGCCAAGTTGCGTGACGCTAGCATTGCCTGTGTTGTTTCTGTGATTGTTTACAATGTTTAAAAAAATTGAGAACGCCGCCAGTTGTGAAGTGAGGGCAGTGATTAAATTCCTCAATGCAAGAAACGTTCGCCCATGTGATATTCATCGCCAATTAAAGGAGGTGTATGGAGACAATGTAATGGACGAGTCGTCTGTTCGGCGGTGGTGTCGCAACTTCAACATGGGGAGGGGGAACACACACGACGATGAGCGTTCGGGGAGACCGTCTGTCATTACAGACCAACTGGTGAGCTCAGTTGACGAATTCGTGAGGAACGATCGGCGCGTCACAATTGATGACATCTGTGAGCATTTTCCCAATGTTTCTCGAACAATTGTTCATGAAATTGTTAAACACCATCTGCATTATGCAAAAATTTGTGCAAGATGGGTCCCTCGCAAGCTTACAGATAAGCACAAAACCAAGCGTATGGCTGCAGCACTGACGTTTTTGGGACGTTATTCTGATGAAGGAGACTCTTTCTTGACTCGCATAATTACTGGTGACGAAACATGGGTTTGTTATGCATCACCTGAGAGTAAACGACAATCAATGGAGTGGCATCATGCTCATTCACCAAACAAACCAAAAAAATTCAAGACAGTTCTGTCCACCAGGAAACTCATGGCAACCATTTTCTGGGATCGACGAGGTGTATTGCTTATTGATTTTATGGCCCGTGGAGACACTATTAATTGAGGTCATAAGAACCGACGTATGTTATGGTAGCTGCAATTGAGAACAACTTATAGACGTTTTAATGAGATCAAACTAAGTAATAGTTATAATAATTCTTATGTCTTACTGCATTGCTATTATATTTTACTAAAAGAAGTATAACTTGTAGAAACCTTAAAAAAATACATCATGGCATATGTTAATGATTTTATATCAATCATGATACAGTTATCATTGGTACCACCTTTAAAAAATTCGTCGTCTCAAAACGGAATAGGTTGCTAAGTTTGTGCACTGCCATTCAAGAGACATCCTTGCAAATTATTATGGCAGTGTCTTCTCTTTCCTCTAGCCTTCTTCCATCCATTCATTCATTTCGATGTTTGTGCTCTTAACAGTGAATTTTCCCAACGCGTTCGCCCTCCCTCTCTCTCCCCTTCTGTTTCCCAGTTAAGCAGAATCCGCTGGCCGGGAACGTCGGACAAGGTGCTTTTAGGTCACGTGAGCCCTAATTTCCTTGAAGTGTTACCACTCTCCAAACATGCCCCGTGCGAAACATTTGAACGCGCAGTTGCGCGCTTTTAATATTTCGCTAAATAAAACCATTATGCTGTTGTTTTATACTTAACCATTTTGCTTCAAAGTATACGGTTACTTCATGCGTATTTTAAACAAAAAGAGGGGATATCGTTGACCGCTGTCTTCAGTGATGTCAACACACTACAATTTAAAACGAGACCGAGTGGAGGAACATAGAAGGATAATTTGCTGGCAGTGTGGCCTCAGTATGGACGCTGTACAATGCAACAATTTCAGAGTGTTAAAATCATTCTCCTTGACCTGGATTCGAACCCGGATCCCTATTTACAGCCGAGTGATAGCTGAAGTCAGTTAAGTTACACAGACGCCCTATTGAACACTGCAGTTTTAAGGTGTCCAAGGGAACGTGAAGTCATGACGAAATGCCTTGCATACAAAGTCACGGCTATTTGAAGTCGTCGCCAAAGTCCTGGATATTAAATCAAAACTTAAAAACCTATGGTGTTTACCTTTTCAGACAAATTCAATGAAACTGCAGGAAATGCCGCTGAAGTAACTTTTTCGTGTATAAACGTTATTTATATTTAATGGGTTTATTATAATATAAATATATGTCATATAATTTAATATATTAAGGGCGGTATTTTTCCATATCATCTTGTTCCTTTAAATCCCCTAAAATTTCGGTTGGTACGAGGATGGCTAAGTTGCTTAAATGACTAAAGCACTCTGCTCGGCAGGGCAAAATCAATGAGTTTTAATGCTTGCTGTTTTAGTACCCTGCAAGCCACCGCTAAGGTGTTTGGCAGGGGGAGGATACACGCCAGACTAATTTTGACCGGAAAATGACACTACCTTGGTCGAACAATGTTATTCTGATCCCTTATCGTTCGTGGAAAAATTACATCTTAAATTTATCTATTCTCCACTTAATCTCTCTAATTTGATTAGCATGATCTCTCCTACCGTTGTACTATGGGAGTAATAATATATTTTAGATACCACTGCTAAAGAGATATCCGTCCAATTTATGCAAGAGCTTCCATTTTTAATTTAACCTTCGCTCCATTAAGTGATTACCAACCTAGCTCCTCTAATATTTTGGATACGCTACTAAGTTTATCACAACAACGTTTTACAAATCTATCTCATCTACGCTGCAAAAGATCCAATTCGGCAATTAATCCAACTTCGTGAGGATCCCATATATCCCCTATATACTTGCAGCATATTTTAAATGAGGCCTAACCAACGACAGATAACATTTCTCTTTGACCTTTACACCACATTTACCTAGTGCTTATCTAATAAATCCTATTTTTTGTTATCTTGACCACATATTCCCCGTATGTGTTTCACCCAGGAGAGATCGTGAGTGAGGGTAACGCCTAGGTATTTAATCGAGTCTAAACATTCCATATCGGTGTTCCCAAAGTGGTAGGCGTTCGGGAGGGAACTGTTCTTTGCCCAAAAATTCATCACTACTATCCACTTTTTTAAGTTTAATTCTAATTGCCATGTGTCGCACCAGGATAGTATTACCTGATAAAGCTGCTCTGTTCTCAGGATTACGGATATCACGGTAAAACACTGAATCATTTGCAAATAAACGTATCTTACTAGTGACTACGGAGTGAATGTCGTTAATGTAAAGTAGGAATAAAAGAGGTCCGATGAAACTTCCCTGGGGAACACCTGAAGTAACCTCTACTCCATTTGAGCTCACTACATCCATGATTGGGGATCGAGATTGTTGCAGTGGCTATAGTACTGGTTTCCCACCCAGAGGGATCGGGTTCAAATCCCAGCGGTGTTGAATATTTTTCAGAGGTATCTCGATCTCTACTTGAGGTGCTTTGTGGAGGGCACTTTGAGTGAGTACGCTGTCCGTCGGATGGGACGTTAAGCTGCGGACCCCTTGGCGCCTTTCGTTAAGAGTAGGCTAATGCCGACGCCGGGTTTCTTTCCACCTTTCATCCTTTCCTGTCCATCGCCTATGGCGCAAATGACCTCAGCAGTCGGTCGCCTCCTATAAATACTACTACTCCATCCTTGATTACTCTTAGATTAGTTATTTATCACAGCAACTGCAGTTGATCTCAAATTTATTTCTTCCCTAACAATAATATTACAAGTTTTTCCCGGCACAAAGATTTTTGTGCCGAAGTTCCAGCTCAAGAACTGATATGAGTGAGTCCGTGAACTTCGTCTATGCACGCGTGTGCGTGACGGAGGGCTGTTTGCCTCTGCAGTGCACGCCATAACGACGGATCGCAATCGCTCATCCCCAAAAGCCTGCATCGCCAAACTTTATCCGCTCTACCCCGCCCCCGCCCTTCCCTGGACCACACCCTCCTCACACGGAAGTCTTAAATTATTCATCCTGCGGGCGTTCAATTATTTATGAACCATTGGTACGACGGGATAATTCGCTGCCCCCCTGCTCCTCGCGTATCGCCCCCCGTGCGTGTCCACCTCCGACCACGGTGCTCGGCAGCACAAAGAGCATATCCACGAAAACGGGTATTCAAGAACGTAAGTGGTAACCATTGGCACCGGAGCGGCGCTAGGTATCTTATCCACGTATCTTCTCCATTGAGTTTCGGCTTTCTCCCGAAATTGTGCGAAACAATTGCAAAATGGTCTCCTGGGAGTTCACCCATCTACCCCTGTCATCTTGCCGCCTGATAGTTTACATGAATTACTCAATTACAATGATCGTCCTTCACTCCTCAGTTAGTGCTCCATTTACATTTACTACCCTGTCCAATAAATACGCGAACTGAGGACATAAACACTTTATTTTGCAAAATTTAGTCTACGATAAAATTTAGTCTCTTTGCTTTACCATCTCCATTCGTTGCAATACCACTTATTCCATCTTCTTTTCCACTGTTTAAAGCACCCTTAGAAGTCCTCGGAAGTCAGGCTTTTTAGTTTTCTCGTCGTTTCCTGCTTTATTGTGTCCAAATCTCCCCAGTCATATCCCCATATCACATTTTTGCATTTTGGGAATAGGAAAAAGTTGCAGGGGGCGAGATCTGGCGAATAAGGAGTGAGATCAAGGATGGTGATTGAATTTTTTGCCAGAAACTGGCGAACAATCAATGCAGCTTGGGCACGATTTTTGCACACATTTTTTTAAACCCAAATGTTTGGTTAAAATAGTGTGCACTGTTGATTTTCCTAAATTCAGTTCATCAGCTATCATTCGGACAATTTTTCGACGATCGATAAGGACAAGGGACCGCACACGGTCAATGTTGTCGTCAACACAGGTGGTTTGAAGGTCGTCCCGGCTTTGCATCATTCGTGGCGTCACTTCGGCCATCTTTAAAACCCCTCAATCCACTTGAAAACGAATGTTTTCTTGAGAGCATTATCACCACGAATGTCTTCGGGGTCTGCAGACGTTTTTGAATGGTCGATAGACTACTATGCTCGACTCTCCCGTTTCCGGCGCTATTCTACTGTGTGCCTTGATGGCTCTTTCATTCTCTCTCATCTCAGCTCTCTTACAGATGGCATTTTACCCTTTATCTTCCTTGTGGAATTCCCCAAAACCATTGCCTTCCTAGCAAATCTCTTATGTCTCTCAAGGCTCAAATCTTCACCCCCTGAGGCCTCCCTCAACTTCGCTCTTCCAATTAATTACCTTCATGTGGTCTTATTCGTCCGCCAGCTATGTATACACCCACCTGGTTGCCTCTGTTCTCTTCATCTCATCCAGTGCTCTCTCCGGTCCGCGGGTCTCCCAAGGATGCTGTTTTCGCATGATGCCTCCTTAACGATGACCGTACTCTCTGCTGTTCAATCAATCTCCTCTACATCTTTAAGTACCTCTTACCTTGACCTATTCCACCCCTAATGTCCGCCGGAACTCATTCTCATTTCAGAGATGTGTAAGTATTTTACTCTTTGTAATGCCTCTCTGGAGGCACGGCATCTCTCTCCTGACTCCCACTTCTCCATTTGTGGATCTCCCCCGCTCTCCCTGATGCCATCTGTCACACGGATTCGGTCTCCCCAATTCATGAGTCCTCATAATTCATAATTTTTTTAATAGACATCAATATTTCAGTGGTACTGTTAAAATTCAAGTTTCCACGATGAGAACACTCCCTAAAACATGGGGCAAATTTAAACTATTCTGGAAGAATAATTTGGAAATTTTACTAATTCAGGAGCAAAACTCTTGACTCATTCAAAGAGATTTGCTTTAACATTTTAGTATACCAATCCAATGAGAAATTATATTGTTTGCATATTAAATGCTAATCCGTGTTTCAATGTGCAATACTATATATACGTCTATCTATACTAGGGGACTTCATTTATCGTATATGTCTTAATCTTCTTTTTTAAAAGTTGATGAATGTATAAGGTGTGATCAAAAAAAGACTGGACTGATTTATTCTGCACAAACCGATCAATGGATCGAAACGAGACACAGTGCGCCATCTAGTGACACATCTGGCGACTAAAACGAGAGGTGTTGCGTTTTTTTACGTCGAGTCGTTACGCAGCAGCAGCGGTACGTGTCTCAACCTGTTCGTCGCCACGTGCAACGGCAGCAATGAAGGAGTTAGATGAACAGCGTGTGTGAGTGAAATTTTGTTTCAAACTTGGCACAAGTGCAACGGAGACATTTGGAATGATTCAGCAAGCCTTTGTTAATGAAGCTATGAGTCGAAGCCAGTTTTTTGAGCCAACAGATGAAGATTCGCGAACGGGGCGGCCTTCCACTTCAACAGACCTCAACCATGTCGAATTGGAGAACGATTTGGTGCGGGAAAATCGCCGTTTAACTGTTAGGGATATAGCCGAGGGAGTGTTTCGGATCCTGTCAGACGATTTTGACAGCCATTTTGGGCATGACGCGCGTCGCGATAAAGTGCCGGCTCATACGGCGCCGTTTTCGTGACAGTTTTTCGCCAGAACCGGAACTTCCGTGATCCCACAGCCACCCTACTCTCCAGACGTGGCTCCATCAGACTTCTTTTTTGTTTCCAAGGCTAAAATCAACATAGAAAGGGCGCCGATTTGACTTTATAGCGGACATTAAAATTAATTGTTTGGCGGACCTGAATAAGATCCCTAAGGCGGCTTACCAGGCAGGGTTCGAGAGCTGGAAGAAACGTTGGCAAAGGTGTGTCGTCAGCCAAGGCATGTACTTTGAGGGTGACAAGTTCGATTAAGCTGTATCCGTCGAAATAAACAAATTATAAAATCAGTTCAGTCTTTTTTTGATCACACTTTGTAATTTTTCTTTGAGAACCCGAGTATTAAAACCAGGCTTCTCACTGACGTCTTGTATGCGTTTAGGATTGCAAATTCGAAAAATTTTAATTGTGTCACCACCACATTGCAATATTTGAACGTTGCAAATTCAATTAACTCCCTTCCGCCCCCCCCCCATTCATTTAAGCCCTCACTCGGGCTCTACTTAAAACACTCCGTTTTCGGAAATAGTTCCATTCTGGTGATAATCAAACACTTCCCGTCCCCCAGCCACGGTCTCTAGCGTGATATTCAAGTTGTAATAACGCAACGCGAAGTAAAGTGTGTATCTAATATGTTACGATGCGTAGACTTTGCGATGCAAATAAAAACTATCGCATACTATTACATGCTAACGAAAATCGCATTATGTAGCATATTTTAATGGTATCGAGAGTTGCATTCTGTCGCATGATGCAACGCATTTCCCGACGGTTTCAAAATCGCATTTCGAAATTGCATGACTCTTGCATATAGCACAATCGATACGGACTAATATCGAGCCGCCCCCTCGCGGTGGTGAGGGGAGAGAGGAGGGCTTTTCGGGGCATCGGCCTTGGTCCTCCGTCGCCGCCGGTGCTGCCCTCGAGCGAACCATCATTCCGTCATCGGCGCCCTCCCGGGGGTCTTGACGCCATTGGTCGGCGCGTAATTGTTTCCGCGACGAGATACCCTGAACCCCCCTCCCTCTCCCTTGGTACCCTCGGTTGACCCATGGGACGTTTGCATACTATCGGTATTCACTCTACATGCGGGGGAGGGGGGATGAGTGGGCTTCCCTCGAGGATAGGGAAAATGTCCCAAAAGTTTCAAGATTACGTCTACAAAGTACCCCGCAAACCGCCGCAAGGACGTGTGGCGTGGGGTGTTAGGTCATCACCCGTAAAAGAGAATAAAACTGCATACAAAACCCACAAATTAATACCAATCTACACTCACAAAGTCGTATATATTCATGCAAAAATCTTACTTACTTACATGCATAGCAAATACATATATTATCAACAAACACATAGTACACATGCAACTACGAACAAACCTTATGTCTACTCAAAGTTCAATCTTATCCTGACTTGTAAATTAAATGTATTCAATATTTCTAAAGTGACTCCGGTTTCTTACTATTATGATATCTGATTGTTCGGGGAAATAAGGAGTATTTGTATCTATCTGTACTGGAATCTATCTCCCTTATTTTATCTTTGTGGTCTGATCTACCTAAGTAGTGTGGGGCCACAATAATTCCTTTGGTGTCATTATTTAACTCGTTTGTTCCGAATCTTTCTAAAAGTCTAAGCCTCGCTTGTTCTCTCCGCACTTCAAGTGTCTCCCAGCCCATATCCTCAAAAAGCCCAGTCACACTGGTCTTCTTAATAACAATTTTTCACGAATCTGGCGGATTTTCTCTGAAATTTACCTAATTCTTTTGGCAAATTTTCTCCCAGGATCTCAAATACTTGTGGCATATTCCGGACGAAGCCTTAGCTAGAGTGAAATAACACCTCTCTTTAACTTTATCATCACATTTCCCCACCACCCGTTTCACGATTGAGCGATTAGCTTTATGCGTATGTATAAGAGCTATAACAGAGTCATTAATTCTCATGGGAGTACTTCATTCCCATAACTGCGCGGTGGAACTGTTAATTTACTAAATATTCCCATGGGTTATTAAAAGCGTGCTTGAAGCGAAACTTGGATGCTCCAGTAAAGGTATGAATGTTAAACGAATGCGTAGAAATTCAATGTTGAATGGCGTGCATGGGTTACTTCGAGGAGCGTTAAAAGAGAGAGAGAAAGATAGAGGTATTTATTTGGGCAAAATTGAGACCTAATGGTCCCTTCTTCCATTTAACCCATCTTCGTATGCATATCATATTTTATTATAATGTATGAGGCATGAAATTTATAATTACATTCATATGTACACATAAATGCATATAGACAGACACAAATTCATTATGCACAGATTTGCACAAAGAAAAGAAGAGGAATAATATATATATATATATATATATATAAACAGTATGTATATATATATGTGGGTCGCGGTAGTCCAGAGGGTAGAGCGTTGGACTGCTGACCGGAAGGTCTCGGGTTCCATTCCCGGGAAGGGCACTCTGGGCGCCTGCAGCTCCACCCAAGCTATGTGATTTTTCGGGTACCAGATCTTCCTGGGAAACCATAACCGGCACAGGGAAAGGAACTGGCCTCCCTACCCTGATGTGTGAATTTTCACACGCCGTATAGGGCTTAGTACTGGGTGATGTCAACCATCATCTACTAAACCGACCTTCGGGTTGATTACTGTGTTTATATATATATATATATATATATATATATATATATATACAATATATATATAAATATATATTTATATATTCATATTTCCATAACAGATATATATACTATATAAAAACATACAAGAATGTGTAAATATATAAATTAAGGACACACCTACACATACACACATACTCAAAGTAAGTATCAGTGAAGACAGATAACAATAAAATAATGAAAGTCTAAGCAAAGAATGAGGTTTGTGGGAAAAACTAGGGAAAGCGTAAGACCTAGAGAGCTAGAGGCTAGAGATATGGCGAGAGACTTTTTGAATAGACTTGAGACTATCGAATTTTTTGCTGGTCATGGAGGGAATGTGCATTGCCTGCAATGGAGTCGGACAAATGTGATAGGATGGTTTAAGCCATGCTGTGTGAAGGAATGGATGGGAGTGGAAACACAAGAAGAGATTTTATGGGAGAAGAAGAAGACTGAGGTGCATGGGAGTGAGGGAAGGGTCTGGCGGAGAGTGTCACGGAGTGACATATGTCGGAGAATGTGGATGTGACCGAAGAGTCAGTCATTCGAGACACGTGGAATACACAACGTGAGGAAGGAGTGAGTCTTGGATGGAGCAGGAGGGGGTCTGTGAGGAGCACTGCGCGAAAGCAAGACCTGGAAACGGAGCGTCTGAGGACGGGGCTCTGTGGAAGACATCTCTGCACATCTACAACTACACAATACCCCGCAAGCCGCCATAAGGGCGTGTGGCGGGGGGTGTTAAGTCACCAGCAATGCATACACAATCGCAATCATGTTACGTCTACAAAAATATTACTTTGGTCATGCACTCGCTTAATTTTAATCACTCGGAAGTAAGTCCTTACATGCAACAATACTCAATAACAGGATACGTACATTCTTATCATCATTTAGAACTGTGGTAAAGATTGGTCGGTCAAGTAAAAAGAATAACATTCAGAAGAAAAATGCAAGATATCGAAAAAATGTGTACCCTACCAATTATAATTATCTCCTACGTGATTGCTGTCATGCCTATTTTGATCTCTAATTGGTTCGAGGAAAAAGCGACATTTTGAAATCTATGTCTTTTCTGCAATAAGTCTATTTGATTTTACGTTGGTGATCTGATCCACCATAGTAATCCGGGGACTGTAATATGTCCTTAACATCCTCAGATAAGTAACCTACCTCAAATTTACGAAGTAAATTAAACCTCAATTTAAGCCTACGGTCAACTAGTGGTGCCCATCCTAATTCGTCCAATAATGTCGTGACACTGCTACCTTGTTCATAAAAACTTTTCACAAACCTAGCTGCTCTCCGATGCACTCGATCTAGTCACAAAACTAAGCCTCTCCCGTGAGAATCCTATAAACTCGCAGTACACTCAAAGTGGGACCTAACTAACGTGCAAGGCATAAATTACGTGAAAAGAAATTTTTAAAAGAACAAAACAACAGCTAAAAATAATATTTTTGTTGCTACAAAGTATGGTATTGGGGTGGCATATATGTATATTATTTCAAAATACATGTGCTCATACTACTGGATAAATATCCAAGTTGTCATAATATCGATGAAATCAGTAAATGATAGACGGTAATGCTGGGGATGAATTGAACTTTGAAATGAGACTGCTCTCATTATTGGGGGGGTAAATTACGCAAAGTTGAGTAAGCAGGCATCTAGTTAGTTACACGATGGGACTGAGAGGCGGACGAGAATTGCACGCTAACGTAACATTAATTATTGGAGCATTTGAAATGGGTCCATCCTCAGCGAGGCAGACGCATTAGTACCGCGCAATTCCAAAAGCAAGCCCCCGGAGAGTGTTTTACGATAGTAGTTACTTTTCCGAGTACTCCTGCACCGAGTACTCAGTGATGACATTACGCTAGTCACATGCGAAGCCCCATTCCACTTCTTTTAATGGTATGTTTCAAGTCAATATGGCATCACAGAAGAACATGCGTAACTTTGGAATGCTGGAGCTGCAATAAAATTAATTAACCACGTTCTTTCAATTTTAAAAGTTTAGACATGCTTCGGTGTCGCCGTTTCCTCGACACTTGGGGGGTGGGGGATTGTTTCTATCGATGGAGTGACCACTCGCCGAGAACGACTTCTCCGCAGTCGCTCTTTCTTCATCGCCTTTCCCTTCATCGCGTTGCTTCTTCCTCCGTCTCATTCACTCTTCCCGTAAACAGTCACTCCCACGACGTGCCACTCAACCGTGATTTCGTGAAAACCTTGAAGGGCCCGTTTTGAATTTGAGATGAAAAAATAATAGAGATTACATGAGTGATAGTTATGGAATAGTATACAGCGGCAGGGACGAGCGACCGACAGCAGCAGGACAGAAGACGCAGAAGAAGAAGACGAATTTAGTTAGAATAGGAACGTGGAATGTTAGGACAACGATGAGGACAGGGAAATTGGAGAATGTTAAGAGAGAGATGGAAATGGGAAATATACATATTTTAGGTCTATGCGAGGTGAGATGGAAGGATAGCGGGGATTACTGGAGTGATAATTATAGAATAATATACTGCGGCGGGGACGAGAGCCAACGAGGGGTTGCCATAGTATTAAATGAAGAGGTAGGAAGAAGCGTAATCAACATAGAACAGGTAACGGATAGATTATTACTAATAGAGATGAAAGCAGGACCGACGAACGTGGTTTTTATTCAGGCATACATGCCACCGACCAACCATACGGAGGAAGAGGTCAATAGGATATACGATCAGTTTAGAGGGCATAATAGGGTTTGTTCCTGCAGGAACATTTGATAGTGATTGGGGATTGAAACGTGACAGTGGGCAAAGGAAGATCGAGGTGGAAGAAAAGATCAGCTATGATGAAAAAATGATTCAGACATCATATCAGGTGGAAAATTCTCGGGGATTCAGATAGATAACAGTTAGATTACATTATGGTGGGAAACAGACTCGGGAACAGCGTGATTAACTCGCACCATTTCCCCGCAGCGAATGCGAATTCAGATCATAACTTAGTAATAATGAAAAGTATTGCTACAATTTCAGGATGATAATCAGGGAATATGATTATGAAATGGAATTTGTAAGCATTAACTGGAACAATAAGAAAGGAATATCAGCAGGCTTAAGAGAAAATTATGAGTGATGAAAGGGAGCTGGGTACCAGGGAGGAAAAATGCGAACACAGGAGAAAAGGGAAATCGGAAGACAAACGGAAGAGTAAATAGGATAAATGGACCATGGACTGCGGACGAGATAATTACAAAGATATGCAAGGGAAAGAAATGGAAAAATGTAAACACAGAGTGAGGTAGAATGAAGTACCAAGATTTCTTACTTTTGAAATTCTAGCTTGCACGCTATGGATCTTACTTCATCCTAAGGTGGAATTATTTGTTAGATGATAGCATATGTATTTGCATGCGTGTAAAATTGAATGATTTTTTTAATGAATGTATACGCCATTGTAGGTATAGTTTTGCATGTATGTGTTGATTTTGAATGTGGTTTTGTTCCATTTTAAAGATGGTGACCTAACACCCCCCGCCGCACGCACTTGCGGAGGCTTGCGGGGTATTATGTGGATGTAGAGATTTGAGTAGTAATCTCAGGCGGGAGACTAATGAGGCGAAAGAAGGTAGCCATGATGGAAGACGCAGTGCGAGAATAGGGAAAGTCTACAAATGAAGCATGAAATTGGTACGTTGCGTAGGAAAATGGAAGGAAACCGTATCCGAGGGTTGCCGAACAATTAGTTGATTTCTCACGAATCTAAAGGGGTTTTCAGGAGCATCAACTAAATGATAGAGAGCAGGGTTAACGATTACTCGGGGGATGATCATTTTAGGCCATGGAAGGGTAGAGGTATGGGTGATGCCATACACACAATGAGATCACTAATCTAGAGGAATATAGAATACAATCCGGACGTATTTGCCTGTTTTGTAGATTTCGAAAAGGCGTTTGATAGAGTGAATTGGGAGGAATTAATGAATGGATTGGGGGGATCGGGATGGTGCGACGGCTAACGTACAGGCTGCCCAACGAGAGGACCCGGGTTCAAATATTGGAGACAACAAATATTTTACAGCGGTATACCCGATCCCTGCTTAAGGTGCTTTGTGGAGAGCACTTTGAGTGAGTAAGACGTCCGTCGGATGGGACGCTAAGCTGCGGACCCCTTGGCGCCTTTCGACGAGAGTAGGCTAATGCCGACGCCGGGTTTCTCTCCTTCCCTTCACATTCATTCCTAATGGTACAAACAACCTTAGCTGTCAGTCGTCTCCCATTAATAACTACAATTACAAACTTTCTTCGTCATACCGACTCTGATCACTATATCCCTGTTCATCCGACGTAAGTGACCTTGCTGTCCACCTGGCAAAACTCGGTCTAAAAGAATACACTTTTCGCAGAGAGATGAGGGTCACGCGTCGGCGGGGAGATCGAAGGAAATAAGCGAAGCCTCGTCTACGCAACATATAGCAGATCTATCCCGCACGGGTTTCGAGATGCTTGTTCGACATGTGTGGAGAGACTGGCGCATGCGCCCTTGCAGTCGAGTGCCCGGTATTGCTTTTAAGTGCTCTCCTCGCGGCAATCGACGGGGCAACCGGAAGTGGCGAGTCCCGGTTTGGTGCCGTGACCTTTCGGCGGGAGGGAAAGAGAAGGGGTGGGGGGGAAGAGAGGGCTACACGGTAAAGTGTTACCCAAGCCCGTTCTCGGAGAACGGGTTTTTCCCCTCCAGCGGAAGTGACGTGAGCATCTTGGCCGAAATCACGGTGCGAAGGGTGCGAACATCTTCGGTTTCCGGTCATCGGAAGAGTGGCCGTCGAGGGTGGGGAGAGTTTTTAATTATTAAATGAAAATAGGTGAGATAAAGAAATTAGGAGTGATCGGGAGTGCTTCCCTTATGGTAGGTGGCTCAGAATAGATAGATAGTCTTTATTTGGGCGAAATTGAGACCAACTGGTCCCTTCTTCCATTTAAGCCATCGTCGCATACATTATGTTAGGCATTAAATTTATAATTACATGCATATATGCACATAAATGCATATAGACAGACAGACATACTTTATGCATAGATTAACACATCAAAACATATATATCCATATATATGTACATACATATACATATATATAAATTAAGAATACATGTTCGCACATACTTAAAATAAATGACAGTGAAGAAAGGGAACAATGAAATAGGAAAAGTCTAAGCAAAGAATGAGGCTTGTGGGATAAGCTAGGGAGACCGTTGCATTGCTCACCTAGGAAAAACCCACGCAGGAAAACACCCACGAAGAGAAGTGGGGTGTGAAGAACCTGCGAAAACCCTACGAATTAGAGGAAAGATCGTAATGATTGTGCATTGTAACAATTATTGTTCACATAGTATATATATTATTATGTTACTGAAATTGAAATGAAGAAAATAATTACATTGAAATCATATAAAGAGTAATTAGAAACAAAGCATTAGCTAAAATTAATGATGCAAAATTCAACTGCTTGAGATGACAAAAGAAAAATTAGAAACAGTGATCTGTTTAGCGGCTGAGTTAAATGAGGGAGGGTATTCTGGTTAAGTTTTGTGCCTGAGGAAAATGAACTTGTGAAGTGCTCTCTTAAATGCTGTTGTGGATAGAGAGTTTTTTTATGTCATCTAGGAGAGAGTCCCAAAGACGGCACGCTGAAACATGAAAATATTTGTTATAGATTTCCGTGCGATGGTGTGGGACTAGAATTTTACTGTTACCCCTAGTGTGTCTGCTGTGTAATGAGCTGATGGGGAGGAACATTTTGTATAAATATATTGGTGTGTGGTATGAAATTTTCCTGTAGAAAATTGAAAGAATATGTAGATGCCTTCGACCTTCTATCTTTAACTAAGACATTCTTGTAAATGAGTCGGAAATATGATTAGTACTCTCTAAGATAACATATGAAACGCACATAGGAATTTCTGTTTGAAACAGGTCCTCTGGAGTTTGGTTTGCAGTTATCCTGAGAGGTCTTGGAATACCACATCACAGTAATGAAAATCAGGGCAATGTTAAGGACAGGAAAATTAGAGAAAATGAAGCGAGAGATCGAAAGAGGGGAAACAAACATACGCATATGCTTTAGGAAAGTGTGAACTAAGATGTTAGGATAGCGGGGATAACTTGCCTGATAGTGGTAGAGTAATAAACATCGGAGGGGGAGAGAGTCTGCTAGGGTTGGCCATAATATTGAACGATGATTAGGAAGAAACGTAATAAACATAGGGCAAGCGACTGACATAATATTATGAGTAGAAGTAAAAACTGAACCTGGTCATTGCTCAGATCTATGACAACTTTCCTTTTCCTATCATGTCTAGAGGTTCTCCGTTTTTAATCCTTAGGCTTCCGAGCCGTCTCCCAGATGAAGGATCCATGCTGCTTCCGGGAATTACCGTCGCGGAGGTGTGTTGATGGACATCTGTTTCTCCCCCAGTGCTGGAGGCGTCTTCAGGTCGAAGTGACCTGATCCGTTCTCCGTTTTTCCTTAATTTTATTCCCTTTTTCCATTCTCCTCCCCTCCCACATCCAAAATATTTCATTCTACGTTTATCTTCTTGCCTCGACGACCAAGTTTCGGAGCCACAGAAACCGACGGTCCACATTTATCTGCACTCTATGCATTCATGGCTGCAGACCTAACACCCTCCGCCACACTCTCTTGCGGCGGTTTTCGGGGTATTATGTAGATGTTGATTGAAATTTCACTAATATTTTTCTTCATTTCTTTTCATAACCTTTCGGTTCTCATGCAGGGTGCTCCAATATATGTTTTTCATCATAATTTTGGGATGCTTAAGACTATGTCTGAGGGGAGATTGTTGGGTGAGCAAGGAAAGAGAAGGAATAAAATTGGTGATAGAGGGGAGAACGTTGGGACAATGAGGAATGGGAAGGAATAGGATAGGTGGTAGCGGGGAGAACGTTAGGCAAATGAGGAAGGGGAAGGAATAGCATAGGGATGTTGGATGGAATGAAGGTAGGAAAGAAGCATTCGGAACTGAAGGACAGTGGAAGGAAGGAAATGCGGGACTAACCGTAGTGGCCGATGTTAGGTTGTATTTTTTGCTGGAGAGGTAAGTATAGTATGTACAATTGGATAGACTGTGTCCATAATACCCTACCTTCAAAAAATAATACCGAGCACCAATGATAATAGCTATAACCCAGAATGATCTTACCACATCATTATCCCTCCAATATGTTCCACGAACTAAATTTGTCATTCGGCAGTACTCCCTCACCTCACGCTGAGAAAATATTTAAGAGTAATATATTGAGCAGTGTTAGGAAGAGCAGTACTTAGGGGGGTCCGTTATCACCTGTAATTTTTCAACATTTATGTGGAAGATATGGCTATGGAGGCATGGGGAGAACTAGAGAAAAGAATAAAAGTCGGTGGAGAATTCATTAAGTCTATTAAATTTGCGGATGAGCAAGCAGTAGTTTGACAGTCGGTCAAGTGTGTGTAAACGACGCTGAGCGCATTGGAAAATCAACACGATTAGTATGGATAGAGAACAAATGCAAGCAAAAAAATTCATGCGTGTTTCGAGAAAGAGAAAGGCTAAGTTAAATATCGAAATAGGGCTAAGTTAAATAGGAAATAGGTTCGCAAACTAGAGCAGGTAGAATAGTTTACCTATCTTGGAAGTTCTCTGGACCAGAATGGTCAAAGTAGTCGGAACTGAAGACAAATAATTGCATTAGGCAAAGAGGCCTTTAGAAGTGGTAGGTAATTGATTGCAGGGACGTTGAGTAAGGAGGTTAAGAAGCAGCTAATGAAAACTTTTCACACGGAAAATTTTAATGTACGGCGCGGAAACGTGGTCACTGAAACAGGAGGATAGAAATAGAATGGGGGCTTTTGAATTATGGGTGTGGAGAAGGATGGAAAAGATGAGATGGACCGAAAGGCAAACAAATGAGGAAGTGCTAAGTATGGTGGGTGAGGAGATGGGTTTGTTGGGAGAAATCCTACGGAGGCAGGAAAAGTGGATGAAGGGAATATTGACCGGCAGCGGGATGTTGAAGACTGTAATTGAGGGGAGAATGCTAGGCAAACGAGAAAAGGAAAGGAACAGGATAGGGATGTTGGATGATATGAAAGGAGGAAGGGTGTATGCGGAATTAAAGACGGCTTAATGAAATGTTGGATGTCAGGTTGTGTTTTTCATGACGAGAAGAAGAAATAAGTAAAAGCATTGTTGTACAATTGTATACGCGGTGTTCAACCATTCTTAACCGTTAGAAGAACAGAAACAATTTCGCGCGTGAGAAAAAATCAAAAATTGCCGCCTAAGATACGAAGGACAATTTAATAAATGTTTTTCCAGAAACCATTACACACTTAAGTCATACATTCCACGAAGCGGTAAAATATGCTAACTTTGTATCGATGAAGAATCAATTATCTTCTCTCTAAGCCATGGGAGGCAAAATAATCCGAAGTATTGACATTTTGTAATACTAGCAAATAAGAGAGGGATCAATTAAGTCGAAAAAAATGTGAGTCATCTACAGAACAAGCGTAAGTAAAATAGAATGGTCAAGAGTCATATTCTTTGATATGATGATCAAAGCAGGGGTAAAAGCAATCAGTATTTGAAGGACATGAATCCAGAATCTAAGATGAATTGAAGAATAAGTATTTCTTTGGGGAAAAAAAGGTCAGCAACGCAGCCCAAATACGGTGTATCGTATGAAAAATAGTGCCCTGTCATGATAAATAATGTCACAGTAGTTGAAAGCGGAAGCAGTGCTAAACCGATAGGGCTAAAGTGTGAGAAGGAAGAGAAGCGTAACTATACCGTTTAGGAATGTGTATTTATGCCATGACCCAAATATATGCAGCGTAAATTGCATTGTGTTCAATATGCTGTGACATGTATGGTTGAAATATACAAATTTAAGGCGTGCACACGTCTCAAAGGTGCATTGTAACTGATTTCAACACAAGTATCCTTGCAATATTTTCACTCTCCTTCAACCCGAAAAAGTACTCCCTTAAAATGCGTAATATTGGAAATAGTGTAATATGCATTGGAAGTGCAATTAAACTCATTTTTTTAAACAAATGAGGCCCAAATTGAATTAAGGCTAATTGTGTTTGTATAACTATATATATATTATATATATATATATATATATATATATATATATGTATATATATACACATATATTTTATATATATATATATATATATATATATATATATACATATACATACGAGGAGAGCAATATAACACTTGGACGGCACAATAGACTACAAAAATGAAAATATAAATAGAAAACACGTAAAAGGACACTCATATTTAAGATAGAATGACGGAACTGTTCTGTCATTCTCTTCCTTGAGAAAGGTGGCAGGTACCACCGAAAATTCGAAACATTTACAGTTTCTTCTTTTTTTGTGTTTCTGGGTTTTTGTCTTTGTCCACTAGTGCTAACCTCGTATGTATAGTTATTAACGTCCGTGAGACTATATATATAAGTATATACATATCTGTATATGTATAATTATATATATATATATATTATATATGTGGGTCGCGGTAGTCCTGTGGGTAGAGCGTTGGACTGCTGACCGGAGAGTCCCGGGTTCGATTCCCGGGCAAGGCACTCTGGGCACCTGCAGCTCCACCCAAGCTAAAGTGATTTTTCGGGTACCAGGTCTTCCTGGGAAACCATAACCGGCGCAGGGAAAGGAACTGGCCTGATGTGTGAATTTCCCACCCCGTATAGGGCTTAGTACTGGGTGATCTCTACCATCACCTACTACATCACCTGTAAACCGACCTTCGGGTTGATTACTGTGTTTATGGTATGTTTATGGTTTATGGCATATATGTATAATATATATATACATATAATATATATATTTTATATATATATATAATGTTTTATATATACATACATATATATATATATATATATATATATATATATATATATAGGGTGTGCGTGCCACCAAGTTTATCACGGCGCCCGTTTCGGCTCACTGAGCAAATAACAGGTGCAGCAACTGTTACACATACTCAACCCTTCCCACTCTTTGGTGTTTTTCAATATCAAGTGCGTATTATTCCGCCCACGCGTGATGCCCATGCTAGTGGGCACAATGCGTTGCGAGTTCATTCGTGCGACGGCGGACGGAAAAAAATGCGAAAACGTGAAAACATTTCCGGTGTGTTTGCCTGCTTGAAATGTGGCGCGAGTGTTGACTTCTGTTGGATAATCTTTCTGAGATTGGTGGATAAGTGGCTCATGGGTGCCTTAACAATATGAGCTCCGACCTATCACCAAATCCCTGCAATTCAAATCGGAACATTGGGGCTCCTTGTTTTAAATCAGATTTTCAATTTGATTTGAGAAGTTAGATCAATTGTGTATGCAGGGCGTAATACTTATTTATTTCTTCGTTTTATATTCAAATATAATTTAACTTGACTGAAGCAGTGATTTCCTCAACTCCACTCTTGAGCGATGTTTACAATATTTCACAGTTTGAAGATTCATTACTTTTCGTCGCAATTCTAATACCTTTGTTTTATATAATGGCAGTTTATTAGGGTTAGAGTTTTATTTTATTTTTTATGTATTAGAATCCAGTTTGATTTTATCAGTAAGACCGATTATTTTCTTTTTTTAGCATTTGTAGGGATAAGACTATACATTGACTTGGGTAGGTTAAAGGTATTCCCCCGTTTATATATAATTTACGACTTACATGTATTTATTGGATTCCTATTTATTTCTTCATATTCACGGTTATTTTAAAAGCACTTAATTGTAATGAAATAGTCAAACGAAAAACTAAAAATGTAGTGGTTACAATTTTAATTTTAAAGTAGGTGCAGTTTATGTGGGGCATTTTTGCGGTATTTTTGGGGCATTCAGTTGATGAGGGTCATTGGAATTTGTTTTAATGTATGTGGTATTAGTTTGGAGTTTTTCAGGGTAATCATTTCACGATAAGTTTAAGGATATATCATTCAATTTATTTTGTTCAGCTTAAGCAGAGCTCCTCTTTTCACAACAAGAATAAACCATTCGAAGCCCTTCCGTGCGTTTCCCATTCAGTTTTTATCGGCAAGCCGTAAAAAAACTTATGAATCAAATTTCTTGCACACATGGAATGGCTGTGCAATTCATTCCGGGAAGCTGACTGTTCCCTAGCTCATAACGAGATATTATAAAAGAAATTAAACGCTTGAATAAACCAAGCAGTATTATTACCCAATGCATTAGTATTATTCACAAATATTTTAATTAACATCGCTCCATTATCTGCCATATTGTATGCACGTAATTATTCATACATATACACGCCTTACAACACTTCGCATCAGTGCACTTTCCTTTGAAATTTAGAACCAAAGCAATAGTAGCTTCATCAGCAGGGGGAAATATCATATGACGCATTTAACCTCATTATGCATAGCAATGTTCCGTTCTTAAGGAGCCACTGGCAATAAAATTACTTGTGAATATTCCGCCATAAACTTAATTGAAATTTGGAACATAAAATCGTTGCTGGTTCAACGGATGGTTTTTAGGATATCTGAAAAATATTCAGATACTTGAAACTAAACAGTCAATTATTGCAAATGAAAAATAGTAACTTTGTGATTCCACAGAAAATTTATTGCGATACGACCCGGATTTCGACGTTCAAGGTCATCCTGACCTGAAGATGACGTTGACCGTCGAACGTCCCTGGTCGTGTCGTAATAAATTTTCAGTGGAATCACAAAGTTACTCTTTTTCATTTCAAATATGAATCGATTACATAAAGTTACGTCGCAAACCATCAATCAGGCAATTTTTAAAAAATTAAGTCCGCAAGTTTCTCCCATTATTGAACAATTAAAATGCAAAGTGTATGTTTATGAATATTTAAGAAGAAATTTTATCGAACATTATGGTCCTTGGTCAAATTATGCTAAAAATAAGACTCAATGCCGAACCTGCCGCAAAGGCTCATTCATAAACGTCGTTTCCAAGTGCGAAATGAATAACTATTTCACACCAAATATTAAATAACTTTTTAAGCGTGTTATGAGTGTAATGGATGTGTTGCTGAATCAGCTGCATCCACATTTTCGTGTACGGCACGAGTTCAATGAATCCTTCCAAGGGCTCCTCTTCCTTGCTTTGCACCCCAAGCCGGGAGAAGGGCGTGCGCTGCGATTTAAGTCGCGGACAGCGTGTTGGAAGTCAAAGAGTTTTGGAGTCCGACGCCTCTTCCACTGCACATGATCGCGCCTTCTTTTTTTTTTCTTTGTAATTTTTCGCGCGAGATCCTTCTTTTTTCCGCGGTCGGCTTGTATTGAGAGCGGGAATGCGGTCGCCGAGACGACGGCCGAAGTGAGGGAGAAAGTTTGCCGGCGCAACTAGGGCCCCCATGATAATTCGCCGGCCTTCGCGGGTTCACTGTGGGTAGCCTTGGATCGGAAACTTCTCATCTTTACCCCTCCTCTCTCTCCCTCCCTCCCCCCACCCCTCTCTCCCTCTCTTACTTTTGCCTCCGTCGATGTTCTCAGCTACCGTAATTCGTCTTCGTAATGTCGGTGATCTGAAAAACGTATTTTACTCAAAAATCCAATCTAATTTAGAAATTTCTATTGAAACACACGAATATGTTTGCTCTTGGTTAACATCTACAGGTTCATCTACACTTCATCATGATGTGTAATTGGATATTTATTGCATCCGTCGGCAATGGCATTTAAAACTGTTAAAGTCGAGTTGTTAATTCATTAATGTTCCTTTGGTTCTCCACAAGTTGAGAAAATAATAAACCTGGTTAGCGTGTTTTAAAGGTTATCCTATTCAAAATGTGTAATGAACGAAATGGAATAATTTCTGTCCATTACAGGTAATTCAAGAGCACTGTGTGTGTGCGATTGAGTCGAGTCACTTAAGGAAATTGAAATCTCCAACCTGTTCTGTGCGCAGGCGGATTTAATAAAAAAAACCTTAATGTTCCACTTATTCTTGACGAAATGAAAACAGGAAATGAATTCAGCATTTGATGAGTATTTAAAAGCAGAAAGCACACAAATACGAAAACTAAAAGAAAGCAAAAGGCCACATCCACACTTACTTTTAAATATTGAAAAGGTCCGAATACGTATTCCGCTGAAATTATATGTAATGGGATATTCCATGAGTTGAGAGGGAAGATTATCGTAAAATATACGAATTATTTATCATCATATTATTAATCATCTATCATTATATCATCGTATTATTTATCATCGGGATGACGGTGAAAATTTCCGCATGGGATTTGTCGGGTAGCTTTAAAAAGCGTCACATAGGATATAAGCAGAATCAAATGCGCGGCTTAGCTTACGATTTAGAGATATTTAAACGTGAGCTGCTCTCCTGGAGGTTTTTTTAAACGACAATCTATGGCCCAGTTATCTTATTGCGAGCTAAAGATTAGGAGAGCGACTCAGACATTGATTGGATTCTCTGCTCGCATGGAATCGCCACGATGGTGATTTACGATATATCTACGTCGCTGCCGGCGCAATGTTTCCTTCCGACGCGTTGGCAATGACGTCATTCATTCCTAACGGAGTGCATTATTATGCTTTCGGATGGCAGGGGGTGCATCCGCTTGCCACAGAAATGGATTCATCGAACCATAAATGAAGTTTCTTCGCCTGGATGGAATGTGCTAAGTGAAGACTTGCCCTGCAGGAAATAGTAACTCTTCGATGCAATACTAGGTCTTGTTTTCGTGCTCTCTCTTAGGAACAGAAAAAAATCCAAGCATAATAACCTTCCGGAGATTATCCATAAACGCCAGAGCATATGTATGTACTCGTAATACGGAATGGAAGGATTGCAATGACACAAGAGCAGTTTGAACTATTCACTCTTCGTCCCTCGTCCGTGGATATTATTCTGAACATTCATTCAAGTTGTTGACAATAAATGGAACGCCTAAATGGTGTGGGAGGGCGTTCTATTCGCCAAAGTGGCGTCACAAAGGACGAAGGTTGTTATCAGAAGATTTATGAGGGAAGAGGAGGGAGAGGGGTGGCGATTAGGGGGGGAGGGGGGTTGAGAGTGATCCCGGCGTTGCCACGTCCCTTGGGCAATGCATCTCCACGAGAGGACGTCGTAATCCGTTTGCGGAGTGATTTATCGCGAGAGGGGGAAGGGGGGAGGGTGAGGTTCATTCATCCCGGGGGTGGGGGTGGGGAGGGCACAAGGGCAGGCCTCGCATTTTGAGGAGGAGAAGCGCCGAACGCCCTTAGAGCCTCCTCGCAATATCCTGCAACGCTTCGACCCCTGGCGAAAACACGAGGTGTTCCACCGTCCGTGCCCCGCGCGCGCCTCCCTCTCGCACGCCCTGGACATCGGCACTGGTTTTCCGTTCTCTGCACACCTACTGGGGTGGCTAACAAGCAATCCCTACACCGAAAACTTCGGCGGTGAGTGAACCAATCAAGTGTATCATTACGAGGACCTGATTTAATGCAGACATTTTATAATATTTTTAGTAGGCCGAAAACTAATGCACACATGCTTGTAGACCACAAACAAAATGACCTTCAGAACCAACCCTTGTGGCATGTGGAAATAACATTCCTCCTCAACACGCATGCGCAGGTTTAAGGTCGTTACATTCATCCAGTGTATTTTTAAAAGCGGAAGTATGGAGACGTGTTCTTGTGCTATGTCAACGCGAGTTGAACAGCGTGCTGTTATTGACAGCTACCTTTACCTCGTGGTCCGAGGCGTTATGATTACGCTTGAGGTGTCTCTTAAGTAGAGGAAAGAAAATGGCAAGGTGCAAGATCGGGGGAGTAAGGAGGGTTAGGAATTGGTTCAAATTTCAAGTTTCGCAGAGCCTCCCCAGTTGTGGCGTGGTACCCATCGTACATAGATTTTACGATATCCCAATTGTTCAATAATGAAGCCGACACGTTCCTTGGATATTCCAATAACGGTTTGCGATTCGCTTTTGAGTGATTCGTCGGTCATTTTAAATCAAATCTTCGACGAGTTTGCGATGTTTATCGTCTGTGGCAGTGATCGGACGTCCGCTGTGTGTTTCATCAACAATTATGGCTTTTCCAGGCTCGCAACCACGAAATTTTACTACCCATCGATTTACAGTAGACCTATCAACCGCATCGTCACCATAAATAGCCTTTAACGACGATGAATCTCAGTTGGATTTTTCAGCAATTAAAAATTTGATATCAGCACGCTGTTTAACTCGCGTTGACATAGCACTAGAACACGTCTCTATAATTCCGCTTCTCAAAATACACTGGCTGAATTTAACCACCTCAAACCTGCGAATACGTTTTGAAGGGGAATGTAACTTCCTCGTGCCACCAGGAGTGCTTCTATAGATTATTTTGTTTGTTGTCTACTAGCATGTGTGCATTAGTTTTCAGCCTACCCTCGCATGATTGGGACGATGTATGCATTTTGATTTGGCGTGCAAACGATTGGAATACAACGCTGAGCAGTCCTTGACGGCTTCGACCGTCATACATTGAAAATTGTTTAGTAACTAAGGGAAGTAGCGCAACAGTTAACGTTGGCGGAAGTACTTCCAGATGGCGTGCACTCCCAAATATGCGAGGATTTAACGGTGGAGAAGGCCTGGTTGCTGTCCGGGAATCAAAACGGGATCTCTCGATTGCCGAGTTCCTCTGCCAGATGAAATCCGAGCAAGTTAGTGAGATAATGGATGAATTGCTCGACGGAAACTTGGAAATCGGGCGGAACAGTTTCGAATCATGGCCTTTACGAAATAGCTTTGCACTGGAATATTCGCATTTGAATTAGATATTCTATTATTTTGAAATACGTTCGTTTAATACTCTCCCAAAGCACTAGACATAATTAATCAAAAATCATTTAATCAAGGTTTAACTTCCAGAGGTGTCTACTCACGTTTGCTCCCTTACTTATTTCTTCGCTGCGGAAATGTATTATCTGGTATACGCACACACACACATACATACATATACAAGGCGTGATAAAAAAAACACCGGACTCATTTTATTCTGCGCAAACCATTCAACGGATCGAAACGAGTTGCTGTGCGCCGTCTAGCGACACATCTGAAAACTAAAACGAAACATATTGCGTTTGTTTACGTCGAGTCGTTACTCAGCAGCAGCGGTACGTGTCTTAACCTATTCGTCGCCGCGTGTAACGGCAGCAATGAAGGAGCCAGAGGAACAGCGTGTGTGTGTGAAATTTCGTTTCAAGCTTGGTTTCAAAGTGCTACGGAGACATTTGGAATAATGATTCAGCAAGCCTTTTTCAATGAAGATATGAGTCGAAGCCAGTGTTTTGAGTGGTACAGTCGTTTTAATGCGGGTAGAACCTCGACAGATGAAGATTCGCGAACATATATATTCAAGAAGTTCTCTCGGGTTTCCCACCGGGTCAGGTTGCAGTACACCGACGTTTCGAAGGCTGACTCTGCCATCGTCTTCAGGGTGAAGTCACATCGTCTTCACCCTGAAGACGATGGCAGAGTCAGCCTTCGAAACGTCGGTGTACTGCAACCTGACCCGGTGGGAAACCCGAGAGAACTTCTTGAATACCATACGCCGGGAAAACCTGAGATCCTTCATATATTATATACACACACGCACACACGGAGAAAAGGGATGGAAACACACAAAAGACAAGACAAGCGTTAGTGGCGACGGTTGATCGGGGCACTTAGTATCATGAACTCCCCGCGAATTTCAGCAGTAATTACATACCCCGATAGCTGAATGTTAGACCATAGACCCGGCAAGAATGTCTGTTGTTCAATTCCCAGTATAGAAACTTTTTTTAGGTCGGTATCCCTTCCTCCTTTCCACCTTTCCGACTAACCTTGTTTTTTTTCTTATGTGTGGTTCGAATACTTTTCCGTATCGGGGAGACTCTCTTTAACACCCGAGTTCGATATCTCCCTCGCGGCTGATTGTGCACTACCTCGCTCTTGCCCGCTGGCAGTCACTCGAGTGGCCGCCAATGGAGAGATGCGGCGAGGCCCTGCTTGGTGCTGCCTGAGAGTTGATTCCCTGCTTGGTTCTTGCCGCTACTATTGCCCCCTGGGAAAGCAACCAGACAATTTACCTACCTAGCGCGAAGGATAGAATGAACATCAACATCAAAACTTACAAAGGAGTATTAATCAAATTTTAACGGGACACGGGGAGTTTAGATCGTACCTCAAGACAATAGGGCAGACATAGGAGGAGGATGTGTGAATGCATGATGGAGGAGAAGGACAAGGCAATGCACACAGAGTCCTTCATTGTCCAATTTATGCCAAGGAAAGACGCGAAGACTAAAAGCTATCCTTGGATATTTGCATAACGTCCAACAATTTGGGAAATATCTGCAGGAGGAACCGATTAGGAAAATATTAGGTAAATTTATCGACGAAAGATTTAGTGGGAACGGAAAGGAAGGGCTTAGTAACTCATATTTTGTATTCCGTAAAAAAAATAACGAAATTATATTGGGGGTTTAAAAATAGGGTACACCGAAAAAATTGAAACAATAAATTGCCCGATTCTAACCATTCGGACCAAATTATTACTATTATTATTATTACTATTATTATTATTACTATTATTATTATTACTATTATTATTATTACTATTATTATTATTACTATTATTATTACTATTATTATTATTACTATTATTATTATTACTATTATTATTATTACTATTATTATTATTACTATTATTATTATTACTATCATTATTATTATTATTATTGTTATTATTATTATTACTATCATTATTATTATTATCCCTTTCGCCGTTCGACGTTTCGCAACTGCAGCTCGCATCATCATTAGGCCTCCTCCAATCGCACTGCGTTCACGCAGACATCTACGCCCCCTTACCTGCTTCATTACTGCCGAAGAGTATCCTCCCATCCCCGCCCTCGTTGGAGGCGCGCGATCCGAATATGTCCATTCTGAAATTTTCAGTGACCCCCTTGACCTTGGCCCATCTCTTGTGCTCCCATCGAAATGACAGGCGCGATGAGGGAGAGCCCTTATGCACTTTTCTTTTTACAGGTCAGCATTTGCGAAGGAATCTCTCCTTGCCCCACGTGCCGTTTCTAAAATTTCATTTTTTTTAACAGCTGTTCTGAACGTTTGAAACTTTGCAAGCCATTTATGCGAGAGTCTGTTGAGAGTAGATGAGAGGGTTTTGCGAACGAGACGTGAAGAATGCCGTGATGAAGAGCTCACACCAACTGCGAAAAACGTAATGCACTGAAAATGCATGAAGGATGGGTTTTGGAGTCATTATAAATTAGCTATGACTCACAAGAAAAATGAAATTGGTTTTACAACAATGTCAGCGTGTAAACATCATTCGCCTTTTTGCACTCTGAAATTGTTGCATTTTAATGTAGATTAAACGGATGACTCATTTAAAAAGTTACCGTCGCGGCATATTTCGCTGTTTCATGAAGGAAATCATTTTTCCTACAACTGCCATGGGGCAAGGACACGCCCATTGATATTGCCATTGGTTACCGGTCAATTGCTTAAAAAAAGAATGATTCCCTTATCTCCGTTGGTAAAAAAACCACATCATTGAAAATAGCTTTTATAGCAGTTACGGTGTACATTTTAAGTAAATGAGAGTTAATCAGCAATTAGCGTAATTAAAAATGACACGCAAACTGACGCACAATCTACGCTGATCGCAAAAAAACCGGAGTTGTGTTTCAGCACTTAAGAAAAGATTTCAAGTGACGTACACGCGAACAAGTGTTTGATATTACGGAAAAAGACTTTTAATCGGTAATTCGGGAGATTCCTTCCACATTTATTTATTTAGAAATAATTTTCTGCAGACAGAAAAATGGTCACTTTTTTCAGTCCTTTCCTAGATTATTTATTTATTTATGTACCCTGCAAGCCACCGCTAGGGTGTGCGGCAGGGGTAAAATACACAACAGACAAATTTTTACCCGAACATGACACTGCGGCGGTCGGACGTTACGAGTATTATGATCCCCTATCGCTCTTGGAAAAAATGAATCTTAGATCTATCTGTCCTATGATTAATCTGCCTATCATATGACATTCTTTTCATAGGAAAACGTATGCAGGCGCCTTCAGGTAAAACAGTGCTGGCAAGGAAATTAATTCACCCGATCTTTTCTTAAGGATTATCCAAACCAACAATTAATATTGGTTGTACTTTGTTTAAGTAATATGCACAATGACTCAAGAGCACGAATGTGGGTTGTAACATGTGCAAGGTGAACCAATGGTAAACAAGAAAAAGTTTATATTGTTTTTTGAAATTACCGTTGCCTCCTACCCTCGTGCTGTACCGCGACCAATCGAGATCTACGTAATACCCGGCAAGCCACCGCAAGGGCGTGTGGCGGGGGGTGTTCGGTCACCACCCATAAAGAGGATGAAAACCACATGCAAAATCAACACATGCATGCAAAAGTATACCCAGAGTGGTGTATACATTCATACAAAAATCCTTTCATTTTACCATCCATAGATATAAATATATTCTATGCGACGGCAGATGCAAAATTCTTGTTGGTCATTCAATAAGATTTAAATGGAGGCTAAAGGGGGAGGTGGTTGGCTAAAATGTAAAATCTTCGACTTTTAAGCCCCCAGGGGGAGGGGGATGAGCGGCGGGGGGAACCGTCAGCGCGACCTCGCGCCCCCGGTCAATACACTACCCCCGGGCAATAATGAGACCTTCGCATACAAACAAATGAATCTCAATTTCCCACCCGAAAAAAATGCCAAGCCAATTAAAATGACTACGGTCTGTTTTTCTGCGAGTCCCATTTCCCTTTTTCGTGTCACGGGAAGTGACATTCCCCGTCTTTCCCTTCGTATCCCCTCGGAAGTTTGGGATGAAATGGACGCGTGCCAAGTGCATCCATTCATACCCTCGGCGGAGAGCTGGCCCATGTGCTGAATTACACGTCCGCTTCCTCTCCACCCCTTTCTTCCTCCCTTCCAGTCAAGAGGACACTCTTCCTCCCTTCCCGGCTTTTCGTGCGCCCCACTTCGTAATTTGCCCTTCCCTCCCATTCAACCCCTCCCGAACTTTGGAGGCAGAAATGGGAGATGCTAATTTTTCACGAAAATCTTTTTTCACGAATTTTTGTTTTTCTATCAATTTTTATAACGTGTTTATTAGGAAAAAACAACGTTTATATTCATTAATGTTGACACCAGGATAAATTACTTCTGGAAAATAGACAGTTTCCAAGCTCTCTAACGTCATGTTTGAAGAACGATACACTTATCGACACCATCAATATTTTATGGGAAATATTAGTATTATTATATTAGCCAATAATCGGTGCATAGAGATGATGCTGATAATGACAAGAAAATTATGTTAGTAATGACGAAACACAATTGGAAAATTCCGTATAAATATTGAGTAAGGGGACGAGAATGGAGTCTTGGATGGATCAATATGGATGGGAATTCGGTTAATGCCCAAAACTACGAGACTATTGACGGTCTCTTTGCGGTTGGAAAGATAAAATCTAAACCAAGATAAGTATGAAAAATTTGAAAAATAAATATTTTTTCCAGTCCCACTGAATTTTATCTAAAACGACCGGTTACATCGAACAGTCGACATCATCAGGTAGTTGATAGGATTCAGTATAGTTAAACGGAGGAGAAGGATAGAGAAAGTCAAATTGATAGCAAATAATTGAAAAGAGAAAGTGCTCGAATGGACTGTTCAGGTTGTTGGGTGAAAAACAAATGAGGAAAGAAAAGTTAATGCAGAGATGCAAACCGATCAAAGGTTGAATATCACAGTGAGGTACTGGAGAAAAAATGGCATGCGAGGAGGGAAGTGCATTTATATAGGCATGTTGCACAGAATGAAGCATTGAAGGAGGATTTATTGTAACGTAGGATATCACGTTGATTGTGCATCATAAATTTATATGAGTGATTGCCTATCCAAAATTTAATTTAAACATCGGAATACGAATGAGTTCCCTTAGTTTTGAAATACATCCCTTGCCAGTGGATTAGGATTAATGTGCCCAAGGAGAAAATTGCTTGAATATTCGACGAATAAAAAATCTTCCTCACACATGACGTATACATTCCTGAAATTTTATAAGAGTTGGGCATTTTTTTCTTATGCTTGGAACAATAATATGATATTTTATAAATAGCTATTTTTTATAAATGTTATCATTTTTACTTTTACTGCCATATTTCGAAACACTCATCAGCATTCAAATCCTAAGATTGCTTTACAATTGCACCTCCATTCACTGTTAATTCCTTCATCCCCTAATATCTTCTCTGTTTTACGCCTTTCTTGATTTTTCCCACGTATTTATTTCTCGGTCTCCCTTGGAGAAGTTTCCTTCAATTAGGTATCCAAGTAATCCATTGTGTCCCAAGATGAGTCCAATTAGTCTAGTACTTATTTGCTTAAGAGTTTCCCATATTGTTCTTCCCTCTTTTCCTATTCTATATACTTCCTCGTTCCCCACTTTTTCGATAGTCTAGCTTTCTCGCTTTTCCTCCAACATCATGTATTAATGGTATCTATTCTTCGCTGATCTACTCTCCTCGTGTATTATCGTATATCTCTGATCCGTAGATGACCGGTAAATAAGAGTGACTAATACTTTCACAAACACTACAACCTCAGATAATTATAAATAACGAACAAACGATGTCACAGGCATTCGTCAAAACATCTTGTTCCTTTCGTTCAGATAGCATAACTGGCTCAAGGACTCGGCCGGACATCGAGGGATACCGGTCAAGGCGAATGATTTGAAATTGATGCATTGTTATACACATTTCGCGGATGACTCTCAAAATTGTATTCGGTCAATTTTAGATATTTTTTTGAATGTGTATTCTTTGTATTTCACATTCAAGATAAAATATTTGCGACAAAATGAATTCCACTGCTTATACTTTTAATAGTATCTAATGGTTCTCAAGTAAAAGCTTCGAGGAAAGCAACACCCCCTGTATGAGGAGAACGACGCAGGAAGTCAGCGCATATATGCCAACGTCAATCCTGAAACCTCCGAACTGGTTCCTCGCGTCCAAGAAGGGGGGGGGGGGGGGCTCTGAGGAGGCATCCGGCGGGGAAAGGAGGCTCAACGCAGTACTCCCTCCCACTCGTGGGCCAAAGGAAGTTCAGAGATGGGAAAGGTCGCAGTCGAAATAGGTCAATTTATTCACACCCGTCCGAAAATGCTCTTCCCCTCATGATTGAAACGTGTGTGCTGGAAATAATATCAGAGAATTGAAATTCCTCTTCCTGTCAGATAGTGGCTCCAAACATTCAAATGCAACAGAAACGAAGGGAGGCAAAAGACCAGACAAGAGAGGAAAAAAATGATTCAGGTGAATTACAAAACTGAGGATGGCTTCCTCGTTTGTTTTGTGAAGCAGGAAAGCCCTATGTTATCAGGATGGTAGCACTGCAAGTCGATATTTCATAAACCCATCCAAACAAGCTGCAAAATAATGAGCTGCATGACGAAGTAATTAGGCACTCGATTCGCTTCTGCTAATCCTCTCTCTGACGCATTTAATGTGGATGTGAATGCCTTCCTCTGCAAATGATAACCGACTCATTTATACGTTCGTCCATCTCAATTCGCATGCTATCTTATGCCCGCATCCGATCGCCAAAGTTATGACTCTCGGGAGCGAATCTCGTGCGAATATTCTCTTAAAGCGATGACGGAAAACTCCACGAGAGGACACCAACAAGGAAGGATCAGTTAAGCATCATACTGATATCTCCAAGCGCCTATATTTAAATCACTAGGTTGATTTCTTCCCAAATGAAAAATCTGTCCCCTATATTGATTATTTACTTTATTCATTACCAATTCTTTTCGCCATTTTTATTTTTTGAATTCGCGAATCCCTAAAATATGTTTCTTCCAAATTTCCATAGTAATGGGAAAACAATGATTTTTGGATTTTGCACTGCTTTTCAGGATTTGGGGCCACTGTGGGCGTGGGGAGGAGAGGGGAAGGGGAGGAGGCGAAACGCAACCCCAAGGCCGTGTGGGCCCCACTTACGAGTTGGTCCCCACCACGGCCGTGGATGGCAATGTGGGTCATTTCAGTTGGCCTCGCCGTTGTATTCGTCTGACGGAATCCGGTGAACAGGCGAGGTGAAAGCCGTTCCTCCCGTCGCACGGGCTTTGTCTTCGCAATCTCTGCCACCGTGTGCCTCTCTCGCTGGCTCGTACAATTTGAAAAGGAACTCAATTGGTTTAAGATGAGGCGTGAAGTTTTGCGAATATAGGAAAACTGTAATTGCACACCTTCATATTTCAACCCAGTGCACATAACTTTCATTCAAGCCTGTTAATAATTAATCTTAAGCTAATGTTTTTACTGTTTAAAAAACGTATGCTCACCAGTAGAAACTTTTGTCTCGGATGTCAGATGTATGTACTTTCGCACGCCCGCATTAGAATGCCTTTAAATAATGTAGTGCTCTTTAAAGTATTGTTTGCTCTGCCCTTTCTGTTTGTCAAGTTTCCCCTTCCGTCCCTCGTATCTCTCCGTGGAGAGACCCTGCCGCCATCTGCAGAATTGGGTCACTTGCCCTACGCCTTCCTACTTTTCAAATTGCACGTTATTGGATAAATTTCTGGCTGCATCCTAAGGTGCAATTATTTGCTAGATGATAGTATATGTAATTGCATGCGTTTAGAAAGACAGGATTTTTGCATGAATGTATACGCCACGGTGGGTATAGTTTTGTATGTATGTGTTGATTTTGCATGTTTTTCTGTACCTTTTTACGGGTGGTGACCTTACACCCCCCGCCACACGCCCTTGCGGCGGCTTGCGCTGTATTATGTAGATGTATGATAATTGTATTTTGAGGTTTTAGTTCACTTATATCTTCTAAATGCACATACTCAATAATCCATGCATAAAAATTGCAACGGAGGTATTCTGAGGTCGGAGAAATGTCCTATTAGAAACGAAAAACCAAATCACAAACCAGTCAAAATGGCTAGTGCAGCAACCTGCCGCTGAAAATCCTTTATCCACGATTGACAATGGTATATAAAAGTTATTGCCAAAAAAGAAATTGTTACTCATTTTCTAGTGGTTTTTCAGTGACTTCAAACTTGGGTTTCCAATTAACTTCGGCACTTCAGTAGTCCATCACCGCGTCAATAGCAAATATTGGGTCAGTCATTACGGACGGAGGGGTTTAAGACGGCACACTGGATGTAATATTTATTTTATTTATTTATTTACACAATTACGTTGCAATTAGGCAAATTTCCTGGTGGCAACGGTCAGGTTAGGTCAAAGATAACTCTTACAACGAAAATTACATACGAACACATAAAAACAGATAAGAGACAAAATATTTTTACATACAATGACACTTCCACATCACATACAAACAAACTTCCACTTCACATCCAAACAATATTTTCATAACTACAATGAAGTTTATTTCCCAGTGGCTGCTTTACATTTCAACTTAAAACTTCAAAAATTGGATGAAAAGGGCTCAAACAAACCTCCAGGCAGCTGGTTCCAATCAATTATAGTTCTATTTAAAAAGAGTATTTTTTCTTATTTGTTTTTTGAGTCCTTATTTTTATTTTGAGGCTATGGTCGTTTTTTCCCTTAAAGTTAGCCTTTTCTATCCCTTTCCATAAATCTTTCCGCGCTTCTTCCTTTTTAACAATTCTATACATCGCGCCTAACCTTCTCCTTTTTCTTCTATTTTTCAACCTCTCCAATTTCAGTATATCTAACATTTCTGTGACACTATCTTTTCTTTTGTACCTTCCGAGTACATATCTCGCTGCCTTTCTTTGAACTTTTTCTATCTTTTTAATATGTCCCACCTCATATGGATCCCATACTATGGAGGAGTATTCTATTATATGTGACGTTACCCTGTCGCTGATTTCCTTTCAATATTTCATTTGATGCACTTGTCTTCCAAGCTAGTTCAATGACGATACGCTTTGGCAGAGGATATTTCCTCGTCGTCGCCATTAAGCCATAGCGGTTAAGTATTGATTGGTGTTCAAAGAAAGGCTCAGAGAGCATTCGCGTCGAAGTGAAACACTTCAAGACTTCGAGCGCGTGTTAATTTGGAGGGCGTCTCGGCAATTTGTGTGACAGGGCCACGCGCTAGACATAGAAAAAGGACATGACCTAGAAAAAGACAGTTTAGGTCCATGGATTATGGACGATGAGATAGAAAGGGCATTTAGGGAGATGAAATCGAATAAGGCCACGGGGTTAGACAACATCCCTGCGGAACTACTAAAAGGTTTAGGAAAATCTCCGATGTAGGGGTAAAAATATTCGGGTCAAAATTAGTCTGGTGTGTATTCACCCCCTGCCACAAAGCCTAGCGATGGCTTGTAGGGTACTAAAAAATAGTTAAAAAATATCTAAGCAGTAATTAGTTGGTACAATATACCAGCACGTTAAACCGCATGCCTCCCAGTATAACCGCGTATATATGCATATGTACGTGTATATTAAGTGTTAGATAGCCCCTAATTTTGATCTTTGACTATTAAATATCACAGTTCATATCTCACCCAAAAGTTGATAGTATTTATTATTCTGAAACTATTATAAGGATGCCGTTTCGATTGCCGATGGATATGTCACCGTTTTCCGTTCATTCTTCCGTTGATTGATACAATGATATTGCGAGCCACTTGAATAAATATCCTTTCGAAAAACTACTCCTGATTTTTCTCGCGAATTCAGAAAAGACGCAAAAATTGTGAGGTGGATTTCATGGAAATGGAATCGGATTATATTTTTACGCTATTTGTAGTACTTTTTTCGAAACGTTAACAAACATCTGATCAAACATCAATGGTAGGTATGAGAAAGTTTCAGATCAGTCCCTCCTCGTTGGGCAGTGGGGAGAGGGGTGTTAAGAAATACGAAATTAGTCGCGAAAGAGATGTCCCTTCACGTTTGTCCCAACAATTATTCCGTTTAATCTCCATTTGACTGAAGGATGTCACTATGTCACTTGAACAAGGTCAAAATTTTCACAATATTTCGTTCAGTTAGCCTTGAACACGAAACTTACGAGTACACGTATCGGCGTCATAACCGCGGCCAAGAGTGCAGTCAACCGTCGTCTTGATAAGCAAAACAGTTTCAGCTTTAAAAATCCTAAAATACTTCATGTCAACTAAATTAGTCGGATTCCGATGTTTTCCTGTCGCCTAACAATTTAATCGATCGAAATTTAACTTTTAAATATTTGGATTAAAAGTTAAATTTTGACGGAAAAATTAGCAGTAGATCATACATACATTTCAAGTGTAGTAAAATAATGCTTAATCTCGTTATTCAAAGTATTCGCATTCCTTATCCGACGCAGGTTGAATGCTTTGGAGGAGTTGGAAATATGGCAATCTTTTTAATCAGTCAGATTTGATGAGGTGGTCAACGAAACAATATACCTCTCCCTTTCCCCCCACTCCTCGAATTCCTAAAATACTCCTGTACCTTTCCGCACTAACCACAAAGGCAGTGATGACCATTGACCGTCCCTTCCGCTGTTCTTTCTAAGAACGGTGGAGGGATCCATTGTGTTCTTCATTTAATTAGCATAAACTTCCACAAATTTGAGCCAGAAACCATCGACATACCCTCCCCCGCCTCTAGCCCACTGATAAGTTGCTTCACCAGCTCCCTACCTTACCCCCTCTCCCTCACTCCCCCTACCTTCCTCCCCTCTTGGAGCCAGGCTGTTTAAATTGAAAAATTTTTCATGTATGTCACCTGATGACGATGCACAGCATCGACACCATGGTTGTGTGAAGTATTAACACTCTATGTGGAAGTTCAAAGTCACTCATCACGTCGTCTTGAGTCAATTTGAATGAATTTTTTTCCTCATTACGGAACAGTGCTTGGGAATTTATTGGTAGAGCCAGATTTCAATCAAAGTAATTAATTAATCGGGACTCACGCTCTCAATTCTAACTCCTATTCTTGAAAATTTTGGTTCGTAATTCTGCAAGACTAATTAACGTGGCCGTAATAAATTTCCATTGCCGCATAATGTCCAATTTCATATAAATGCGACTTGTTTTTGGTCCGAATGGTGTTTTATCACCCGAATATAATCAAATAAACAATTGGTCTTCAATTGTCACGCTCAAGCGTCCAACGTGGTGACTACAACTATTTATGATTCTTAGACCGCGCTGGATACCTAGGTTCCAGGCTGCGATTCAATGGGAGGCTTGCAGTATTCAGTATTAGCATGTGAAATTCACAAGCAAAAACGCATAGAACGAATGTTTTGCAGAGAACCGACATTGTTTTCACATACAGATACACCCCTTACATTGTTGCGTAAGGTGCGTTTCCAGAAGTGACAGAACATGTGACGTCATCCGGGATTCGGCGAAGGGCGTCATGCGATGGCATCGCGCACATTGTTAGTGTATCCGACCTAATCTACACCTTACCTTAGGTCAGTTTGTTGAAGCGTATTTATCGAAAATCATTATTCTCCATTAAACGTACGGAGAGCAAGAAACAGACTTGTTTGAGTTGATTTTTCAAATTAAGCAATTTGAATGTTAACGAACAACGTGACGTGACAACGTAGCGTAACGCTTTTTGCGCTAGCACATAAAATTAGGTCACAAAAAAGTAAATTTTACTCTCCAAAGAATGGCAATGACGCAGCAAAACTGAGGGAAATAAATGCAAAAAAAATAGAGCGGAAATGTATTTTGAGAGTTGCGAATCAATGAAAAATTTTGCTATGACATTTTTCAAACGCATTTTATCAGATCTGAAATACCATAACGATGAAATAACAAGCGGTGACGTCAAACAATTGGTATGGCGTCTCGGGTGACGTGACTTGTCGATTTTAATTTAACTTTTATTCGCAATTACTCATCTTTGTGCTCGGCAAATATACTATCTACATCTACATCTACTTCATACCTGGCAAGCCGCCGCAAGGGCGTGTAGCGGGGGGTGTTAGGGTACCACCCGTAAATAGAAACAAAAACATATACAAAAGCCACAAATGTATTCAATCCATAAACAAAACATGGTGGGCATTCATGCAAAACCCCTTATACCCCTTTACACCAACAAACACTCAAACTATCAATTAAAACAAATTGAGTAGCTTCGGGCATGATGAGGTGAAAGTAGAGCATAATGAATAACTGATCGTAGCAATTTTCCACTTGATTAAACTTATCAAGTCAGAAATTATCAAGTGGTAAAGTGCTACGATCAGTTATTCACTACCAACTAACATACCCGTACGCATGCACCTACCAATGTAACTGATATATTTGCAATATTTAATTTTGTTTCGACTTGTAAATTAAATGTTTTTAATGTTTCTAAACTATAGTTTCATAGATTGGAATTCGTAATGAAATCTGCCTTACAATAAAAATTAGGCTACTGGCGTATTAGGTACCAATGGGTCGCAACAAATCCACGTGCCGGCTTCCAATTCGTCCGTCCAAATACCATGTGGCGGTGATTCCGGCTGCTGACGTCGGATGGGTGCCCCAAGGCACCTGACGTGAACATGATGTGGAATGATTTCACGCCGAGAGCCGTCCGTACTCCTTATCTTTGTGGACTCACGCGTGATCTCTGTCCACGGCTCATCCTCGTATCGATCAATCGCTGGATATCGACTCCCCCTCGGCGTGCGCGATTGGTGAGGGAGAGAGAGGCGGGAAGGTGGTCAGGGCAAGAGACGCGACTCGGCGGCGGTCGGCCTCTCGGGAGAAGCAGACTTGACCCGAGGCCGTGCACCACACTCTCTGACGTCTGCACCAGAGGCACTCCCACTCGCAACAACATTGTTTTCAGTTTTTTACGTGAATCCTCTGGCGTGAATTGGTCGCTCTTCACCTCATCGATATCTTCAGGACTTAGATATGATGCCCATTTTTCCAACGATAGATATTGTTCGACCGCGGTGGGGTCATGTTCGTGCAAAATTATTCTGGTGGATATTCACCCCCTGCCACACACCCTGGAGGTGGCTTGCAGGGTACTAAAAATATAAAAAAATAAATACCTTCCAGCAGGAGGTGCAGGTGAACCTCTGTCTATCGCATATCAAGATAACCCGATTGTCATATAACTAACTGTATACGTATGAAGAGATTAAACCTTCAATCTTCATTCGGACGACTCCCGAGTTCAATTTTTCCAATGAAACATATTACTATTGGTCCATCGTTTTATCACGTCTGAAAGATTTTTACAAAGTGCTCGAGTTATTTTCTTACGAGGGTCATCCGGAAAGTAGTACCCGTTCGTGAAATAAAGACACAAAAGTAAATATTAACAAACATAAAAAAATTTATTTGAAAGAGGATACTTTAAACTACTTCTCAACATAATCTCCAAGCAAATTAAGGCATTTGTCATAACGTGTGACAAGTTTCTGTATTCATGCTGCATAGTCCTTCGCCGCCAGCTCATTGAGATACGCGAGGGACCCATCTTGCACAAATTTTTGCATAATGCAGATGGTGTTTAACAATTTCATGAACAATTGTTCGAGAAACATTGGGAAAATGCTCACAGATGTCATCAATTGTGACGCGCCGATCGTTCCTCACGAATTCGTCAACTGAGCTCACCAGTTGGTCTGTAATGACAGACGGTCTGCCCGAACGCTCATCGTCGTGTGTGTTCCCCCTCCCCATGTTGAAGTTGCGACACCACCGCCGAACAGACGACTCGTCCATTACATTGTCTCCATACACCTCCTTTAATTGGCGATGAATATCACATGGGCGAACGTTTCTTGCATTGAGGAATTTAATCACTGCCCTCACTTCACAACTGGCGGCGTTCTCAATTTTTTTAAACATTGTAAACAATCACAGAAACAACACAGGCAATGCTAGCGTCACGCAACTTGGCTCAGAGAAGGCAGACAAGCCACTGAAGCTATCTGACCTCGTCCAGCGGCTACTCGCGTCGTCAGCACTTCATGCGGCACGAACGGGTACTACTTTCCGGATGACCCTCGTATTTCGTTTCTGCTGGTTTCCTCCGGGAGGAATAGAAGATTTCCGTTCACTGGATTCACCCGTAGTCTGGTCCAATTTTACCGTGGTTGTCAAGCTTTTCTAACGTCGGGAGAGGGATCTTTCTAGCCACCTTTTCAAGAATCTCTTGCAGAATGGTCTCACTGACGATTTTCACAAATACTGCTTTTCGCGTGAAACCAAACTCGTGGAACTCTAACGGCGTCGGAGGTTTCGCTTTGTCATCGTCTCGCTGAACGTTCATGTTTATATGACTGCTTCCCCCTCGTTCTGCTGGCCAAATGTCATCAGTGAATAGTTGATAAACAACTCCCATCCCTCGAAAGAGATAAGAGACCTTGGTTTCTGCTATGTCGGCGAGGGAGGCCGCGTCGACCGCCTGGGAGAATACCAACGGGCTTAACGGAACAAGTCTCTCAAACGACCGCGACCACGCAGGCGTCCTCTTATCGCAATATGAATTTCGAGGAGTTTTTAAGGGACTAGATGTACTGAGGAATTTCCTTACATGCAGTGTCACAAGTAATCGCAGTCATGAGTGTTGTGAAACATTCCGCGAGGTTAAAGCCAACTTTTTAAACGCACAAAGGCATTTTCCATTTAACCCATTGAAAGAATAGCAAATAATTCTTGTTTTAAATATATCCGCACACGAATACAGCACCCTCGGGACTAGAATTTCCATATTTCTAGCCTCTCTTTTGCCTATTCAACAATAACGTGAAGTCTGCCGATAGCGTTCCGCCCGCAGGGGTAATACAAGTACTTTTTTAAAATTTTAGCCTTGCAGAATTCTGGGTTTCAAAAAAATGTCAACTGTTAAAGAGTTTTCGATAATCTTACCAACCTGCAATTGCATTGGTGAAGTGCGATCAATACATGCCCACTAACAAGTGTCGTTTCCATGGCAAAAAATACTTGAACTAAGATACGAATTGTTGCCACGCCCCCCTTCTTCGCCTGATTTGGCTCCATCAGATTTCCATCTCTTCCCCAAGCTCATTATTTTCCTCGGTGAACGGAGATTTTCTTCAAACAGAGAACTAACAGCTGAAGTGGACAGGTATTTTGCAGACCTGAAGTAATCTAATTTATGAGATGGGATCAAGACATTGGGACATCGTTGGACCAAGTGTATTAGGGTACAGGGAAGACCACGTTGGGAAATAAAAAGAAAAGTTTCACCTTGGTACGTCTTCGATTTATTTTCCATTCCGATTATGCAAATGAAGTTAGTACTAGCGGACAAATATGAAAACACTGCGCTCAGTTCCTTCCTTCTTTTCCTTGAGATAGGTGGCTTGGAGTACCGAAAATTCGAAAACTAGTGAGTTTCTTTCCTTTTTTTGTATGTTTCTGTGTTTTTGCCTTTCTCCGCTAGTGCTAACTTCATATACATTATTATTCAAATCCGTGAGACATTCACATAAGTGTTATATAATCATAGTCAGGCCTTTTAGGTGATTTAGGTTGGGAGTCACTTGCGATAAGAAGAGAACAAGCGAGGCTTAGACTTTAAGAAAGGTTCAGAACAAACGAGTTTAACGATTACACTAAAGGAATTATAATGGCCCCACACTACTTATATATAGCCACACCACTAAGTATATTCGGAGATGCATGCGTATGTTAGTTGATAATACTTACATTCGCATGCGTGTTAGTTATAAAGGTTTTTGTATGCATATATACGATTTTGTGTGTGTAGATTGGTATGAATATGTGGTTTTTGCATTCGGTTTTATTCTTAATTACGGGTTTTGATCTAACAGCCCCCGCCACTCGCCCTTGCGGTGGCTTACGTAGTACAATGTAGATGTAGATTCAAACGAATAAAACCAGCTGACGTTCTGCATCTAATTTTTCCGTATCCACTCCGTCTTTTTTTTTTAACCTTTGGCACTTAAATGCCTACTCTAATGTTAGATGAAAACTGTGCCACAATGCCCTTACCGCCCGTGCTGGTAACCCCTTCGTCGAATGAGCCGCAACTCCTGATGACCTTAATTGAGTTCAAAAAGAGTCATAGGGCTACGGGATATTAACGAGCGGCGTGTGAGCCCCCCTCCACTCTCCTCTGAAGGCGATAAACCAGCAGCGGTCTCTCCTCCCGTTGGCGTGAAGGGGGGCGCACGCGATTATCTCGTCGCTTTGCCCAAGTAAAGTGAATCGATACGACGACCGTCGCCTGCCGTAGTAGCATGCGTTCGTATTTTCACAAGGCTGTCTCTTCGGCCCTCTTCTTGAATACGCGCCCCCCTCGACTAGCCGACCGTCGTGGGCAGATTAAAGGCGATGCTTCGAAGTCAAGATTCTGCTCGCAAGGAGATGGCACAGAGAAGTCTGTATTTCGATACACCACATCGTCTTTAATGGAATATCTGTAATTTTTAGACGCGCATTTCGAAGGACGCTGGTTAATAGTGGCGATGAAGGAATTTTTATTTTCAAAAAATACGATCCGTGCACAAACTTGAGAGAAAATTTAAACTTTTATTACTTTATCACTAAATGAGAACTGGTACTGATTACTAAGAACTTACTTAACATTTGGTTGCTTTCAACCTGCGACCTATTTTTCTTACAATCTACTATTGCTCCACGTTCAAGAGCCATTTAGGAAATATGATCAAGGACTCCTTCTTTCCACAGACAATATGGGATAGCAACTGTATGTTTATCGGTAGCAAAAAATCCACTTTCCACCCTCAGCATCTAGGGAATAATTAGTTCTACTCAATTTCATGCTCTTTCACTAACCTCGTGTGTTTTATTGTCAAACCCCATTATTTCCGAATGACCTAATTAGTGTTCTGTTCATCTGTTTTTAAGTTTCCCCTTCAATCTCTCGTCCCTCTCCGTGGGGGGACCCTCCCGCTATTTGCAGCGTTAGGTCACGTTCCCTGCCTCTTTTCTTCGGGAGCAGAGCGTTTTATGTTATATGTTCATGTGGTGGTGGAGTTTCGCCTTCTTACTTTTCATGTTCTGGCTTGCGCGTTGTTTTAATGGATTTCATGCTGCACCCTGGGGTGCATTTGTTTGTTGGATGATGGTGTATTTGTTTCCATGCATGTGGGATGAAGGGATATTTGCATGAGAGTGTGCACCACTGTGGATGTAATTTTGCATGTATGTGTTGGTTTTGTTCATTTTTACGGGTGGTGACCTAACACCTACCACCACACGCCCTTGAAACGGATTGCGGGGTATTATGTAGATGTAGATGAAGTTGCACTAAATTGAAGAAAAGAAACTGCTTAACGAATACTTTTCCACCGCCCCCACAATCTTATATATTTGAAGGAAGATCTTTCAAGGATAAAAAACATTGAATAAAAAAACGACAAATCAATATTAAATATCTTTCAACTTCATTCATGAAAGTCGTCCTCACAATAACGCATTCCTTCAATGATTTAAATACGAGGTACCGATTTTTTCTTTAGGTTCTCATGCCTACGCGTGTCAGCGGTTTAAGACGAAACTTCTTGACGACTTTGAGGGAATTCTCTGCACCCCTTAGTTGAGTGCATCGTGTCAAGGGAGGGCGCGAATGGGAAGCATATGCCTGTGTGCGAGTAATTGGAAGAACAAATGTGTACAAAATCTTAATCTTGTGCAGAATCTTAAAGTCTCCTCGTGTTATGAAAATTCTTCGTATATCACCTCTCACAAAACCCTAAAAAGGTACTTCAACTAAATTTAGCTCGAATCGATATAAATTCATTCATTACAAGTTAGTTGAGTGAATGTGTTTCAGTTTATTTGAATCGTATTTCTTCGTAAATAAGAGTCATCGAAACAAGTTAGTTACGCATATTTTTATTAAGAAAACCCTTTGATATTTATGACTCTGTCGTATTAAAGATGAGTGTTTGCCTCGCGTGCGTAATTGACTTCACGGGAAAAAATTATGTGAGCGCATGCGTTCAGCCAATCTTGTTAAATTTCTGGGAAATTATGGGAACATAAACACAATGGAACGTGTGAAATGCATTAATTAACACAGTGTCTGAACTTGGTGAAAATGGCGTTGTAATTAAACGCTACTTAATATTCAGAGAAGGAGATTGTCGATGAGTTCATGTTTATTAACGATAATATTACGTATCAACAACACAATCAAGTCGGCATTCATGCTTAAAGCGATTTAAAGGAGCGATGTAAAATCTGTATCCTACTGAAATTAATCCTCTTCAGGGCGTCCTTCAAAATACTAAATGAACGGGCGGAATACTAGTAAATGAACCAATCGCCTACTGCGATTTCAACCGTACCTCTAAGGCTAATGTACAAGGGTAGACTGAAAAGTAATGCGCACAAGCTTGTAGACCAAAAAAACAAAACGACCTTCAGAAGCACTCCTGGTGGCATGAGGAAGTAACATTTCCCCTCAAGAGGCAGACGGCGTGGTACACATCTTGCATAGATTTTACAGTATTATAATTGCTCAGTAATGAAGCCGACGCGATCCTTAGATGTTCTAATATGGTTTGCGATACGCTTTTGAGTGATTCACCGGTCATTTTGAATCAAATCTTCGACGAGTTTGCGATGTTTACCATCTTTGGCAGTGATCGGACGTCCGCTGCGTGTCCCATCAACAATTATGGCTTTTCCAGGCTCGCAACCACGAAATTTTACTACCCATTGATTTAAAGGAGACCTGTCAACAGCATCGTCACCATAAGAAGCCTTTAAACGACGATGAATCTCAGTAGGAGTCACTTTTTCAGCAGTTAAAAATTCGATAACAGCACGCTGTTTAACTCGCGTTCACATAGCACTAGAACACCCCTTCGTACTTCCGCTTCTCAAAATACACTGGATGAATGTACCTGCGCATTCCTGTTTGGGGGAATGTTACTTCCACATGCCACCAGGAATGCTTCTGAAGGTCATTTTGTTTGTGGTCTATAAGCATGTGTGCTTTAGTTTCCAGCTTAACATCGTACATTCTCCGAATTCCGACACCGACATAAATACCCCTCGATTCACCAAAAAGGTGTGTGGCAAGGGGTGCAAACACTAGGTGGGAAGGATATGTGTTACATTTGCTGACTCCCTGTGAGTATGAAATTATTCCTACGCAACAATGCGCCCGTGAGGGGGAGGGGGTAAGGGATGGGGATTGGGTCCGCTGTCGTGTCTCCACAGCGAATGGTTGACGAAAACTTCGCCGAAGTAACTGTCTCGCCTCACGGCCTCCGTCTTAGCAGCAAACGACGGGAGCGTGCATGTCGCGTGATACCGAATCACGGGCAATAAATCCCCCGAATGACCTCCGACCCGTGTTTGGTGCTTCTCCCGCTTTGGTGACTCATCACTCCTCCGCCAAACGGACCCCGCCCGCCCTATGAGGGCGTGCTTGTTCTATCTCGATAAGATGCTCTTCCGATGGCCTTGACCCCCCCCCCTCCCCCTTTCTCTTGAAGGTTCTTGCAATCGCGGTCCAATCGTCCCGGAAATAATTCGTCTCTCTTCGGCTCGAGACTCCCATGAAAGCACGGATTCCCTTCGTGAATGAGGAGCAAATCTGGAAGTCTTCGCTCTCAGCCATGAGATTCCTTTGTACGCAGCCGATTGGAAGAGAAACGGCTTCTCTAACGGTGCATTTAACAGGCCTGTCCAATTAATACGCGAACTGAGGCCATTAAAACTTTATTTTGCAAAATTTAGTCTGCATCAATTTCCTCCCCTGTTCAAAGTACTCTCCATTCATTGCTATGCACTTATTCAATCTTCTTCTCCACTGTTTAAAGCACACTTGGAAGTCCTCGGCAGTTAGGCTTTTTAGTTTTCTCATCGTTTCTTGCTTTATTGTGTCCACATCTTCCCAGTGATGTCCCCCCCATCACATTTTTGCATTTTGGGAATAGAAAAAAGTTACAGGGGATGAGATCTGGCGAATAAGGAGGATGATCCAGGATGGCGATTGAATTTTCTTGCCATACACTGGTGAACAATCAATGCTGAATGTGCAGGTGCATTGTCATGGTGAAGGATCCATCGATCCTCTTAATTCAAATTTGGTCGCCCGCGATCTCTCAAACGCTCGAAAAGTCTAAGGTAGAACTCAGCATTTACTGTTTGTCCTTTTGGAAGAAATTCACGATGACCAACACCTTCGATATCAAAGAAAGCCAGGCGCATGACTTTGATTTTCGATCGATTTTTCCTTGACTTTTGTTTGATTTAATCCACTTGAAAACGGATGTTTTCTTCAGAGCATTATCACCGTAAAGAGCTGTCAATATTTCAGAGATTTCTTCATAACTTTTACCGCACTTCACCAACTTGATGTTGATTCGTTTCCTCGTGGTTTCGTCAATTTCCATTTTCGATCAACAGTAAAAACAGGGCCAACAGAAACTAACATAACTGGAACCATACGCACAGCTCGACGATCCGCCAAGCACAGATGGCTCATTGGGTCTCAGGCAACTAGCGCCGCTAGTGGGCGGGGCTATAGTCCGCGTTATGATGAAAAAAACTGAGGACTCATGCGTCCGCTGCGAAGGCTCACGCAAATTGATTATCAGCAAGTCAGTCGTCCTTCGGCGTCCCGATGCGCGCGTGAGAGTCTGCTGCCTCAGCGCGCCCTCTTCCTCCGCTCCGGCAGATGCGAGCGAGGACTCGGATGTGTTGACGTTGTCAACTGAAGCGAACGCGTCCTTATCTCGGGTTGATGGGAGCATTGCTATTCCCTTTAGGAGTTCGTCGCATTTATTCGTCGCACGATTCGTTACCCCGCCCCCTCCTCCGCCAACCAGCGCTCACGACGACGGAATCGATATGCGAGCGACATCTAATTGAAAGCAGTAATGACTAGAAGTAACAGAACAGGTAGAGAGACTAATGATGTCCTATCGATTCGTGCCGTTGATATACCGTAATGGTGTAGTCAGATTATTCCCATTAGATTGAATTCTCATTTCAACTGAATTAGTCGGATACCGGTGTTTTCCTGTCGTCTAACAATTTATTCGATCGAAATTTAACTTTTAAATGTCGTGATTTAACTTTTCCGTGATAATGGTGTGTGCACTGTCATCTTATCAATGTCAATACGATATCCGCGATCATGCGGACACTTATAACCGATGGTCTGAATTCAGCACTTCACACAAACACACATCAGGAAAGAATATTTAACGATACTTTTTATAGGAACCGTATATTCACTGACTACCTTGCGTAAATTATTTGTGGATCGCGGATTTATGGATGGAAACTATTATACCATTCATCTCGTCTTAAACGGAAGATGAAAGAATTTGGTCCAAACGTCTATCATTCAGGGCTCTACAATCTTTCACCGCATCATCAACAGATGGAGACCATAAGGGCAGACTGATTGAAAAATCAAAATAAATTTGAAGAAAAAATATCTCCTTTGTATGCCAGGTCGGAAATCGTTCAGGCTGAACCCGCGTGTAGAGATTATACACCCCCAAATTCTCAAACCGGGTCTGCCCCAAAACTAAGTATGATTTCTTCCCCACGGACGCTGACGGCTGGAATGGGGGGGTTCTGTGGCGAGAAAGTTCGTGGGAGGTCTTTGGAAGGCAACGCGATTGGCGTCACTTGTCCGCAGGCCGTTATAGTGTGTGGATCTCTGCTTGACTAGACACCTGTTCGAGGCTAGCGTCACGAATGAATTCACGATGCTACGTTCCATGGAGCAACGAAACGCGATAAAAGTTTGCGTTATGATCGAAACAACGGGAGCGGGGGATGAACCAATGTCCCAAGGAACGATTTTCCGCTGACTCCAGATGTCTCGGGGGGCTAGAGATGAGGTTAACAATGAGGAACGACCTGGACGTCCGTGAACGGCACAGTGCGACCAAAATGTGCAAAGAGATACGTAATAAATATATATATATATATATATATATATATATATATATATATTTTTTTTTTTTTTTTTTTAAGGTAATCTACCGGTTAAGGTAGGTTTTTGGATGGACACAACTACCAAACAAATATTTTATTACTCCTAACAAAACACAAAATCCATCATCCTACTCTTATATATATATATATATATATATATATATATATATATATATATATATATACACACGTTATATATATACTATTTTTTTTTACTATATATATATATATATATGTATACTATACTCGTATATTAAATTCCTAACGGCACCTGAGTGTCACAATGTTAGCAGAAGAGTGCAATATTCCGAAAACCACGGTGCATCGAATTATTACAGAAGATTTAGCCATGAGAAAGATGTGTGCCAATATGGTCCCCAAGATACTGTAAAAAAATCAGAAGTCTGCTCGTGTGACAATCTCGCGTGATCTCTCGGACCTACCCTAAGTGAGTCCAAGTGAGTCACAGCTCCGATGTGACACCGCCGGACTTCTTTTGGCTCTTTTAAGAATAATAAGGAGCTTGAAAGGCACCCATTTTGGGTATGGTAAAAAATACCGTGACGAGGAGCCTGAACGAGGGCTGATGAATCTCCTTTGAGATGAAAGCTTTCTGCGACTTTGAGCGAAATCTGGTTAGATTCCCTCACCATTGAATGGGCAAACTAGGTTTTGGGCCGAGGAGGGATGTTTTGGTATTCAGTTATAAAAATATGTAAAAAAATCAGTTCACTTATTTTTGGAAATACACTCTATGTGGGTGAATTTATATGTGAAGATCCTGTATGCAAACACACACATCGAAGGGGGTGAGTGTTCTTAAATATTGAGAAAAACTTAATTTTTGATATTGCATGCTTAATGTGTAATCATCCTCTGCCACACACCCTACCATCCTCGGATGATTGATAATTCGTGCTGAAGGTGTTGCTGCTGCTGTGCATAGCATTGATCCCTGTCACATTTATTTATCGCGCTTACGGATCGTCGTTTTGTCACATTCGCTTAAATCCCCCTTCGACGTTTCGCCCTAGGAGAGAGACACGAAAAGAGGCTCCCGTGACTCTCGCTTCCCCTGGCACACGGACCGAGAATAATCGATAGGAACCTTAAACCCCGATATGTCACCGCCGTACTTATTTTGGTTTCCAATAAAAATGAGGAGCTTGAACGGCAACCATTTTGGAACGCTGGATAACGTCAGAGTGACCGTTAAGGTGTTTCCGTTTACGTCTTCCATGTAAGCGCACCGCGACTGGCAGAGGCGCTGTAATCATTGCGTCGATGCACATGGTTGCTATTTTGGAGAATTTTAGTAATTTTTACTTCCGGATTTATTCTACTTATTTTTGGAACAGAGCAGGTAGTCCTCCGGTTTCGGAAGCAGTGCCACTCCCCTGAGCCTATCTGTACGAGCCTCGTATACGACACCTAATAAATAATATTACAGCTTTCATCATCATCGACCATCCTTCTACTCTACATATCCCCCGCTGCCTCCCATAATTCCGCCCAATATGGCCCACTGTGCCTTCATTCCAATTGCTCATTTCATATTCTCATCTATATCTTGCATTCTTCATTGCCATTGCAATTTACTTTTTTTTCTGAGTATTTCTCTTGTCTCTTGAGTTTAATTTTTTAACTGTGCTTATGATGCAAACTTCTCAGCATATTTGACTGAATAAATTGTAAATTACGACATATACCCCTCAATCCACCAAAAAGATGTGTGGCAGGGGGTGCAAGCACCGCCAGGTGTGAAGGGTATGTAAGGATGAGGGAGGATGAGGGTCATGGCTCTCCCGAACTTTCCAACCTACTACCACCTGGCCCTGACTGAACATCCGATACCCTAACCAAATTCCTACACTCAAATAAAGCTTAATATCCATAACCTCATGACTAGATGTAAATCTTCCCAAAAACCCTGACAATTCCTTAAAACACCTATCCTGATAATAAATCTACGCAAAAAAATAATAATAAAATGAAACAACAAAAAATAATTAAAAAATGAAACAACAAAAAATATTTAAAAATGAAACAAAAAAAATATTTAAAATGAAACAGCAAAAGAAAAATAATAATAGTAAATTTGTCAAGAAAATAAAATAAAATAATAAAAAAATGAATAATACAAAAAAGGATTACCGAAAACTTCCTATCCTATACTCAGTTAAGAGCCCTACTAAATTACATCTATATATGTACCAACCCTGCCACAAAAGGATTATAAATCCGAAGGAGTGTTTAATAGGTTTACTACATTGCGACGGACGGACGTTGTCAGAGAGCACCGTGAGCTCGCCCCTGCACGTTTCTCGGAAACCGCTCACTCCCTTTCACCTTGGCGTTCTCCGAAGAGGCACCACCTCGGTACAATCCTACGACGAAAACCGAATTGTTTTTTTCCTTTCATATTGCTGCCATTCATCAAAGGACGCCGTAAAAAAACATTACTCGTAATAAGTTTTCTTAACCATCACCTGTCATGTATTCTTAGATAAAATGGCTCGTAGAAAATATATGGCTTCCGCATACGTCGTGCGTTCGTATGTGTGGTGCGTGTCTGTGTGTATGGAAGGCCTATACTTCCCCATGCGGTGGTCGGCCGTCTGCGCAATTTATCGCTTCACTTATTTTCTTTCCGTCCCGTCCAGCGCACCTAGCCGTGCCCGCGCTGCGCTCGCTTCGTTGCGAGACCCGAGAACCATGATGCATTGCGCACATGCCGTCCGCGTATAATTTCTTTTTTGCCCGAAGCCTTCTGCAACATGACCATTTTATGCGAAGACCGAGAAATCTTTATCGTTCTTTCTTTGAGTGGAGTCGACGCCGATGACACACGGTCGGGTTAGCGGTAGTAAAATAAATATAGAAAAGGAATTGGATCGCCGTATGGGGAAAGGAGGCGACCTTAGAAGCTCAAAAGGCATTGATAAGAAAGTATTGTGTTGATATTGCAATAGTCTTCAATTTTGTTACGGTGATATTCGATCGTATTCGATATATGTTATGTCATAAAGTTTACGGCATAATATACGTATGGTACTTTGGTATCACTTCGTGATTCTACGCAAGATTTACTAGCATTTGTTCGTCCTTTATATATTCCAATGCAAAATATTTTCAATTGTGATGAAATATACTGGAAATGAAACCTAATTACGTATTTTTTCGCAATATACATCAATTTTCAAACTTTATCAGGTTTTTAACATCTTCAATTTTATGAAACTGCGGGGAGATGCCGCGAAAGTAACTTTTAACGGAGTCATCCGCTAAATGTGCATTGCAATGCAACAATTTCAGAATGTAAAAATCATCTTCAATGTTACGTAATTCAAGGAGCTCATCTGTTGAAAGAACGTGAATGCTACGGATGTGGGTTCCAGTGAAATGCTGAACATTTTACACAGTTGTCAAACAGAACAATCACATATTCACACCAATACATTAATGATGCGCCCCTCTCATTTAATATCAGAGATGACCCAGTTGTGATGAAATAAGTTTGCACACTGATGATCTTTCATCCCGGTCCGCAAAAAAAAATGTCTGAATCTTTCGAATGCTAGGAATAATGATCCGTTACGTCCGAAGTGGTTGATGCAGTGAGCATTTTGCATTGAGTTAAATGTACGTCCGCGACACTCGTTTCAATGCATACTATTTCTCACGATCAGCGAGGGAGGGGGGGAGGTGGGACAGCGTGGCGCCCGCTCGCGAGTGTGAGGCGCCCTCTCGCCCTGTCTCATCCCCCGTGACGCCCTCCCCTCCAATGGGGAGGCTATGAAAGGATTCTTGTTCCCACGGCGCCCGTTCGTGGTGGACCCTGCAGTGCAGGACACTCTTTGTGTCATGGGCGCACGAAATTCTACCGAGAGCTCTTTCAACCTTTTCCTCGTATCCTGCCAATATTTTATGCATATCACAGAAATCTCTGCCTCGTTCATTTCATCGTTCCAGCGGAAAAATTGACGGGCTGGCATGCATTCCCCCCGTGGCGTTTTTCCTAGCAAACTTAGTTTTTCTGAGCGACTCTTAGCTCGTTGATTTATTTTTCTGCTAAATTTTTTGACACAACGCATTGAATTTATTAGGAAAAACTTAAGGTACCACATGACACGTTAAAAAGTTTAGGAAACTTGAGCTCTACGGCCACAATAAAATTAAAGGAAAACTCATGTTGCCGTAATAAGTTGGCCGTACCAATCATCCCGCTAAAAAAATTAAATTTGTTGTGATGGTTTGTGAAAAAAAAATTCCACGACAGTGACCAACCACAACCTTTCAACAGTTTGCGTAAATGTTAATGGATTGGTTGTTGTCTTCGGCGTAACTTTGTGAAATTTGTATTACACATTTAAATGAAATCTCTGGCTTTGCAATTCCACGCACTTTGTTAAAAAACACGACCCAAGTTTCTACGTTTCTACGTCATCATCACCTGATGATGATGACGTGCAACGTTGAAACCTTGGGTCGTGTTTTTAAATAAAGTGCGTGGAATTACAAAGCCAATGATTTCATTTCAATACTAATGGATTGTGTTTGTCCTTGGTGCAGAATACATTCCCGCAAACAGTCACGGATAGTGCGTACTATATGTGTTCATAAACCTAGGTATCCTTAGCGGAGTCCCTTTAACCCTCTGACGGATCCCATTTGCTTTGAATGTGTATGTATAGTTGGCCACTGGCGAGGAAGTAACATTCCCGCAAACTACTACGGAATGGCATTCTGGTTAAGAAGTTGTGGTTGGTCTCTGTCGTGGCATTTATTTTTTCACAAGGCATCACTGCAAATTTAGTTTTCTTTGCGGGACGAGTGATAGTAACTTACGATATTACAGCTATAGGCGTTGTCATTAAATTCGTTAAGTTAAAAGTTAATTCATAAGATACTGCGTGACAGGAGGACTTTTAAAAAACCAACAAGTCTTTGCTCCCTTACTATCCAAAGCGCTGCTGTTTTTCCTATAAGGGTTCATTGGTTTTTTTGAGGACTGAAGAAATTTTTAACGTGAGCTTTTTTTGGGAGAAAATATATGTTCGTTATATTAAAATGAGAATACAACTTAAAAGTATATTTCGATTTTACTTATCCTCAAGGACAACCAATTATTTGGGATTTGGCATATCGCGAATAAAAAATACATAAAATTTTAATCGAATCAGTTACCGTTTATGGTAACTAAACTATGGTCCTAAACTTACCGTCGGCCATTCTATGTGTCGAGCACAGGGACCATGTTTTGAGACTGTTATCATCAAATTTTGTGTGTGGACATGGGAAATCGGGTACGGAGACGATTCACCAAGGGTTCAAGGATGAAAGTATCGTAAAAACTCTATTTTTTAAGTGCCGCAAGCTCTTCAAATATGGTGGAGAGAGTGTGGAGGACGAGCCCCTTGCTTGACGGCCGTCGACGTCGAGAACCGACAACGTGTAACGTGTGCGTGAAGTGCTGAATTCAGACCTTCGGTTAAGTGTGCGCATGATAGCACATCGTATTGGCATTGATAAGATGATAGTGCACACACCATTATCACAGAAATTTTGGCGATGCAAAATATCTGCGCTTAACTGGTGACGAAGGTCTTGACAGACGGACCAAAAGCAAAAGTGCCAAGGTACACGTCTATCTGACGAAAAAGGGCATCACGACGATTCCCCGGCCTCTTATCAGTCCAGACTTGGCACCAGCGGACTATGTCCTATTCCCAAACTGAAATCCTTCCATAATGGGACCCTAAGTTCCATCAAAGAAACTTGAACGCTTGTACTCATGAATTCCCGGAATCTGCCTACGAGAGAGCCTTCGAGTCGCGGAAAAGCCGCAAGGGCAAAAGTGTGGTTGACGCTCAAGGGATGTCATTTGATGAATTTTGAGGCATTGTAGCAATTTCGGGATATGAATTTATTTTTCCTAACCCTTTCCCGATATTTTTTATACAAACCTTGCATTTAAAACTTAATAACACTTCAGAAATCATTTCATCCTTGCAATTATATTTTAGTATGTTGTAACTATGTTTTCAATTTTTTTTAGGGTTTATTGCTGAATCAGTAAAGATAAGAGCGACTTTATGCGATTCTGCATTTGAGAAGGAACTGAGGAAGATCATGCTATCCAACATAATGGTGGAATGGAATTAAGATACGTAAGGTGGAATTGATTTATGCGTAGGATGGACTGACTTTGGTGTGGGATCATATTCTACCCGGAATGTGACCGAGTTCATTGCTGCGAAATATAGTATTTCCGCCTGCGACTTCGGCGCCTCGACGCTAGTAGATCTTCCCACTGAATGATACATCACGTAGTCACTCACGCGTGGAGTGTAAGAAGACATTCGAGGCTTCCCCAGCATATATATATCCTAAGCCCTCGCTCACCTGAATGATACATCCACCTATACCACTCTAACCAAAAACCCAACACAAACTTTCCAAACCGAAATTCGGTCTTTTCTCCTCCACTCCGGACCAGAAGAAGGCCTCACCTCCCAAGACATATCCCTACTTTCACCCCCAAACCCCAGAACACCCCAGTTTTATCTCCTCCCAAAAATACACAAACCCAACATCCCCTGTCGTCCTATAGTTTCCAGTTACAATTCTCCCACCGAAAGAATCTCCGCATTCCTTGACCACCACCTACAACCACTTGTACTCTCCTTGCCCTCCTTCACGAAAGACACGTACCACTTCCTCGACCGTCTAAATTCCGTCTCTATTCCCTCCACACCCAACCTACTTATGGCCACCATCGACGTTACCTCACTCTACACTTCTATTCCCCATGCAGAAGGTTTATCCTCCCTCCGGCATTATCTTTCTCTGCGCCCCCTACCCCAGCGCCCCTCAACGGAATTTCTCCTCAATCTTGCCACTTTCGTCCTTACAAAAAATGCATTCACTTTCCAAAATTGTTTTTACCTACAGACAAAAGGCACAGCGATGGGAACGAGGATGGCACCATCATACGCCAATCTCTTCATGGGCCATCTCGAAGAGACCTTCCTGTCACAGCAACCCCTTCAACCTCTTTTCTGGGTCCACTACATAGACGATATTTTTATTCTCTGGACACATGGCTCTGACTCTCTCAACAACTTCTTATCCGCCTTAAATTCATCTTTCACGGTTAAATTCACCTCTTCCATTTCAGACTCCACTATCACCTTTCTTGACACAGACATCTCACTTCAAAACAACAAATTCACTACTTCAGTACACATCAAAGCCACTAACCATCAGCAATACCTTCACCACACTAGCTGTCATCCTCAACACACAAAACGCTCGATTCCTAACTCTCTCTCTATCCGCGGACACCGAATTTGCAACACCACAGCCACTCTCAACAAATACCTTGCCAATCTACACCTTGCACTCCTCAAACGCGGTTACCCAGAAAAGTTGCTACGAAATAAAATCCACCGTTCCACCCGACCACACACACCACACAATAACAAGCCCACATCTGACGCAGGACTCAACCTTTGCACCACCTATTACCCCGGATCACACAGACTGAAAACCCTCCTTAAAGAACTGTTCCCAATTCTATATGACAATGACGCGACCTCATCCTTACTACCCCAATGCCCATCTATCGCATACAGACGACCCGCCAATCTCAAAAACCTTCTGAGATCCACCAACCCTTTGGCGCCCCCCCGTGACAAATTTCCCAATATTTCCCCAACTTGCAACCGCCCCCGATGTAAAACCTGTCCTCTTATTATGCCTACTCCCCTCTCCCTACATCCCCTCATAGCCCCCGCACCTCGTTCCCACGCTAATTGCCTCTCAAAAAATATTATTTATCTTTTATCATGCAAGCATTGCACTTCCTTCTACATAGGTGAATGCATTACCCCCTTATCCATCCGAATGAATAATCACCGATACTCCTGTAATTCTGCCTCACTCTCTTCTCTTCCTATCCCTTCACACGCCAATTCCCACAACCTTTCATTCGACCAGTGTTTTTCCCTCAGCATCCTAGAATCCCTACCTGATTCAGCTACCAACATAGAGGTGAGAACTCGTGAATCCGCCTACATACTATCCTTCCGTTCCTTTAAAATTCCCACCCTTAACCGCCATATTTAATTTCCCTCCCAGCATTCCCCTCCACACCTCCCCTCCACACCTCCCCTCCACGCCCATAACTCTTTCCCCTCTCCTGTTCCATAGCATATTTTCAGTCTCTCTTGAAGAAGGCCCCTGAGAGGGCCGAAAGCTCGAACAATTTACCGTGTAAGTGTTCTTTTATATGTGTCTATTCTTTTCTATTTGTGTTATGTTGTGTCAGCCAATTATATATATATATATATATATATATATATATATATATATGTATATATATATATATATATATATATGTATGTATGTATATATATATATCCCTACTTCTACAGAGGAAGACGGATTGTTTCCGTCGAAATATCAAGAAAATACGTGTGAGTGTTCTCTTTTTTTGTGTTTCTATATTATGTGTTACTGTGTATTGTACTATATATATATATATGCTGAACTCTTCTCGGGATCTTTTGTTGAAAATATTTCGCATAAATTCATGCAAAAATTATTTCACTTTCAAATAAATGATTCTGCTCTCCTATGGCGTAATGTGTCGGAACTAGTGTTTCTCTTAATTTTTTTATTTATTTTGCATTAGTCCGAAAACAGGACTACGACCTTTACATCGAACTTTGAACATTGACATAACAATGTGATAATTACATTCACCCTAGCCCTAGGTGGAGGAAGAATCACCTAGGCGGGCATTGAACCCGCGACCTCTTGGTTGGCAGACCAGGACATTACCCCGCCACCACCGGGGCCGGCAAATTTTTCCAATGGATGAAAATATAAATACCCACCTTGAAGAATCTACTAGATTTAATTTCACGAGTTGTAGGAATATATGATGACAGAGTAAAAGGTAGTGTTTACATAAAACCTCTTTGTTATTTATTTTATTTCTCGTGCGATTCGCGATCACAGCAAAAACAAATCTAAACAACAATTACGTCCAATGAAATTTGTTGCAAAACACTAACTTTTAACACTTATGCATTAAGTTACTGAAGAGTGGTGACCTAGCACCCCCTGCCATATGTCTCTTGTGTGGCTTGCGGCGTAGATTTGGATGAGGACGCCTTTCTGCGAGCAATAAGGGTTAGGACTGCATCCGAACCTCTTTTTCCTCCAACACCAAGTAAGACAAAGCGCGATAAATACATGGAGCAATATTCCTAACTGCCACTGTAACTGCTTGATATTCATACAATTGACCAGACGTAATAGACACGAAGAATAATTTTAATGTGATTATTTTGAGTTCTGTCTAATGTGTGAAATGATTTTCCCCACATTCTTAATAGATGTCATCAGTAGTAGTAGATATCTCACAGTACTTATCACGAAATGTGAGGAAGCCAATGCGAAATTAAACATGATATTCTCTTCGACTCGTAGTATGTCGGTAAACGGAAAATGAAGCAGGAAATAGTATAGCTTATAACTAAATTTTATTTGCCTAAATGTCCTCTGCATCCCATCCCACCCCTTTTCCCAATCCCCGGGTCGCTCTCGTGGATTGCGATATCCTTTTGTGTCCTCTCTCTCGGCCCATCGTGCGTGCGTATGCGCCCCCTTGCCGCGCTCTGTCGCGTGATGCGCTATCAAAGATTAGACTTCAGATACGCGCGGTTGGGTTGGTTCAAAGCCGATCGATTTTTATCGAATTGAATACCGGATCGATGAGACCAGAATGCCAAATCGTTCAAAGCTGTCGCCGGCACTGCTCGAGGGGCAGCAGAACTTCAAAGCCAGCTCAGCAGTCGCACAGTGCATTAAAGCAATTATTGCTAATTTTGAATATACAAATGAAATTTAAAAAATCACCAATTCAAAGTGAATTTGAGTGAAAATTTTGCAGGTTGCGCTGTTTGTGAGTGCCAAATGAACGATTCAACCGTAATAATAATGCTCACTTCTCATGATGTTGACTGGATATATATATGTACATATATATAATTATATATGTATATATACTTATATATATATATGTATTATATACTTATATATTATATAAGTATATATGTATATATTTATGTATATATATGTATATATATAAGTATATATATAAGAATATAGATATATATATATATATGTATTTATATATTTATTTGGAAGATTCACCCAGAGTAGAATCCAGTTGAGTTTTTTATATTGTTTGGGCTGAGGCCTTTCAAATAAAAGTATTGTATCACATAACGATGACCAATTTTCTCCATTTTACAAATTCACAGAAAATGTTCACTATTGATGGCTTCCAAACAAATAATAATAAACGTGGCGTCTTCCAACTTAAAAAATATGCTTTACAGATTGCATACTTTCTTATGCAGTGATATGTTTCAAAAAACTACCGCCTTCTCTAGGTCAGGCCGGGTACTTCTTAGCCTTCTCATGTATATTTTTAATTTTTTTTTATATTTTTTATATTTTTATATTTGTATGCATTTCATTTCATTCAACGTGCCTTTCCTATTCCTGTCCCTTCATCGGTAGCCCAATGCTAGGGGGGGGGGTGTCTCCGAATAAGACATGGACTATTCTAATGCACTCTACTAAATTGTAATTCACTATTTGACTGTTTATGTGTATTATTTGTACATCGACCTTATTGGATTAACATAAAGTTACCCCTACATTCCTAAACGGTGCCTGGAATGGCACAAACTCACACCCTACATTACAGTAAACCCCATTCTTCCTCATCCTTGATCTCCGTACACTTCCCTTCATTCCATTCAACGTGCTTATCCTATTCCTACCCCTTCCTCGCTTGCCCAATGTTCTCCCATCTATTACAGCATTTAACATGTCATCCCTAATCAAAACGCATTAAATCCATTTTGCCTGTCTCCTTATATTTTCTCCCTATAATCCCCTCTCCTCGTCCACTAGACCTAGCACTTCATCCTCTGTTTTCCTTTCTGTTCTCTTCATCTTCTCCATCCTTTTCCGTACCCACATTTCGAAATCCTCCAATCTACTTGAAAAATCCTTCTTCAGTGACCATGTTTCCGTGTCCATCAAAACTTTGAAATGGAGCGAACAAAACCACGCCTTATTTCAAAGTTTTGATGGAACTTTTCTCAAAATCCTTCCTCCAAGTCCCTGCCATCAATTCCTTCCTCCTTGAGAAACCTTCCTTTGCCTAACGCTATTCTTCTCTTTATGTGACTGGAACGATATGAACCGATTTATTCGATGTGACTATAGGTTGGATATTTATCGAAATGCACTCGAGGATCGATTGTTTCCCGATAGTCATCGCCTTGTTAATTTTATCGTCCTCGCTTTGATCGATGTATTTTTACTTGACTTCGACATTCGATATTTGAAAAATGAATTTCGCACAGTCGAGGCCCCTCGCCTCTTCAATACGGCGAATCCCCTCGAGTAGTCGACGCGCAAACAATCGCCGTAATCGCGCGCTTCGTTCAACTGAGCATGCGCATTGCTCCTCCGATCGGGTTTTCCCCTTCCCCCCGCCCCCCTTTATTCCCTCCCCTTCCCCCGCCTCAAATGACAGCAGCAGCCGCTGGAGACGCAAACAATACTCCCCGAGGCAAGGATTAATACCCCCATCCGCTGATTGGTTGCTCACACAATTAGGTGCTCATCGCGGGCTTTCGCGATCAGTAGACGGATGAAGGCCCTCCTCCTCTCTTTGACCCGCGTTTGCCTTTTGGCGTGAATGACTGGCGGAAACGTCGCGATGACGTAGTGTGAGGCCAAATCAGTGGGATTTTTAAACGAAGGAATTTTGGGATTTCGTGGTCACATTTTCTCAATAGGCCACCATGAGCCTCGTCACGCTGCGTAGAGTTTGTCGATGGGAATGGAGATTGAAAGAAGATTTAAATGAAATGGCATTACGCAGATAATGGATTTATACGTTTTTGCATTAATATATTAAGGCAAAACGTTAGATCGAGTGATAGGAAGCCTCAAAGGGAGCAAATAGGGTATATAAGGAAGAGGCGCATAAGGCCCTTTCACGCCATTCATGTGGAGTACATATCAGGAGAATATGCGGGCCCAATTTAAAGAATCTCAGCTTAATTAAACGGGTGGTGGGGAAATGTAATGAGATAGTCAAAGAGAGGAGTTATTTTGCTCTAGTTAGACCTCATTTGGAATATGCCGCAAATATTTGGGATTCTTGGGAGAAAATTTGGCAAACATAATAAAATAGAGGCTAGAGAAAATCCGTCAGATTCGTTTAAAATTGTTATAATAAGAACACAGGTGATAGTTCTCTTAAGAGATTTAGGCTGGGAGTCACTTGAAGTGCGGAGAGAACAAGCGAGACTCAGACTTTTAGAAATTCAGAAATAATGAGTTTAACAATGACACTAAAGGAATTATATGTGGCCCACACAACTTATGCAGAACAGACCACAAAGATAAAATAAGGGAGATAGATTCTAATACCGATAGATACAAATACTCATTCTTTCCCCAAACAATCAGGAATCATAATAGTAGGAAACCGAAGTAATTTTAGAAACATTAAAAATATTTAATTTACAAGTCGAAACAAAATTAAACATTGCAAAGACATCATGTATATTGTAGGTGCATGTGTATGTTAGTCGGTAGTTTGTGTGTTTTCATGTGTGTGTGGGTTGTAAGTGTTCTTGCATGAATGCATGCCATGTGTTGTTTTTGGATTGTATACATTTGTGGCTTTTGCATGCGTTTTTCCTCTTAATTACGGGTGGTACCCTAAAACCCCCCGCCACACGTCCTTGTGGTGGCTTGCAGTGCATAATGTAGATATAGACGTAGACCCTTGTGAGACCGATGTCAGGGTACTCATCACAATTTTGGGACATACGTGTGGTTGTGTTAATTGCAAAACTAGAGAATGTACAGGGAAAGGGTGCCAGACCTCTTCGGAATGTTCCGGATACTTCAGGGGGATAAAGCTTGCGGACAATTAAGGAAGGCCGTGGGAAGTGCTAACTTTATAGGGAGAATATACCATAAGTACAAGGTGAAATGCGAGGCTCAGAGAAATGACATTAAAAAATTTGCATTTCTCAAGAAAACAAGAATTGAATGGAACAGTCTACCTGTCGAACTACTAATTCAAGCCTTTCCCAAATAATGTGTATACATTTTAAAATATCTGCAAATAATTTTTCCGATGATTCGTCGGACACCGACACGCCGTAACTCTAGAAGATTTCCCCGGGAGTGAGGGAATTTATGAAAAACAAACATTGTTATTGATGAATAAGAAAGTAAAACATAGCCGTTCTTACAGCGTAACAATTTCAGAGGGTAATAAATCATTTAGCCTTCGGTGTTAAATTTTAAATTAACACCCCAAAATTTAGGAGTTTAAGAGGACCGTATATCGAAGGATCTGGGTTCGAATCCCGGTCAAGGCGAATTATTCATTACCTCCGAAATTGTTGCATTGTAATGCATATACAGCGGATGACTTCGTCAAAAGGTACAGGGGCGGCATCTTCCGCAGTTTATTGGAATGGGCGTTCTTGCTTTATTAGGAATACCACCCTCTACTACCCCTGCCGCTACATAGTGGTAGCGGAAAAAACATAGAAGTACTACCCCCACTACTACACTATACGTTCTATGTTTGTGTTATCTTGTTTTGATTCTTGACTATAAAAAAGCGAAGAGAGCAGAAAGTCATTGTTTAAACAACATAGGTTATTGAGTTTGTGGTGATGGAATTGTGCTTGAAAATGCATAGTATTTTCAATACGCTCTTTGGCATCTTATGTTGACACGACTTCATTTCTCCTGAAATTCAACGTTCATATTGGCGCTATGGATTCTGTATCACGAGGAAAAGATATATATTTTGCAAATAAGGCCAAATAAAAATGCAAGATAACAGTCGCATAGCCAACAAAAGGTATTCCAAATAAACCAAGAACGGCAATAAGTACGCGTGGCACTCATAGGACCTGAAATGACCTTTCTTTTATCTATTTATTTATTTATTATACCCTGCAAGTCACCGCCGGGGTGTGTGGCAGGGGTTGAATACACCCCAGAATAATTTTATCCGAACATGACCCTACCGCGGTCGAACAATATCATTATGATCCCTTATCGTTCCTGGCAAAAATGACATCTTAAATCTATCTGTTCCACACGTTCTACACATCTCTCTAATCTTATTGACATAACCTCTCCTACCAGAGTGCAATGGGGGTAATTACACATTTTCAACATCACTGCTAAAGAGACGCCTTTCCTATTTATGCAAGAGCTTCAATCTTATATTTAACCTTCGCTCCATTGAGTGATCCCAAGCCTAGCTGCTCTAATATTTTGGATACGCTATGCTAAGTTTATCATAACAACATTTTACAAATCTAGCTCCTCCACACTGCACGCGATACAATTCGGCAATCAATCCGACTTCGTTAGGATCCCATATACTTGCAGCATATTCTAAATGAGGTCTAACCAACGACAGATAACATTTCTCTTTGACCTTTTCATCACATTTACCAAGTACTCTTCTAATAAATCCTAGTTTTTTGTTAGCTTGTCCACATATTCCCCTTATGTGTTTCTCCCAGGAGAGATCGTGAGTGAGGGTGACGTCTAGGCATTTAATTGAGTCTTTTACGTGTCTTAGAAGTTGAAACACGATGCACCATCGTTTGACATTCGCAATACTTTTTCGCAATTGATTTATTCCTCTTAGAGATATAGTTTCCCCAAACTGTTATTGTGTGGACTGCCTGCATGGCAATTGGTCCTCATCATGGATGTAGTAGGGCTTGGAGATGGGGGAGGAGGGGAGCATTGGTCGGAGGGCAGGCGGGTCGCGGGGGGGCTCGGGGGTGGGAGCGGGCTTGAGAACTTGGACGAGGAGCTGTGTGGCGGGGAGGGGGGCGGAGGGGGTCGCGCAGTCTCCAATTCAGAGGGGGAGAGGGGCGCAAGGTTGCCAATGAGACAACAGAGGACCTTCTTAGAGAGATAGGCCAAGAGAGCTCGGAGCTAACACGTGACGCGGAGGGGAGGGGAGAGCGGTTGGTGGAGGAGGGTGGGAAGGGAGGGTTAAGTGTGTCACAGCGATGTGTTTGAGCGCGGCGGTCGATGGAGGGAGGTGTCATGGGGGGAGGGGGTGCATGCCCCTGAGGATCGGTGGCATTTTTTAAGATGCTTTTAAGAGGCTTGCTAAGGGCGTTCGAACGAGGCAGACGGGACACATTGAGGGAGTGAAGAGGTGAAATTTGTTGTCTCCGGCCTAACTTTATGGATTTACATATAACAAATTGAAATGAAATAAGTAACGTCGTAATTCCACGCACACGCAAGTGGAAATGGAATTAGGTAGTTACTTATTTCAACATGCTGGAAACAAGGAAGCAGTTCGTCAAAACGTTCGTGTTGAGCATGGCACCCAACGGATCGGAGACATGGAATATTGGAAAAGTGGACCAGCGAAGAATAGAAGCCTTTGAAACATGGTGCTGAAGGTGAATGCTGAAGATTAAATGGACAGACAAAGTGAGGAACGAAGAAGTATATAGAAGAATAAAGGACCACGTGGAGAATTCTATGATAAATAAGAAATAGGTGGATTGGACACACATTGAGGCACAATGGATTGATTAGGAATATAATAGACGGAAAAATAGAAGGGAAGATTTTATGAGGAAGACCAAGAGACATGCACTACATAGGACAAATTAAGAAGGACGTAAAACAGAGAGGGTATCGAGGATTGAGGGAATTGACATTAAATAGATTAGAATGGAGGGCTGCAGTAAACCAATCCTAGGATTGCAATATTGATGATGATGAGTACAGCGGTGGTTTCCCCATTTTAATAAATGGGTGTATTTCCTTCATCACGTTACCACCACCTAAGTACTCGTAATTTCAGTCCTAAGAGTTGTTGCAAGTACGATGCATTTGTTCATTGAAATGGAGTAGAAATGGAACCCCGAAGTGGCGGAGGCTGTTGAAATTAATGCATCACTGCTGTTTTTTATCTGCATATATTTGTGTTATTAACGTCTATGATTGCGAATGTGGAGGGCGCAGGCGGGCGGCGGGAGCGGAGTCAGGAAAGGCCGGAGGGAGCAGTTATGCGTGGAAGGAAGGGAGTGTTTATGCGTTCGTCGAAAATGGAGGCGTATCGGGGGAGTGTGGTGGTGTGGGTGCCAAGATGCGCGGGGGCAGCGTGGGTGGGTTGGCAAGGAGGGGGAGGAACTGATAAGAGGAATGGCGATGTCCATGTGGGTGGCTTTACGGACCACCCCCGTCATCTCTCGACCCTCGCTCGCCTTTTAGGCCTCACTTGGGCTGTTTCGGATAATCGCTTCGAGTTTGGGATCCTCGTGGCGTGGGTTTGATGAAATAAGTAGATCGCTCACAGCTTGGAACAGCTCGGACTGTTCCGAGAGAAATTACGACGAACAGAGCATTTAACTGTTGGAAGATTTACATTTGAGATTGATTTATACAAAGTAGTAATTTTCAATATAAATTTTTTTCCTTGTTCTTCACATTTTCTTTCCAGTTGTATTACAGCTGTGGGCTCAAACCTATGCCTAACTACCTGAGTTTGAATTATGTGCACTATAGAGTGAATAAATCCTGGCAGTAACGGGACTAGGTCCAAACGGCTTTGTCGTGCCCAGCAGGGAGAGAGAGACAAAGCTTCCGCAGCCGTCATCTCACGGAATCCTTGCAAAGCGAAATCGACAGCATCAAGACCGAAACAGTTAGGATAGGGACTTGTAATTTTAGGACCAAGCTGAGGACAGGAAACTTAGAAAATATAAGGCAAGAGAGGAAATGTGAATATTTTAATGCTGTGCGTGGCTAGTTGGAAGGATAGCGGGAATAATTGTAGCAATATTTATAGAGGACCATGAAGCAGCAGCAGAAGATCAGGCAAGGTGTGGGATTACCATTGAATAAAAAGATAGAAGTAAAACCTGAACGATATAGCTTGGTCATTGTTCAAATATACATTCCAACATGCATTCATTTGACGGAGGAAGTCAACAGGGTATACGATCAACAGGGTTTCAGACGTGCCATGGTGAAAATCCTTTGTAAATTTAAGAAGACGCTTAGTTTTCCACATACATTATTTATATTTCGACCTAGGTTTACTTACAGCGTAACACCTTTAGGTGAATACCTGAAGATTTAACGAAACCTAGATCATAATAAAAATACTCAACGTGGAAAATCAAAGTGTCTAATTTCATCAGTGTGTACGATCAGTAAGAGGATGTCCCTGGGGGGAAATATTCGATAGTGATAGAGGATTTGAACGCGACAGTGGGCGGTAGTGAGGCGGGGGACTACGATTCAGGAACATCAGACAACCAGAGAAATGAAAAAATGGGCTTATGTAGGAGACAGGGTTTAATCGTAACAGTCACCTAGTAGTCACAATTTTCGAAGGAATACTTGAAAAATGCCCTGGTATTCATAGATACATAATTTTTACTTCATAATGGTTAGGCCAATATTTGGAAATAGTGCGACTAATTCGCACAGTTTCGCAGGGGAGGATGCGGGCTCATATCATGATTTGGTAATAACGAAGTGTGACGTCCGATTCAAAAAGGTAAAACAGCGAAGACGATTGAGGATATGGAGTAAAGAAGCATTAACCGGAACGACAAGAAAGGAGTGTATCCAGAGTGTAAAGAAAATTACGAGTGTGGACAGCCATCGATGAAAAATAAGAATATGTTATGTGATAAAATACTTGTACATGAAAAAAGGGATATAAGAGGTATGTTCAAAAAGTAAGGGGACTTTTCAAATTTTCCGGTTAATGTACATTCGATTTTCGGTTTTTTGATTTGTTGTGTTGGTACACATGTTCCAAACATTTGTTTACAGCTTCAATAATATAGAAAATTTAGTTTGTTATTGACAGATACAAATGTTTAGACGTATTTTAGTATTCTCAGGGATTTTATGCGGTAAAAAACTGGATCAAGGAATTTCCATCAAATTATTTGTAAAAAAATGAAATTAAGCGCTCCAAAACACTTGAAATGATGACAGTTACATACGGTGAGTGTTCTGAGTAAAAAATATGTTTATAAATAGTACAACCTCTTCCAAGATGGCCGAGAAGATGCAAATGATGAAACTCGCTCTGGACCCCTCAACACGTCAACAACAGATAAAAACGTTTAAGAAGGGAAGAAAATTGTTTTGAAAAATTATCTAATCACTATTAGAAAAGTTGCTGAGGATGTTGGCATATCGGTTTTCTCGTGCCATGCAATTTTTCCGGATGTTTTGGGCATGAGACGTGTATCATTGAATTTTTTCCCGAAACTTCTTAATTTTTACGAGAAGAACCGTTGCATGGGCATGATTTTTTGGCCAAAAGCGACAACACGGTTATGCCTCAGCCACCATATTCAACGGATTTGGCACTATGCGACATTTCCTGTTCCCAAAACTGAAGAGACCTATTGAAGGACGGAGATTTGCAACAATTGAGGAGATGAAGACTGCATCGCTGGTATAGCTAAACGCTATACCAAAAAGTGCTTATCAGAATTACTTCGAGGATTTGAAAAAGCGTTGGAACAAGTGTATTATATCCGGTGGGGGGAGATTACTTTAAAGGTGACAACTTGAACATTGACGAATAAATAAATATGTTTTCATAAAAATATAAAGTCACCTTACCTCTTTGAACGTACCTCGTAAAAAGGCAAAAACTGAACTACGTCCCATAGGAACAGTATTGGGAAAAGGAAAGCATTGGATCACGGACGAGATGATTAAAAAAATAGACGAGAGGAGGAAATGGAAAAATGAAAACTCAGAATCAGATGAAAAGAGATTCATATAATAAACTGATGCAGGAAGCTCCTCCGTATGCATAGTAGCGTGAAAGAGGTGGGTTGGGAAACGCAGTGGGAGGATATTGAAAATTTACAAAGAGTGAAATTAATGCTCTGTGAAGGGAAGCGGAAAATATTTCAGGAAACAAGAAGAGAAAATCCGAGCTCGCCATCGAGAAAGATACGCCAGAAAATTTATTACTTGAACCAAGTAAGTTCAAAAGACTATGAATAGGTTCTATAAGACAAAGAAAGATATTATATAAACCAGCACGGACATAGAAAGGAAATACGACGCAGATGGTGATAGCTTAGGCTTAAATCATACTTGATTGTTTGGTATAAAGGACATTAAGGGAAGGGAAATGAAATAAGTTCGCGAGGATAGAAAATGTCCAAACGGAGCTGCTCAATAGGCTTAGGAAAACGTGAAAGGAAGAGTTGAAAGATTTATCCCCTGAAAAGAAGATATTTCGTAGCATTTATGAGAGTTTTTTTAATGGACTAATTGATAGCAATTACGGTGGAGGAAATAGGCTGGAATATTTCCTAAGATCAATGTTAGTTCCAATTCCAAAAAAAATGAGAAAAGCCGCTTTTCCTGAGGATTATAGAACAACAGGTTTACCTCCACACGTCCTTAATGAGACACTAAGGATCCATCAATAGGAGGATGGAGAGTATGGCATACGTATGATTACGTATGGGACTCTCGTGTAAATATTTGATTAATGCTTGTTCTAATGTCAATCTTCTAAAATTTATTGTCTCAAGCGTGAAATGAAATAATTTACTTTGTAATTCTACACACTTTATTTTTAAAAAACACGACCCAGGTTTCGACGTTGAACGTCATCATCAAATCCAACCTGATGATGACGTTCAGCGTCGAAACCTGGGTCGCATTTTTTTTAAATAAAGTGTGAAAAATTACAAAGTAAATTATTTCATTTCATTAAGTCTCTCTCTTCTAGTCCGGATCTCCCGAGTTTCCGAAGTCCGGATGCTTCAACCAATTAATGAAGAGTACCGATGGGTCAAAAAAAAATTCAAGCTTAACTGGAGGTTGTGCTCGGGAATCGAGGGATACGGGTTCGAATTACGGTCGACGGGAATCCACCGTCGAAATCCTCGCATTTCTCATCGAATTAGCCCCATGTCGCGGAAGGATATCGTTCGCATTTCCGCATCTCGGCGCGCATTTGCCAGTTCTCCACCACGGCAAGTGGCAGGGGCGGCTCTCCTCTCACCTTTGTCTCCTCCTCATCCATCTCCTTCCTGGTATTTCGTCCTCCCCCGCGCACCCCCCCTCCCCCCCTGCACTACCCACGCGTCCGTTTCTTCGTCTCGCTCATCCATTCATTCCGTCGCGGGGGAGGGAAGGAGACCGACGCGACGCCACCCCCGACGCCCTCTCTCGTGGAGGGTGGGAACGGCGCCCATCGAGGTCATCGTAGGGTGGGGGGGGTTGGGTGTGATACACCTGCTGCATGGATCCGAGCGCCGGGTGGGGAAGGGGAGCCGCGTGTGTCAATCGATAGGGCGGCCCTATTGCTAGGCAACCGGGAGACGAAACGCGGCTCCCGCATCCGCCACGCGTTGCCTAGGATACGGCTTTTGTCTCCACTCACCACCACCGCCGCCTCTTCTGATGCGAGGGGCGGCTGGAATACCTGAAGGGGGGGGGGAGGGTTGGTTTCTGTGAGGAATCAATTCCCGAGGAGCAAGCGGGTGGGGGTGGGTGCCCTAAAGGGAGGGGAAGGAGGGAGATTTCCGCCGCCGCCGCCCCCGGTACGGGTCTCGAGAGAGATTCTCCCTTCCTGGATCTTTTTCTCAGTGGGGAACACGATCGCTGTGCGCCCCCGCCGCCTTGCTTCCCTCCTTGGCCTCTTCGGGGGGTTAGTCCAACTCCAGACGCACCCGCTGGAGGGTGGAGGGTTGCTCGGAGGTGGCCTTTGACGTGGCATCTTGCAGCACGTGTTCTGGGAGACGACCCTGACGGAGCAAGGCTGGCGAGAGGCGGGGCGGAATGAGGGAAGGGGAGGGGAGAGAGAGGGTGGAAGGGGGTGGGGAAGGAGGGCTCCCCTCGACGCAGTCAAGGGGGTGGGGGATGTCTGGAAGCGAATGAGGAAAGGGTGCCGGGAGGGCAGAGGGGTGGGTAGAGCTGCGAAGCTCTGCTTTGCGAGTCCAGGACGATGCGCAGTGATTACCCTGGGACTCATCCTTTGCTTGATGATATTCATTAAAATACTACTAAATAATAATCACGCTCGCTAATCAATGTATTTATTTATATGTACCCTGAAAGCCACCGCCAGGGTGTGTGGCAGGAGGTGAATACACAATAGAATAATTTTAAAAGAACATGACCATACCGCGGTCGAACTATGTTATTATGATCCACTATCGTTCGTGGAGAAAATGACATCTTAAATCTCTCTGTTCTATGCAACAATTTCAGAGTGTAAAAATAATCCGCCTTGACCGGGATTCGATCCTAGATCCCTCGATGTCCGGTTGATTTTTTCTGCCAGTTAAGCTATCGAGGCATCCTCTTACACTCTGAATTGCTGCATTAGAAATACATAGAAAGTTACTCTTGAAGTTCTTAAAAATTCTGAAAAATTCACTGTTGCGGCAGCTCCCGCAGTTTCTTTGGAATCTGTCCTACACTTAATCTCTCTAATTTTGTTGACTTGATCTCTCCTACCGTAATACGATGGGGGTAATATTACATTTTCAACATCACTGCCATAGGGACCTCCTTCCAATTTATGCAAGAGATTTAATCAGTGATTTCAACCTTCGCTCCGTGAGTGATTTCCGGCCTAGATCATCTGACGATTTTGATAAGCTACTAAGTTTATCATAACAAAGTTTTATAAATCTAGCTCCTCTACGCTAAACGCGATCCAATTCGGCAATTAATCAAACTTCATGAGGATCCCATATACTAGCATATTCTAAATGAGGCTTAACCAGCCAAAGAAACATTTCTCTTTGACCTTTTCATCACATTTACCAAGTACTCTTCCAATGCATCCTAATTTTTTGTTACCTTGTCCACATATTCCTCGTATCTATATCATCAAGGAGAGATCGTGAGTGAGGGTAGCTCCTAGGTGTTTAATTGAGTCTACACATTCCATTTCGATTGCTATTTTTCTTGCTCAAAGTTATCCGTCTTCCATTTTTCTGCTTATTTTTCACAATTGACGAAAAAAAATTTTAGAGGTGTGTTCAAGAAATAACGGAAATTTGAGTTGTTTTGTAAATAAATTAATTTATTCGTCTATATAAATGTTGTCCCCTTAGAAGTAGTCCTCCATTATACCACTTATACGTACCAATGCTTTTCCCAACCCTTCCTCCCAACACTTCTGGAACTCGATCTTTGGTATATCTTTAAGCTCTCTCGGCGATGCGCTTCCAATCCCATCTACTCATGCTTGTTAAATGACGGTGCTTTATGGTTCTCTTTATTTTTGGAAACAGATTAAATGTGACCCCGGGGCTAGCAAATATTGATGCCAGAACATCATCACTACTGGACTGTTTTTGGCCAGACATTCACGCCAACAAGCAGTGAACAGCGTGAGGAGATGCATTACACCGTGGTGGTGCAAAAGCCATGAATTGTTAGGCCACAAATGAGGGCGTTTTTTTCAGGTATCTAAAAAACATTGTCCGACCGCGGTAGGGGGAAAATATTTAATAATAGGGTGTTTTTACCATGGATTTTAGTAACATTGTCCGACCGCGGTAGGGGTAAAAATATTCACGTTGAAATTAGTAAGGTGTGTACGTATTTACCCCCTGACACACACACTAGTGGTGGCTTGCAAGGCACTAAAATATTTAAATATCATTCTTCATCAAAATTTGTCAGTGGGGGTCAAGCGCGTTTCGCTGCTCGATTTCAAATAAAAAATATTTTAGGAAATAGGATCGGTAGTTGGTAAATTAGGAGAAAAATTGCTTTGGCGAAAGAAGCATGCAAAAGAAACAACTGACGACAGGTAGGCTAAATTAATATGTGAAGAAAAGATCAGAGAAGAATTTAATATGGAGCATAGCAGTGGAGGGATCGGAAACCTGGTCTTTGAGGTAATAAGAGGAAGAGCGTGAATTTGCATGCCTTTGAGATGCGGGTAATGGTGAATATGCATTTAATTCGGAATGCGAAAGAGGAATGTTAATTAGGAGTTTATGAATGACAGTTGTCCAGAATATAACTTACGTTTTGAAATAAAGTATGAACCTAGTGACAAGATGAAGTTTTATCGTAAACAATTGAAAGGCCTTTTCTTAAACAATTTTTCTACATAGTTGTCATTCAAATTAAGGAATTTATCGTAACGATACAAAATCTTTTCAATTCTGTCTCCAAAGAAATCAGCCCCCTTACATTTTAACCACTTGTTTACACCAGCATGCAATTCAGCGTCACTAAAAGTGCGCCGTGTTGCAAGCCACGTCTAGCGTGAGATCCCTAATCGTAAATTGACCATTTTCACAATTGTTTCGTTGATTTTCACCGTCAGTTCATTTGTCACAAGGCTTGTCCTCGTCGTGAACATTGGTACGGCCATATTTTAACTGAATTCACCACTGCCTCACTTCGCCTTCACTCATTATTCTTCACTTATTATTATATAGGTGGAAGAAGGGACTATTAGTCTCAACCTCGCCCAATTAAGTCGATCAATAAATAAATAAATTATTCCGTCTCCTCGTACACTTCACAAAGTTGCCCCTGAATTTCAATCGGATGGTGGTTTTTTGCCAGTAACAACCTAATCACAGATCGCCCTTCAAAGATCTTGCGGAATTTGCTATTGCAGCGCACATTTTAACGGTTCGCCATGTGAGCAAAGTAGAAGGACCACAGACTGCACACACTACCACTGCAGGATGCGTACTGATTGTAGGGATGTTTAGACACCAAGATGGTGGCTCTAACCATATCCACCGCCACGCTAGGCCGAAACGTAAGGTATTTCCTGGATAGACCTCGTATTTCAGGTGAAGGGAGGAAGTGACTGAGGAAAGTTCACTCACCGAAGGCAGAAGGAGTGGGTGGCGGATGTCATACTAGAATGTACAGTGTGCAGTTGATAAAGCCGTGGAAGGCAGGCGGGGTAAATTTGGGTCAGCAGGTAATATGATTGAACAGTAGTCAGGTTTTATAGGTTAATTCTGGCGGAATTTACGAATAAATGAAGGGTTTAATACATGAAGATCAAGAGTAAAGTCTCGCGATACAAAGAAGATATTAGTGGCCAGGGAGTGCCCATGAGTTTCCTCGCGAGAGGGTTTTTGATTGAGGATATTTCAGCTTGAATGAATCAATAATGTCGAAAGATGAGTGGGAGTTGGCTTGCTAACGAGTTTCATAGCAACAAAGCAGAAGTTTTTCGCCGTTTCATAACCATGGAAGAAACATGGGTCCATTACTTCACACCGGAGACAAAAGAACAATCAAAACAATGGATTCAAAAGGGAGAACCGTCTCCAAAGAAGGCGAAGACCGTTTCATCTGCAGGCAAGGTCATGGCGTCGGTTTTTTGGCATGCGCGTGGGATACTTTTCATTGACTATCTTGAAAAAGGAAATACTATCGGCGGCGAGTACTCTGCGAACTTATTGCGACGTTTGAGCGAAGAGATCAAGCAAAAGTAGCCGCATTTGGCTTCCAAGAAAGTGTTGTTTCATCAAGACAATGCACCAGCTCGCAAATCCGTCAATACAATGGCCAAAATTGATGAATTAAAGTTTGAATTGGTACCGCATGCACCCTAATCACCAGATTAACCCCCTCGAATTGTTTCCTGCTGGCAAACGTGGAAAAATGGCTCGGTGGTCAAAGATTTTCCAACCGTGAAGAAGTGATGTCGGCAGTTAATGGCTATTTTTAGGAGGAAGACAGTTCTTATCATAAAAAGGTTATCGAACTTATTGAGCATCGCTGGGAATAGTATATAGAGCTGAAAGGAAATTAAGTTTTGAAAAAATATTCCATTTTTTCCAAATTTTTTGTGTTTTCTTTTTTGGGTCGGATACTTCTGGGATTATCCTCGTATCTTATGAATTAACTTTTAACGTTACGAATCAAAGAAAAAACCTACAGCCTTAATATGTTAGCACCACTCGTCCCGCAAAGGAAACTACGTTCGTTGTGAGGGTTCGTTGGGAAATAAATGCCACGGCATTGACCAACCTCAACCTCTCAACCAGAACATCCTTCCGTAGTAGCTTACGGGAATGTTGGGAAAAAAAGTGCATAGAGCTGAAAGGAGATTATGTTGAAAAATAAATAAATTTTTTTCCAAAATTTTCGAGTTTTCTTTGTTGGGTCGGATACTTCTGGGACCACCCTCGTAAATTTCATAATTGTAGAAGGCTATGCAATTCCATCTGAAACTGTTTTGTGTTATAAAAGATGCCCTATTGAAAAGAGTGCCCATTCCGAGGTCTCAAAGCCAAAGGAGAGTTATATCAACTGACCTTCGCGTCAATAATAACCGGATCCGTATTATTTATTGAGGGATGAATGCCACGTAGTATATAAATGGAGTGGGAAGGGTGGAACCGGAATGAATCATATGGGAATCCGCCGAGGGGTGATCCGAGTCCGGGAAGTGGAACCGCCCCTGAGAGCCGAGTTCAGGGGGCCCGCAGGACAAGGATCATCATCAAACTGCTCCAAATGAATCATCGAACGCACCCCGCGAACGGAAATGTCTCTCTCGGGTGGACCCCTCGCCACGCCCGGAGAGCGCAACCCTCGCCGGGGGAGGGTGGGTTGTGGGCGTGCCCTGGGGACGACGGCAGGGGTAGCTTGTTGATGAAGTCAAATTTCACCTCCACCGCCGCAGACGACGCGACTCCCCGGCCCGTTGCCATGGCGATCCCGGTACCACCCTCTTTCCTTCCCCGCCCCCTGTAGACCCACCCCCACCCTCCTCCAATTATTTCGTTGCGGAGTCTCGAGCGCCAGGGAGCGGCAGGCTTGGAGGGGGGGAAATGGGCGCGCGGAAACAATGTGGGGGGAGGAGGGGGAGGTTGTGCGTTGGAGGGGAGGGAGTCCAGGGAGGAGGGGAGGAAGGAGGGTATAAATAGAGAAACAATAAAACGTCTTCATTGGGGTGAGATTGAGACTAGATAATCCCTTTTTCCACCTTAGCCCCCTCGTCGTTTACATAAATAAATACGTGAGTCAAAAAACAATAATTAAATCAAGGAGTGTGAAAATTTTTACGTTCAGTGTAGGAAAATGCAAAATAAAATATATTTTTTTTTAAATAATAATAATTAATTAAAGCAAATGATATATTGGGGGAAAATTGGATAGTTTACGAAAAGATATTGAAATTTTCTGGAAAATCGAGAGGATTGAGAACTGATATCCTTAGCGAAAAAAACTCAATGCAGAAAAACACCCCCACACAGGAAGGGGTGTGAAAAATCTGCGAAACCTACAGAGATACATCTAATGTATGAACACCTAAATACAGTGAAAGGGTGGTACAGATCAAGAGAATACTAAGAAAAAATATGCATGATTCTTTAAATAACTTGCCGAAAAATGTATAGACGAAAGACAAAGATATGATAGGCAAAAAATCACAGTTTAGGAAGATAAATAATATAAATTTAAAAAAATGATTTTAACAATAATCAAAAATAATAATTGGAATAATAAATATATAAAAATAAAATTTGGATGAAATTACTACAGTAATCATTATATTAAGAAAAAAGACTAATACATATTGATAAAAACAAAATCTAAAAATTTATTTAGTATTCATAAATAAAATTACAGGATTTACAGGAACTAATTGCATTACTTTTGGAACGTACCCTTTATTTTAAATATATAATAAGGTGAGATAGACATTAAGAAGACATAGACATGAAGAACGGTGGGGAGCCGAAGAGAATGTTTTTGAATGATGAGGATGAGCCTTTCAGGAACATGATTTGCACCGTATATAGTATAACTCACAAGGTTGTGTTGTGCTGGGTTGGGTTGGGTTTATCTCCAAGCAGATCTTATCTTACTCTTAACAATAATTTAGAACACAGTATACTGTAATATTTTGAAATATGAATACCAGTCTTCATCTCGATATATTTTTTATGCCATTAATTTTTAAATTTACCTCGACTAAAATTCATGGAAACCGTTTTTCATTTTTAAGGATGACGCATTTCGGATCTGCGGGGAACGAGAAGGTTCGACATTTTGATCTCCGGAGTTTGGAGTGCAGCGTGGAACGATCCCGGAGTGTTTCCAACGCATCACCCATTGTGTCAAAGTAAGTGAGTTTGAAATCTGTATGGCGATACATGGTTAGTGTAAAAGGTATCGGGAAAAGATTCGTAAAAATAGATTTATTTAAGATATTGTTATAATGAGTCCAAATTCTTCAAAATACATCATCCCTTGAGCGTCAACACACGTTTTTCAACGGCTTTTCCACGATTCGAAGGCTCCCTGGCAGGCGGATTCTGGAAGGTCCTTAAGGGTACGCGTGCAAGCTTCGTTGACGGCACTTAGGGTCCCATGGTGTTGTCCTTTGAGGGAGGGAGGATTTCAATTTATGGAATAGGAAATAGTCTGCTGGAGCAAATTTGGGACTGTAAGGGGGTTGGGGAATCGTCGCGATGTCGCTGCAGAAGGCTTTTTCAAGCAGACACTCTGCTCTTGGTCGTCCGTCAATTCAAGGCAAAAATTGTTTCTGATAGTCTGCTGTTTGATAGGATTCCACTTTTTGGAATAGGAAATAGTCTGCTGGTGCCAGGTCTGGACTGTACTTTCCTCTGGTGGATGTTATTTCTAATTGGTTTAACGAATGTGATGTGAAAACACGAAGCAGTGACTCGCCTGACTCCTTTTCCTTACATCCTGCTATGGAACTACAAATTTTCCCGTCTATGGATGGAAGATTGAAATGCCCTCGAATTTTAATAGTTCTATGGTGTAAATGGGAATTCAAACCAGCGACCTATCTTTCTAGTTCTAAAATTGATGTTTCTCCGGAATCGGGGGGTCTGTAGCATGCAGAAATATAGACTATTTTCGACCGAGGGCTTTTTATGGAACAACAAGCACTCTCTATAATACTGACTACTAGGGAAAGACTCACTTCTGCTTTCGTGAATATTTTGAAAGTCTATGAACACTTTCCTTCCCCCTAATCTAATATTTTCTGTGCCTTCAATGTTGGGGAATCATCGCGATGTCGTTGCAGAAGGCCTTCGCAAGCAGACAATCGACTCTGCTCTTGGTCGTCCGTGCAAAGATCTTCGGGACGATTTTAGTGCAAATCTTTCGTGCCGCCAAATAGTCAGTGATAATAGTGTGCGCACTGTCATCCTGTCAATACCAATACGATATTTGCGATTATGCGCACACTTATAACCGGCGTTCTGAATTCAGCACTTCACGCACGGGTCAGGGAAAAATTGTTACCGATACTTTTAATCCAAATCTTGCATGTGCGTTGGCGGTGGGTTGAGCTGGGGTTGGCCGGTCAGCTTAGGGCTTCAGGTTTGCCCCGCTCGACTCGAGGTGGTTGTCGGGATGGATTGACCTTCGGGGTTCTCTAAAGGTAAAAAATAATTAATCTAAGATATTTTTAAGGCCTTATTAATTTTTGAGAATATTAAATTAATTTGTTGAAACTTAAAGCTTACCCTTCGATCATCTATCCATCAACACTTCCAGGCTGGAAAATTTACCCTCACTGTGTTTACTTCCTTTCCTCATTTCAACATTAAATTCCCTGGAAAGATAAGAAATATAAATCTCAAAGCTAGGGCTAATTTGCGCGCCGCGCCCCATCGTTAATTAGTACCAGGGGGAGAATATGAAGTTTAAAGCAAACAATTACTACGCAAGTCAGGATAAAAGGAAATTGGAGGCACGTTTATATCCGCTCATTTTTTTAATTAACTAACTGAAAACTTGAGGGGAATTTAATTCCATTAATTGAGTGAAAATTAAATTAAAAGGTGATTTTTTTAGATGTGAAGGAGTAGGAGGTTAAAATATTTTCTTATATGGTATGCAATTTCATATTTTGCGATATCTTCGGATTCTATTTCCTTGTTCATGCGACACCTGCTGCCAAGTAATATTCTGACTGGCAAAGTAGAACCATAAGGGATTTACTACAATTACACTTTTATCCAAATTTAATTTCTTTCTTTGAATATTTGAAGTTACCTATAAAAAAATACAAAAAAAGTAAAATAAAAAAAAACGGATGTATCCATTGTCATCTCTAATGCACTAGTCACCCTCGAGCCTGGCGTGGGACATTTGTTCCCCGAGGGCAAAGGCCGGAGTGCGAGCGGGTCGTGGGCGTGCGTGTCTCTGGCGCTGCCCCCCCCCCCCCATTGAGGTTCAAGGCGCCCAAACCCGGTCTCCTGGGCGACCGAATCAATATTCATCCGATTGTTGGTATGTCTGGAAGCACAACGCGCGGGAGGCCTGGGGCGGGGAAGGGAGGGGGGTGAGGGGGGAGCCGTGTCCCATATTTACGATGATGGCGACTGTTGATTGGCGCCAGCTATTCTCCCCGCGTTCGATTATGTCCCATTTCATCGCAGTAGATGTGCTCATCGCGACATTCCACCCATCATTGTTTGTTTACAACATTAGTCCCTTATTTTGTTTGCGCAAACGTGAGTTTTGATCACGGAACCGTGAGATTCCATGATGGAGGTTTCATGTTGATTGATCACAGGAGGGCAGGAGTGATCTCGGGTCGTAAGCCTCCTGCCGTGATTACACGGCATCAAGATGCTTTCCAGAGTGCAGAACCGTTCGATTGCTGCAGCGGAGGATTCTACATCTACATAATACCCCGCAAGCCGCCGCAAGGGCGTGTGTTGGGGGGTGTTAGGTCACCAACCGTAAAAAGGAACAATACCACATGCAAAACAACAACATGGAAAATTACACCCACGGCAGCGCAAACACTCATGCAAAAATCCCTTCACCCAACACTCATCCAAACATATATACCAGAAACCAACAAACAACTGCACCCTAGGATGAAGCACGAATGACATCCAACAACACGCAAGTCAGGACATAACAAGCAAGAATGCGAAACTCCACCACCACATGAACATGCAACACAGAACACTCTCCCCACGAGGAGACAGTGGAAGGCAGGGAATGCGACCCAATGTTCCAGGTAATGGGCAGCTCCCCCCGCGGAGAGGGACGAGGGATTTCAGGGGCGACTTAAAAACAGATGAACAGAACACTAATCAGGTCATTAATTATTCCCTAGACGCTGAGGGTGGCAAGCGTAGTTTTTGCTATCTATAACCCTGTAACCTTGGATTCTGTCGGACTGATTTATTTATTATACAAGGTCCGGCGCTCAAATCCGGATAAACACGCGTTTCCTCGAATGAGATTTCCTCGCCGGTTTAGTGGAACCTTCCCCAGACTTCTCCGAAGCATTACACTTAGCCACATTATTGTGAACAGTTTATCTGGGAGAGCAGAAGAATCGAACTATTTCGAAATATAACGCCAAGCGCGAAAGCATTCCATATTATCGGCTCTTCGATTGTACTCCGCAATTGTACGTAACATCTCTGCCATTTTGAGGTTAGGACTGTTTACTAGATGCCTATAGTTTTCAAGAACGTCAATCACGACCTCCAGTGGGACTACGATATGGCGGGAAATTCAAATTGAAATTTGTTCGGATTTAAGCGCCACACCTTGTATATACCCTGCAAGCCACCGCTAGGGTTTGTGGCAGGGGTCGAATACACACCAGGGTAATTTTACCCGAAAATGACCCTACCGCGGTCGAACGATGTTATTATGATCCCTTATCGTTCCTGGCCAAAATGACGTCTTAAATTTATCTGCTGTATAATTAATCTCTCTGAATTTATTTGCATGATCTCTCCTACCGTAGTACGATTTGGGTAATTAAACATTTTCAACATCACTGCAAAACGGAAGGTTCGGAGTCGGCGAAAGTGTCGTGATCTCTTGTCGAGTCACGAATTTTCACTGGCATATAAGAAAGTTCTCCGTCAAAAACTTTGTTATGTCGAATTTTGTTTTGTTAGGACATTGTTATGTTTCGCGCGATGATCGCATCTCTGCCCGCTTTCCTCTGTCTCTCTAACCCACCTCCCTCTGTTCGGAATCACCCCTCCGCTCCCCCTCCCCCCTCTACCAAAGGGGCAGTCTTCAATCCCTCAGGGGCCAGGAGCCCGGTTCCGCCAAGTTTCTCTCGCTAGGCATCCAGGAAAAGTAGTAAATATAATATAGATATCGTTTATATATTACATATAACGGTTAATAGTATGATAAGTCAATTTTTGCCGAAGAAGCAGTGGTTCAAAGAGATGTCCTAGATCCTGAGTATAAAATAGCTTTAGCAAATGACCTAAATGCTATACAACGCTGTTTCGACACTGGGCAATTAGATTTAATCTTAAAAAAGTTCGTAGTGATGACTTTTTGAAAAAGGACAATTCTCTCCTGAACGCCTACTTATAGTCGATTAAATACTTGGGCGTTGCCCTAACTCTCGACCACTCCGGGGTGAAATATATACGGGACAACCTACCAACAAATTAGGATTTATTAAAAGAACGCTGGGTAATTTGACCAAAAGGTAAAAGAGAAATGTTATCTTTCGCTGGTTAGGCCTCATTTAGAATATGCTGCTAGTATGTGGGATCTTTATGAAGTTAGACTGATTGCCGAATTGGATCGCGTACAGTGTAGAGGAGATAAATTTGTAAAATTGTGTTATTTTTTTATTTTAATAACCTGCAAGCCACCGCTAGGCGGTGTGGCAGGGGGATAAACTTAGCGTATTCAAATTAATGGAGGTGCTAGGCTGGGAATCACTCACCGAGCGAAGGTTAAATTACAGATTTGAGCTCATGCATAAGCTGGAAGGCATCTGAAGAGATGATGTTGAAAATGTTTCATCGAATTAAGGTAGGAGAGATCATGCCAATGACATCTCTTCTTGATCATGCCAAATTATTGACATCTAGTGTAGGACAGATAGATTTAATATGTCATTTTTCCAACGAGCGACAAGGGATCAGTAAAACATTTTCCGACTGCGGTGCGGGTAAAAATGTGTAATCACCCCCTGCCATGCATCCTACCGGTGGCTTTCAGAGCACTGTGTAAAAATAACAATGATATAATGGTACAACGACCGTTTGAAAGTACGGCGAAGACTGCTTCCGTAATTTAATTTCAAATTTGGTGACGGAGGGAGGTGAAATTGAAAGAGGGAAGAATAGATGCACAATTGCGATTCGGACTGACGCTCAGAATGACAGACGAGACCTAAAGAAGAAGAAGAAGGAGAAGAAGAAGAAGATGTAAAAGAAGAAACAGAAAAGAAGTGTAAAGCAATACGGAGATTCCAGCCAAGACCGATCCGATTGATTACCTTACCTTTAAGCCAGCCGCGTGGCCCATGGTAAATGTTTTCTTTAAAGTGTTCATTCATTCACATTCATGAATTCAGGTTATGAACGCCAATTACTCGATGCAACTTGAACAGGTTAAATTCACGAAGTTGGCGCTGATTTAGCATCGGTTTGAAAGAAAACTATGCTATTCTTGTAGCATATAAGACGGGAAATTATAAATATATAACATTTTACCAATCAATTTTCGGTATTAACCATGGGGGAAATCAACAGTGAAAAATATACAAGATTGCACGTGTACGTACAGGTATTCAATCAAATTAGGTATTGGAAAATATTTTTCCTTAATCTCTCTCTCGTTGTTTACATAATAAGCAATAAATTGGTATGCACAAGAAGAGAAATATCTAATGTTTCATAAGAAAATATGATTGAATTCTTTTGATAGCAATTACGCCTGGCTGAGTATTCTGACAGTAATTGCGGATTTAAAATAAAATATTGTTTAAAAAAATATGATTCTGCTGTATGGAACAGTAATACTGTCAGGGGTTATTACCACTGTAAGATTTTATTTCAATGTGCACTTCTCTCCCTCATCTGAAGGGATCGCAAATGCAGCGGATTCGGTTGGCTTCTGTGAACTCTCGCGTGTCATGTCAAGGGAGCGAACGATCGTTGCACGCTGGGGCACAAAATCCAATTAGCTAACACACCCCGCAAAGAGTTTTAGACTCCCGAAAATTACTGAACTTGACGGAATATAAGCGGGCACAGAAGCACTGCGTTTTTGCTAGTTTTCATCCATTTTTTGGTTTAATTTAAAAAAAGCAACGAAACACCACGGAATAGGACTTCAGAAAGCGACAAGCATGAATGCTTAGTACTCCCTGACTATTTCCATTCCGAATACTGTAGCAATTTGTATTTCATCCCTTCTGCTTCCGTTCCATAGACTCCTCCTTCCTCCTACTTCTCCTTATTCCCCCCCTCTCTCTCTCCCTCCACCCCACTTGCTTTATTAATGGCAGATACTAATATCGTTATCGTGAGGGTGTCAAACAATAGTTGTTGAAATAATTTATGAGAATTTTTTCATTTTTTGTACGTGTATTTTTTTCTTTGAGAGATCATATGAGTTTTCCAGAGTCTTTGTTTGTTGCCTTTTTTCGAAACTCTAGCTGTTAAAAAAATTTCCAAGAAGAGCATCAAAAGAACAGATAGTGTCACGGAAATGTTGGATATATTGCAATGGGAGAGTTTGAAAAATAGAAGAAAACAAGAGGGGGTTAGGCGCGATGCATAGAATTGCTAAAAAAAAAAAGACGAGGCAATGGAAGTTTTATGGAAAAAGATAGAAAAACCAAAGTTTAAGGGAAAAAACGACCACAGTTTTAAAATAAAAATAAGAATACAAACGACAAATAAGAATAAATATTCTTTTTTCAAACAGAACAGTTGAATGGAACTCAGTTGAATGGAGGTTTGTTTGAGCCTTTTCCATCCAATTTTAGGAGTTGTAAGAATAAGTGTAAATCAGCCACTGGGTGATAAACTTCATTGATCAGTGATTATTATACTATTGTAATTGTTAAAATATTTTTTTGTACGTGATGTGGACAGCGTGAGAAGTTGTATTGCAAAAGTGAATGATGTGTTAAAGGTGCGTGATTTTGAACGGCATTTGAAATTGAAGAGTGCGTGATTATGGACGGAGTGCGGCGATGGACGGAGCGTTGTATGTACTTCTATGGTGTGAACCTCATAGGTGATGGTAAACGTGCAGTTGGTTATCTTAAAGTGTCATTGGATATATGAGCATGTTGTCTCATATCTTTTCTTCTTGTGTGTGTGTGTGTGTATGTATGCGCATTGTAAGAGTGACCGTCGACCAGACTTGACCGTTGCCACTAGGACAATTGCCTAATTGCAACGAGGTTTATATAATTTTATAATATTGGCATATTTCTATTTATTTTAATATTGCTTATCTTTTTTATCGTATTGATATTTTATATTTGTCTTTTTACCATTCTGGTCGAATTACATGCGCGGAGGAGCGCCCTGATTATTACTCATTTAATGTTTGACATGCTGAACGTCTTTTTTTTTAACAACCGCTCCCTGGAAACCTTCTCTTAGAATTTCCACAGCAACTTCCATGCCAACCTCCACGGAAACGGTCGTCTCTTTTTTCAAAAAGGTTCCATTGATTTTTGTGAAGACGTGAACGTATTTCAATTGGCCCATCGGAAGGCCTTGGAAGGTGAAATCCAGAGGCCAGGTGGCCGGAGGCGGGCTCTCGAGCGATGCCCTACTTCAGAACAAATTCCTTTCGATGAAAAGAGAATTTCTTTATTCATTTATTTATTTATTTAATGGCTTCATTGTGGCATTCATTGGCGTTCGAGTAAGTCACCACGCCCTCAACTTCAACGAACGCAATCGAGTCTTTGGTTATGGCTTAAAACTCCCAAGTGATGACCGATAACTCCTTGCGAGAGGGTCGTCTCGTTGGCGGGCTTGTGACGGTTGCTAGACAAAGGAATCCTGCGGGTGTCTGGTTGTTTGTGCTCCTTCGCAGAATCTCACATTTGCAGGCGCTAAGTCACGTCTCCTTTCTTGGTGGCCTTGAAATGTTTGTCGGCATGCTCGGTCGCCTATTGCGTGCAACTTGCTCGGAGCCATTTCGTGATGTGCGGTCCCGCTGAAAGCCCTCGTCTCTTTGATTGCCTGTCCTTCTTCGCACTAGATAGAATCTCTCTCTGGCAAGCAACGATATGCCTTAAGTTCAACCAAAGACTTACGGAATCCAATGCATATTTTAAAGGGTACATATTTTTTTTCTTGAGATTACATTTCGAAGCTGATTCTTTCATTTTAATGTTAGGAAACTCGCCATCGGCCTTCTGTAAATCGCAATCTTATCAAATATTTGTTTTTAAAATGCCAAAAGATTGTTAATCATAAGTAAAAAAAAACCATTGACATAGTTCTCAGCCCGAAGGTCGCGGGTACAGATCATCAAATATTAAATCCCAACACACAATTTTCACACAATTGGGTAAAAAGAAGGACAGCGTCTTTCCCAGGAATTTATGTTCGAAAAGTCACACAAGTCGAGTGAAGCTGAGGGTGCCAAAAGGAGTGCTTGGGAATCGAACCCGGACCCTCCTGTCTGTTTTTCAATGCTCTGCTCCTAGACTAACACGTCATATATATCTTCGAAATGGAACGCTTTTCGGCGACGCACAAATATATAAAAACACGGATGTAGATCTTTATAGCATACAGGGTTCGTCCGGAAAATAAGTGTACTGAGCTCAGGAAAAAAAAATGTATTACACTTTTACATATCTTAAGCTAATATTCCTCAAAATAGGACCCTTGTGAGTCGATACACTCGTTCCAGCGGCGTTCCCATTCCTGGAACGCTCCCGCGAAGGCATCATCGGGAACCTCTCGAAGACACGTCGTCACGGCCTCTTTGACGGCGTCCAAAGTCCCGTATCGCGTTCCTTTCAAACTCCTCTTTATCTTCGGGAACAGAAAGAAGTCCGGTGGTGCCAAGTCCGGGCTGTAGGGCGGGTGCGGCAGCGTTGCCACGCCGTGCTTGGCCAAGAAGTCCGACACGACAAGCGCGGTGTGAGACGGCGCATTGTCGTGATGCAGCCGCCAGATGTTTTTGATCGCTGGCCGGACGACTCGTTTTCGAAGCCTGTCGAGCACTTGGACGTAAAATGCAGCATTTACAGTTTGTCGTTCAGGTACAAATTCGTAGTGGACGACTCCCCTTTTGTCAAAAAAGACAATGAGCATCGCCTTGATCCGAGATTTGCTCATGCGAGCTTTCTTTTGACGATGGGGTGATGATGGGGTGTGCCACTCCGCACTTTGTCTCTTCGACTCCGGGTCGTACTCAAAGATCCACGTCTCGTCACCCGAAACAACGTTCTCTAAAAAATGTGGATCATTTTTGCAGTGATCCGCAAGTTGTGTCGCGATTTCCAAACGATTGAGTCTTTGATCATCACTGAGCACTTTCGGCACCAACTTTGCACACATTTTTCGCATCTGTAATTGGTGCCTAATAATCTTTTGATGGATGGTGAATGCACTTTTGATTTTGGCACATTACACTGCTCTGCTATCATCCGAACACTAAGACGACGATCAGAGTTCAGTACATCGCGAACTTTTCGCACATTTTCGTCGGTGAGTGTCGTTGATGGGCGTCCAGGCCGTGGTTCGTCGTCGACCTCTTCTCTGCCCTCCCTGTAGAAACACAAAAAGGACACTCACAAATGTTGTTCTGACGTTTCGACGGCACGGCCGACGAAACGTCAAAACATATATATAAAAATATATTTATATCTATATATATTTTTTTTTTCTATATATGTATTACATATATATATATATATTTTCTATATATATACATATATATATATATACATATATATATATAGGGGTTAAGAGCCTCCGCCCCACAAATGGAAAGATCCGGAGTTCAAGTCCCGGTCTAGGAAATATTTTACACTCGTGACCTGCCTGATTCCGCCTTACTCGCCTCTTTTGTGTTTGTCCTTCATGTGTGTTCCTATCCCTTTACCTTATATCTGTTTCTATGTAAATGAGTATTTGTTCGCCGTTTGGCGGGATTCCGTGTTTGAATGTATATATATATATATATATATATATATATATATATATATATATATATATATATATATATATATAACACGTGTGTATATATGAATGCATATTATTTATGCAGGTCTATCCCAAAAGTAGTAGGAGTTAATCGCTTAAAATAAATTACCTCCGCCCAAAATCTTCCAGTCTTACCTGAATAAGGTTTAAGAAACGGCCGAAAGCTTCTACTTTCTAAAATCTTAGTGCCCTTTTACGTGTTTTCTATTTATTTTTTGTGTTCTATTTTGCCATCCAAGTGTTACATATAACCATAAACACAGTAATCAACCCGAAGGTCGGTTTGGTAGGTGATTGAGTTCACCCACTGTGAACGGACTGTATGAATTTCACACTCCACAGTCCGTGGAGTGTGAAATTCATACAGTCCGTTCATGGAGTCCGAGGCGTGTGAAATTCATGCATCGGGCCAGTGCCTTTCCCTGTGCCGGTTATGGTTTCCCAGAAAGATCTGGTTCCCGAAAAATTACACAGCTCGGGTGAAGCTGAGGTTGCCAAGAGAGATTTACCCGGGAATCGAACCCGGGTTCTTAAATCAGTTTTCCAAAGCTCTAAGCCTGGACTACCGCAACCAAATAATATATATAAATAAATACATATATACATATACATATATATATATATATATATATATATATATATATATATATATATATATATATAATATTAAAGATAAAGATTTTTAAAACATAGAAACACAAAGATAGGACACTCACATGTGTAGTTTTGACGTTTCGACGGCTCGACCGTCGTCATCAGACCGTGCCGTCAAAACTAAATATGTTAGTTTCCTTTCCTTGTGTTTCTATGTTTTAAAAATCTACATCTACGTTTTTACATATTTGTGCGTCGCCGAAGAGCGTTCTATTTCGAAGAAATATATGTATGTATATGCATATACATATATATACATATATATAAATATATTAATGTATATATTATATATATTAATAATATACATAATATTTATATTATTAATAATATATATATATATATATATATATATATATATATATATATTATTATTATTAGGTAATCTACGAGTTAAGTTAGGTTTTTGGATGGACACAGTTCGTATATAAATCTTTTTGACTCCTAGTAAAGCATCTACATCAGGTCCCTCTTCATCCCGCCCAACATCCCTATCCTATTCCTTCCCTTTCCTCGTTTGCCTAACATTCTCCCGTCTATCACAGTCTTCAACATTCCACTGCCGGTCAATACCCCCTTCGTCCACTTTTCCTACCTCCATATGATTTCTCCCAACAAACCCCTCTCTTCGCCCACCATACCAAGTACTTCCTCATTTGTTTTCTTCTCTGTCCATTTCACCTTCTCCATTCTTCTCCACACCCACATTTCAAAAGCCTCCAGTCTACGTCTGCCCTCCCGCTTCAATGACCACGTTTCCACACCGTACATAGCTACGCTCCATATCAAAGTTTTTACGAGTCTTTTCTTAACATCCTTACTCAATGTCCCCGTCATCAACTCCCTCCTCCTTGTGAAAGCCTCTCTGCCTGGCGCAATTCTTCTCCTTTCGTCCCAACTACTTTGACCGTGTTGGTGCGAAACACTACCGAGATAGGTAAACTGTTTTACCTGCTCTAGCTTTTGCCCTCTTATTTTAATGTTTAGCCTATCCTTTTTCTTTCTAGAAAATCGCATAACCTTGGTTTTATTAATAATGATTTTCATCCCATACCTGTCGCACTGAATTTCCAATTCACTAAGCAATGCTTGCAACCCTGTCTTACACCCCTTCCTAACACTGCCCATCCTGACTCCCCGTTTCCCACCCGCACCTGAGCAGTATGAGACAAGTACAGGTTGCGGATTAGCCTCCTTTCCCTCCAATCTATTCCTATTTTCTGCAGAATACTCATTAGTTTAACCCAAATCACTCTATCAAACGCTTTTCCGAAATCGACGAAACATATAATAAATAAATATATTATATTCGCCCACTATTATTACACATACAGTCCGATAAAGCACGTGCATTGAAATACCTACAAATCGGTGTTGTTCGGTAATTCGAAATTTAAAATTATATAATTCTTTTGTTTTATGCGCTCCAAATTATAAACATACCACCATATAATTATATTTAATGTATAAGAGTTGACTGATGAAGATCAAAAACTTATGAGTGAAACCACTAAAGCATGACAATGCATGACCACGGATAATTCTGTAGCGCGTTTTCCTCTCAATTGTCTCACTGATGCAACGTCCACGCGCCATTGTTATCACATGGAGGAATCGGTAGGGAAATATAATAATATCATTTGAGCATTTTTGTGTTGATTGAGCGCGGTTGATACGAATCACTTGCAAAAGCGGTCGCGTCGCTTCCCGGGAGTCGACCGCGGCCTCGGGCGTTCGCCATTACCGCCCGCGCGCCACATTGACCCTGACCCCTCGACGAACAGCTGTTCTCCCTCCACCGTCCCCCTTGCCACACATTTGTCTGACTTTCTCTTTTTGGAATAAGAACTCGCACTGAACTGGCAAAATATTCCGGGCAAATTCCTTCCTCATAAATGCTACCACGAATTAGTCCAAAAAAACCTCTTCCTCCCACGTTTTCTTGAAACTTTCCGAGGAATGCCGTCTTCTTATTTCCTATCAGTATTTTTCTTTCCTAGCGCACCGATTTCACCTTTCATATATATTTTCCACCATATTTTACATTCTTGCGTTGCGTCGTAGTTGGTACTTATTTAAGGGAGGCGACCGACAGCTGAGGTCATTTGCGCCATAGGGGATGGACAGGAAAGGATGAAGGGTGGAGAGATACCCGGTGTCGGCAGTAGCCTATTCTTAGCGAAAGGCGCCAAGGGGTCCGCAGCTTAACGCCTCATCCGACGGACGGCGTACTCGCTCAAAGTGCCCTCCACAAAGCACCTCAAGTAAGGATCGGGATACCTCTGAAAAAGATCTCTCGCCGCCGGGATTTTAACCTGGACCTTCTGGGTCGGAAGCAAGTACATTAACCATCGCAACATTCCGATCACCCGCGTTGAGTCTCCCACCACACTTCTTTCGCTCTATTTGGTACTTGTTATTAATTCCTCCCAGCGATCATTCAATATTCCCGAACTGTAGAGCCTACCTTTGAGTTCCCTTCCCCCATCACTATCAAATGTTTCCCTGCATGGACACCCGTAAATAGGTCCTCTAACTGATCGTATACCCGATGGACTTATTCTTTCCTATGTTAGCTTGGTAGCAAGTAGACCTGGGCAATGACCATGTTTGTTGGCCCAGATTTTACTTCTACTCATAATACTCTGCCAGTTATTTTCTTTATGTTTACCACGCTTCTTCTTAACTTTTGGTTCAATATATTTGCCACCCATCGTCGGCACTCTTCCCCTCTGCTGTATGTTATACTATCACTCCAGTTTTTCCCGTTATCCTTCCATTTAATCCCGCATAGACCTGAAACATCTAAATATCCTCTATCCATCTCTTGCTTTATATTATCTAATTTTCCTGTACTTGACATTTTCCTCAAGTTCTAAGTTCCTATTCAACTTCATTTGGTATTTTTCTGCGTCGGGTTTCTTTGCAAGGATTACGTGAGATGACGATCACGGAAGCCTTGCCTCTACCGCTGCCGGGCACGGCACACGGCCGATTGGGCTGAGCCCCGTAGTTGCCAGGATTCATTAGCTCTATTTTATTGCAATATTGGCCATCAAGACTTTCTTGGTATGAATATTTGAGGTAGTTTCCCGTTGCCTTCCCCCAATGGTGTTTTTAATGTGACACCATCACTCAATAGCCGCCCTACTGGGATCAAGTAGCCGTCGTAGCCGTCTCACCGAGGAACAGACGCTGCGCGGACTACCATTGGCCTGGCACCAACCCTTCGACCTATTTGGCTTGGGTGACCTTGAAAGGAGCAAATATCGCTTCTCCCGTCGGCATAACTCTCGTCGTAGTCATCGCAAAGCACATTCTCTTCCACCCTGTCAAGGTGTATAGTTCATGGGGAGGTATCCCTGTAATATCCCAATGCTATTTTCATAGTGATCATTGTTCTTCAATACATCGATCACCGTGACAAAGGGTATTAAAATCCGAGGACTGGTTACTTCACTCGCTCTCCAATCTAAATTCGGCTCCAATCTTCCAATCTCAAAATCCCTCTAGTATCTTCATGCATCTTCCATCATGTCTCCTTCTCATGACGCATGCCTCAATCCTCCGCAATCACTCTCCTTATGGTTTCCCTCAATCACGGTCATTAGAATATACCTACTGTCTCGTTCCTCAAGATGTCTATCCAAATTGATCGCTTCTCCTTCTTCTTGAGAGTGTCCTCAGGGATTTCCTTCCCACCACCCGCAACCCTTATTGACGCCACTTACTTAATTGAGATGTGTCTCCCACTTACAGTCCCTCCCCATTTTTTTAAGAAACTCTTTTTTCCTACGAAAAAATATATTTTAAGGCTCACAGAATACAGTATTAAAAGCATGACTTGTATCTGAAAATTTAATTGAAAATATTTCCTATTGTAAAAACCAAACAATGAGTAAGTGGGATTGGCAACTAGGGGCACACAACGTATCGGATACGAGACGTTTTTTATTCTGCAATTCAGTTAACACGTGAATAATGTATACACACGAATAAATAGTTAATCGTAAGTACACGGATAAAAAACAACAACCACATGCACAAACATATGGACTTAGTAATTACAGGATTATTAATTATCGAAATTTCTATTTAAATCAATTCTGATTTTCTCTTTGAAAGGGTGAAATGCTTTTGCTAATTTTTTTCCAATAAACCTCACTCCTTGTTTACATCTTTCCTATACTATCCTAGCGCTTCAATTCTTCCCATAATCCATCAATGCATTTTTACTGTAAATTGATTAATCGCCACATTTAAATAGTTTTCATATGTAAATTTATTTGAGCACCCGTGTGGTTATAGGAGGTGAGGCGATAGAAAAGTTTTAAACGCAAATTATTTTTAATTCTTCGTCTTCTGGAGTTTAAAAGTTATAGTTTTCATGGGATGACAGTATACGTATGCTAAGTAGTCGTACCTAAAGAGCATACGTATAACACACGAAAATAATTTGCTTAGAGATAGTATAAATTTTCAATTATAATTTTAACCCTTTTTTGGTGGAAAAGGCGAAGTTAGCAATGATTTCACCGTGAGATATCTTTGGTTACTTCAGGCTCCCTGTATAAAAATGTACAATATGTTCATCCGATTCCTCCCCATACTTTTTCTAAAACTTTTTCTCACAATGATAAGAGCGTTCACCGTATTTCCAATCGACCAACTTGTTACACTAAGTTACAGAAAACTTTTATATGGCCCGTTGAAATTTGGAAACCCTGAAAGGTGTCATATGTTATACGACTATAGTTCTCGTATAATTCAAATTATTAACATTCTTGCAATAACTCCACAGTTTCCATCCCATTTTCCTCTCCTTTTTCTACAACTCCTTCGTCAGTTCGCATCTTTTCTCTAAGATTTAATGGATACGAAGGTAGAATGAAATCTACTGCACACATGCTCGTAGACCACAAACAAAATAACCTTCAGAAGCACTCCTGGTGGCATGTGGAAGTAACATTCCCCCTCAACTACCTTTAATTTTCGCATGCGGGATGAGGGGAAATGTTACTTCCACATGCCATATAGAGTGCTTCTGAAGGTCATTTTGTTTGTGGTCTACAAGCAGGTGTGCAATAGATTTCATTCTACCCTCGTATTTTGACTAACTATGGTATGGTATCATCTGACAGCTCTTGAATTTTTAGGCACAAGATCGCCGCTTTTCGTGATGCTTTACACGCGAAATTAAATCCTTCAAGCTCCGCTTCTGTTACTGCACTAGCTAAATTGTAAAAATTACGCAATTCTCATGAGTCATTTTTCTGAAGACTTTCAGTCAGTTGGAAGGTCAGTATAATAAAAGCGGCCCATTTTAAACACTATGTCCAGAGATTGAGTTTAGAATGTATCATCCAACTATGGAGTCCATAAATGCAGGATTTTGAAGTGCCCGTCCAGACTAGTTTTTTTCACAGAGTTACATCACCCATTTCATTTCAATCATTAATCGTTTCCTTTTGCTTGTTTTTTTGATGGTTTGGGAGCAAATATTGTTCTTTTAATAAATTCAACGATTTGTAATGGTAATTTCTCTCATCAGAGATGGGAGTAAATAACTAGTTTAGCTATTCTTAGATTTCAGCAGTTACTGACTGGGTAGTCCCACAATCCACACATTTACCTGCAATACTTACTGTAAAGAGGATTAAGAAGCCTTTGAATGAATACGAAATTATGTTCGTTTCAGCCACATCCCCATGAGCAGTCAGTTACCTTAGCACAACTTTGCATTCTATCTAGTATATCGGATATTTTATCAATGCTCAGTTCCTCAAGGGCACGTCTGATTGCAGAGTCGTAAGAAAGGACCATTTCCAAAGATTCGCTATTAGTTTTTCACCTTGAGGTCTTAACTATTTTTAAACTCTATTTCTTATCAGACTTCTGTTCGACATTGTTCTCTCAGTTTCATATAATCTTCAAATGCCGCCGATAATTTTGAAAGATCATAAAATTTCCAATGGTTAAAGTGGTCGTATCTAACTGCAAATACAGGTTGCGCTCCAAAAGTAATGCCTTTATTTTTTTAAGTAATTTATTGAACAGATTTGCACACACACTAAAAAATCTTCAAAGTAATGTCCTTGCGCCTCTAATTATTTTTTCCAGCGACTCTGCCATGACCGGTGCGTGCCCTCGAAGGCGTCTTCGGGAACCTCTCGCAAGGTCTTCGTCACGGCTGATTGGATCTCTTCTATGGACGAAAAACGGGTTCCTTTCAGGGCTGCCTTAATCATAGGAAGCAAAAAGAAGTCTGCTGGGGCGACGTCAGGACAATAGGGGGGGCGGGTCAGCTATGGCACCTGGTGTTTGGCCAGGAACTCGCGAACTCGCAGCGCGTTGTGGCAAGGTGCGTTGTCGTGATGGATTTTCCAGGTAGTGATGTTTTTTCTCGTCCTCATGACACTTTTTTGGAGTCTTTCCAGCATATCCAAGTAGTAGTAGGCAGCGTTAACTGTAGGTCTTTGAGGAACAAACTCCTTATGGACCACTCCTTTATTGTCTAAAAAGACAATGAGCATTGTTTTCACTTTTGATTTGCTCACTCTTGCCTTTTTGGGATTGGGGGACTGTTCGGTATGCCACTCAGAGCTTTGGCGTTTTTTCCTGGTTTGTAACCGAGGTTTCATCACCAGTGATGGCATCGTCCAAATAATCAATTTCATTTTCAATACGTTGCAAAAGTTCACTTGAGAATCCCGCTCGGTTGGTCTTTCGTGAGACGGACGGCGCGCAGAGGTTTATAATAAGTGACATTTTGCCGCTTCTACTGCTTGGAGAGTACTGAGACCGGTTGGGCGGCAAAGCTTAGCGCCTCTCCCACCTACTCCAAGTGGTTTGATCCCACTCTGACCAATAAAAGTTGCGGACAAATTCGTTTGTATTATATTGGAACGTACCCTGTGTACATGTATTGATTTTTCGATAACTGAATCCAATCACTGGGAAAAGCACTAAATATATAACATATTGCACACACATTGTGTTATATACCTGAAACAGTGATGAGTTGTGAAACGATGTCATTGTGTAATTACTGCATTTGAAAGAAATAATATTCCTTCAACGTCAGATACAATGAATGAGAAAGTTATTTCTTGTTTACTCTAAGAAAATACGATATTGAGCGTATATTGAATGGTCGGCATCTATCAATAGCTATTGATTTGTACTAGTACTGACGTTTAGTTTTGAGTGATTTTATACAAAGCATCATTATATTGCTGTCCTCTGGCTTTCTGCATTGTTTTGCTAATATTGAATTAGACGAATTAATTTTGTATCTTCGATGTTTTGGAATGAAGTGGTGCTGCAAATTGGTGCCCAACACTTTCCCAACTCTCTATGATTGTCGCGGCCGTGTTGCTCATTTTGTACAAGGATAGCATAAAAAATACATTTGAATTTTTCAATCAAGTTAGATGTAGTATGTCTTCAAATGGAACATCAATAATGTTAATAAAACAAGTTGATATCACTTATGCAAATCAAGTTTTCTCGTTTTTTTGAAGCTTGGCGTCTTATAACTTTTTAAATTTTTTCACAATCGCATTTGTTCATTATTAATTATGAGAATTCGAAGTTTTCTCAATAATAATTATAACGCGGCCAAAACACGTCCCGGCGTTTTCCGCAAACGCTACCATCTTTGTAGCCTGTCAATATTTATTTTTTCCACCCCGAAGAGGAGTCTATCCTAAAACGAGGTTTCCGTATTGTTTTTGTTATGTTTCCATATATTTTATATATCTCTTGTATACTGTTCTAATACGGAAATAAAAACCTATAAAACTAAAAAAAACTAAACTAAGGTCCCGGCACTTCGACCTGAAGACGCTCGTTGAAACACGGGCGAAACTGTTGTCAGAAAAACAACCTACGCGGTGACATCCCGAGAATGGAGAGTCTTTGGATGAAGGGGGTAGTGACCGGCAGCGGAATGTTGAAGACTGTAATTGAGGGGAGAATGTTAGACAAACGAGGAAAGGGAAGGAACAGGATGGGGATGTTGGACGGGATGAAAGGAGGAAGAAAGTACTCAGAGCTGAAGAGGGACCTTATGTAGAGTAGGATGTTGTGTTTTGCTAGGGGTCACAAAAAATTTAATTAGTAATTACTTCCATCCAAAAACCTACCTTACCCGGTAGATTACCTAATAATATTCATTCAAATAAGGAAAACGGATAGAAGCACATATAAAGGACGAACACAGTAGAGGTGGGGAAGGCGGAATCGAGCGGATCACTAGTGCAGAAATATTTCCTAGACCGGGGCTCGTACACCGGATCTTTCCACTTGCCGGGCTGATGCACTTACCGCTTAAGCTATCGAGGAAACGTAATTTGTATTGAGATCCGTGGGTCTAATATGCCGCCAAGTGCCCCGATTCTTTGGCCTTGGGAAAGTAAAAGAAAATAGCGAAAATTATTGCCGGGAATGAGAACTTCTCGGCGAAAATTACTTACGCGAGTGTAATGTGAGGAAGCAAGGGGGCGTCGAGAATCCGTTTCCGAAAGTTTGAGGCGACTAGGACTTGACGCTGACCCCGAGACGTCCTATCCCTCCTCTCCCCCCCCTTCTACCCTCTTCGCTTCACCTCCACTCTCGGAGGACACCGATCGCTCCCAAATTATTGAGAACATGTTTCCACAGGAAAATCGTCTCTCGCGGAGGATTTGGACCGCGCGTATAAAAGAAATGAGCCCGGACGTCTGGTTACTATACCCTACTTTTCTCTCTAAGTGTTAGTTCGTTGCATCTCGACTTTGGAGTGACTTTTGAAGTGGATTATACCTCGCTTCAATACTCATCACATCCTCCCGTCTTCTTCTATGCGTCACCGTGATCGATATTCAATTTCCTTTATCGATATAATCTCCCATGTAGACCTTTTGCAAGTTCCGGCACAGCAAAGAACACTAAGCCCCATTATTAACTTGCCGTTGACCTTATAGTTTATTTACATCTAAACTCATAATTCTCTCTTCCATACACAAACATACACATACATGTGAATTTCTCTTTTTCAAAAGTTTATCACCACACACTTCTTAAAATTTAATTCTGATTGCCAAGTGTCGCACCAGCGTGGTATAACACTAAAGTCATCTGATGAAGCTGCTGGGTCCTCAGGATCACTGATATCACGGTATAACACTGCATCTACGGCAAATAAACGTATCTTGCTCGGTACTACGGAGTGAATGTCGTTGATATGCAGTGATTAGTTTTCCGAAAAGAAAAACAAAGTTGGAATGAAAGATTCGCAGTGTCCATAATACCTATTATGAGGGGCAGTCGAATGAATACCTAACGGGCGCACACGCTAGAACAGTCCGCGTACCAACAAGGACATAAACTCAACAACTGCGTGCGCCTGTGTGTTGTCAGGAAGTAGTTCTCCTGCCGCAGGTTTTCATTTGACAATCCCTCATAATATGATATTGTAATACTAAATTATTTTTTTGTTTCGATAGTTAGTAGATACCTCTTCCCTCTCTCTTCCACACCTTTCCCCCTGGGTTAAGCCCTGCTACTGGAAGATGGGCGGCAAGGTAATATATCTTTCGAGACCTCCCAGTCTTCCGCGAAAACCTATGGAATACAGAAACCGTTTTTTATCACTCCCGACGCAGTTTCCGATAGCATGTGCAACGGCGCACGCGCAAAAGACTTAGAAGCGAGTCCCTCCTTGTTTAGTCTCCTGCTCGAGCGTTGTATATCTGCGTCGCTATCGTTTTCCCGCCCTCCTCCTTACCCCCTCCCATCCTACTCTCCCACTACCACCCCCCTCCCTCCCTCCCGACATTAGCCCCCTAGGCCTGTGCTTCCCGATTGATGTGCTGCGATCTATCTGAAATTTGGATTCGTGCTCTCCGATAATTCACAATATGATTGGAACTGCTATTTTCCTCTCACTACGCCTAGAAAAGTTGTCAAATAAAATTATGGTTCCAAGTAAACCTCACGAACACCCTCCCATCAAGACCTCTTTATTCATACAAAGTGTCAAGTTCATCGGATTATATCCAGCTGTTATAAGTAGCAGTTCGCCTGGTACTGTCAAAGTGGTCATAAAATCACGATGAAGGAAAATAACGAGCAACGTGTAGCGATTAAATTTTCCTTAAAAGCTGGTAAAAGTGCCACGGAAACGTTCGAAATGTTGAAATTGGCCTATGGTGGATCTTTTATGCCTCCTGCTACAGTTTTTTCGGCGGTATAACCTTTTTCGTGTAGGATAAAAGTCTTCCGTTGAAGACAACGAAAGGAGCGGACGGTCATGCGTCACAGAGAGTAACGAAAACATCGCTCTGTGTTAATGAACCACCCGTAATGCGAGCTGTAGGTTGAAAGAAGAACTAACTGGAATACCAAAAACCATTGTGCAATAAATTATTACAAACGATTTGAAGAAAAGGGAACCTTGCACGCGTACCACGGTGTGCAGACGAGGATTTCAACTATTTTAAACGTATGTGAATTCAAAGTTCTTTCATAACATCCAGCCACAACGGTATATGATCCAGCAGCGCTAGAAGTAACTCAGGAAGTCGCGAGATTCATTGCTAAAGACTGCACACAATGGACAAACCACTAATCTTCCTAGTTTGCTGGAAATTCTTCCGCGACGGAGATACCCGGAAACAGCATAAATTAACCTGTTTATCAGCAGACAGAACTTTCTTGGATTTCTGATAAGAACTAGTTGAAAGAGCATAATATTCTCTGCAAAGAACTTCATAAATGGTCAACCGGGGAGGTCTGTTAAGTTATCAAAGATTGCAAACAAAATTTCGTAGAAAAATTTTATTAGTTCCATATTTTATGTACTGACGTCGCGGATGCAATGACAGCTTGGGTCAGGAGTTTTTGGATTGCCCAAAGTTTGATCTGAAACCCCTAATGTTCAAATATTATGCTGAATAGAAAAGTTCCCATACAGAATATAAGTCCGAAAATAATGGCATTATAAAAATATTAAATTTAATCAAATGTATACTACTCTAATCGCATCTCTTTTTTTCAATTTTATGAAATGAAACGGGGTCAGAGTATCAATCCTTGTTGTTCCATACTGAAGTTCGTCGGTAGTCGATAGGGAGAGATTTGTCCAAGGTCTACTTATGAGCTGAAAGAGTATTTAAAAGTGTTTTTTGACGGTAACTCTCACAAGCAGTGTTCAGCTAAGTACGAAGACAATTACTACTTGCGAAAAATGACCTACTTAGCAAAATATTTTAATATTTAAATGAACTTAACCTGAATGGAAATCATTCCTTTGAATTAACGGAGACAAGTAAATTCGTTTGGGTTAGAAATCCATTTACATCCTCATTACTAGATCGTATTGCATTCGATTCATCAATGAAAGAAGAGGAGGAGTCGTTGAAGTGTTTTTTTCTTATTTTTGCTTTCCTCTGGTGGTTCCTTGGGATACCCTTGGCTTGTGATTAAGGTCCTAATCACCGGTATTGACGCAATATTCATGCCCGAGGCGGAACTCACACCAACGACCTTTGGGTTGAGAGGCGAGCGCGCTTCCCAACTGATTAGCCCGATCGTGATGACGAATATTAGAAGAATCATTGTTTAGTGATCCCTCTGTGCATAATTAATTTTACTTATTTATGATCAAATCATAATTTTATAAAATAGTTGGTCTAAAAATTTAATCGCTGTCTTATTTTGAGTCAAAGCTTACTCAGAGTTTGTAGCGACGATACAAATACTATTTCTAACATTACACAATTGGGATCTATAAATCTAACACCACGCCTTTCATGGGGAGCACATATCATGGCAATACGTGAATCCACTTTAAAGAAACTCGGCTTCATTAAAAGGGTGGTGGATAAATGTAACGAGAAAGTAAAGGAGAGGTGTTTGCTCTAGTTAGACCTCAATTGAAATATGTCGCAAGTATTTGGGATCCTTGGGAGAAAATTTGGCAAAAACAATTAGATAAATCCCTGAGAAAATCCGCCAGATTCGTTAAAAATTGTTATGATAAGAACAAATAGTAGTATTTAGGGGAGGCGGCCGACAGCTGAGGTCATTTGCGCCATTAGGGATAGACAGGAAAGGATGACGCGTGGAGAGAAACCCGGCGTCGGCATTAACCTACTTTTAACGAAAGGCGCCAAGGGGTCCACAGCTTAACGTCCCATCCGACGGAGGGCGTACTCACTCAAAGTGCCCTCCACAAAGCACCTAAAGTAGGGATCGAGATACCTCTTAAAAATATTCAATACCACCGGGATTTGAACCCGGGCCTTCCAGGTGGTAAGCCAGTACGGTAGCCCCCGCACCATCTCGATCCCGATAAGAACAAAAGTGTGACCGGTATCTTAGGGGATTTAGGCTGGGAGCCACTTGAGATGCGAAGAGAAGCGAGACTTAGGCTTTTAGCAAGGTTCAGAACCAACGAGTTTAAAAATGACACTAAAGGCATTATTATGACCCCCCACTCTTTAGGTAAATCAGACCACAAAGGTAAGATAAGGGATATAGATTCCAGTACAGACAATACAAATACTCATTCTTTCCCTGGACAATCAGGAATCGTAGTAATAAGAAATCAAAGTCATATAAGAAGAAATATTAAAAACATTTAATTTTCAAGTCAGAACAATATTAAACGTTGCGTAGACATAAGGTATATTCGTAGGTGCATGTTCATGTCAGTTGATAATATATGAGTTTGCATGCGTGTAAGCTATAAAGGTTTTTACATTCATATATACGATTTTGTGTGTGTAGATTGATATGAATTTGTGAGTTTTGGAAGCGGTTTTATTTTCTATTACGGGTGTTGACCGAACACCCCCCGCCACGCGCCCTTGCGGGGTATTATTTAAATGTAGATATCTGTAACGAATGTATTGCTGGAATATTTCTTGTTATTTTACAAAAATAGTTTAAATTAATATCTTATTGAATGAACCCCTAGCATGGAGTATATAAAATTAATCGTAAATTAATAGATAAATTTTCCTTCGTAGTGAGCCTTGAATTGATTTGGTGACGCAAAAAAGCCACAGTATTTCTACAAAAAAAATTTCGTTTTCAGCGACGATGAGTCGCCGTAAACAAGGAACGCTCCCTAGTCGTCCCTCGGAAGGAAACAAGAGTCGGCGGAATTCTTAATTCTTTGACCCAATTCTTTCTTTAAGATGTATTTTGTAATCTCGCTTAGTAAATGGATTCCGACCTTATTATAGACACGACTATTTGCCGCATTCGCATTTCCGTCCCGCGATGCGACATAATTTGAGCACGTAATATTTTCTTTGCGAAGGAAATCGTTTGTCTTCCTCTTGCTCCCGAAATCCTCAGCCAATGCGTGTCATCAACTGCTGTTTTAAAAATGATTTATGTCCGAAAGAATGAGGCCAGGCGCACCAAAGCCTGGAAAGTCGAGACGCAAGTTCTATCAATCTTTCGAAAATGTAAAGTAAGTGAAAAAAGAGGCCAATCTTCCCGACCTCCACTCTCAGGAGTGCTTAGTGAGATAACAAAGATATCAATGATGGAGAGAGACGAGGAAACAATCGCATCGAGCGAGTGACGTCGAAGCAAATTCACTGCCCCAATGTGACCTTCGTCAGCTATTGTGGGAATTAATCCGCTGCATTACTCATCCGCCTCTTAAACCAAAGGTCACGAGTTCGATCCACGTTAATGTGCAGGGTATATTTTAAACTGTGATGGTTGAGCAGAAGATGACGAGACACATATCTGTATCACGAATCACGAATGGTGCACAATAAAACGCGTGTCATGAGCCCCTCATTCTTTTTCTCGCAACAAAAGTTGTTCTATTCATTGCACCCCACCGCCAGGGTGCGTTGCAGGGGGTGAATGAACACCAGAACAACCGAACATGACACTACTGCGGTCGGACAATGCCTTTATGATCCCCTGTCGTGCGTGGACAAAATGACATATTTTAAATCTCTCTGTTCTATGCAACAATTTCAGAGTGTAAAAATAATCCACCTTGACCGGGATTCGAACCCAGATCCCTCGATGTCCGGTTGAGTTTTTTTGCCAGCTAAGCTCTTACACTCTAAATTGCTGCATTAGAAATACATAGAAAGTTACTGTTAAAGTTCTTAAAAATTCTGAAAAAGTCACTGTTGCGGCATCTCCCGCAGTTTCTTTGGAATCTGTCCTACACTTAATCTCTCTAATTTTGTTGACTTGATCTCTCCTACCGTAGCACGATGTGGGCAATAATACATTTTCAACATCACTGCTTAAGAGACCTCCTTCCATTTTATGCCTGAGCTTCCATATGTAATTTAACCTTCGCTCCGTGAATGATTCCCAGCCTAGCTGCTCTAATATTTTGGATACGCTACTCAGTTTATCATAACAATGTTTTACAAATCTAGCTCCTCTACGCTGCACGCGATCCAATTCGGCAATCAATCCAACGTCATGAGGATCCCATGTACTTGCAGCATATTCTAAATGAGGCCTAACCAACAACAAATAACATTTTTCTTTGACCCTTTCATCACATTTACCCAGTAATCTTCTAATAGATCCTAATATTTTGATAGCTTACCCATATATTCACCGCATGTGTTTCACGAGTGAGTGATTAAGTGAATTGTGTTGGGAAAGGTAATGGGAGATCTTGGGAAAGCAACTTGACCCGCGTCAGTTACGTGTGTGCATCTACAGGGCGCGGATTGATACTAAACTGAACCCCTTTTCGACGGTCACGTCACAAATCCACGATGCCACTCTCAATGGAGCAATGATATGCGACAAAATTGTGCATCAAGCTTGGAAAATTGGATCCGAAGACCACGACCATATTTAAGGATGCTAATGGAAATGGATGAATGTCCTAAGTGATGGTTTTCTCCTTGCGCATGATGTTCTGGGAAGTTAACTAGGAGGTTGGCGATGAGGAATGCCCTGGACATCCATCAACAACACAGTGTGGTGAAAATGTGCATAAAGTGAGACACATTCTCAATTCTGATTGACCTCCAAGTGTCAAGATGTGATAGCAGAAGAGAGTAATATTCAGGAAACCACAGTCCATTGGATTCTTACAGAAGATTTAGCCATGAAAATGGGTGTGCCAAGATGGTCCTCAAGGAGCTGTCCGATAACTGCTTGTGTGACAATCTTGCCTTGGATCTCTTGGACCATTGTAAAAGTCACGGAATTTTTCAGAATAGGTAGGTACTGTTGACGAGCCATAGGTCTTGAAGTACGACCCAAGTATCATTTTGAGTACCATTTTGGGCCACTGGATTATGTCAAAGAGACAATTACGAGGTACTTGAACGAGGGTCCTTTTGATGCCTTATTGGAAGAATAGCACAACTGGAGCAGGCACTGGCATTGGTGTGTCGATACAATAGGGTGACCTCATGAAGCGTATTAGCAATATGTACTCTCATCTGCAAAACATTATTCTCCCCATATTTATTCTACTTATTTTTGGGACAAGCCTAGTATCAAACCGGCGTAGCTTCTTGATTATTGCCGTGACGAGAGCTATTTCTAGGGCAGCACATGATCAATTTATTATGATGCAAAAACAGTGAACGTAGCCGGAAACAAGCAATCGAATCCCCCGAACCTCATTCGAGCGAAGTGGTTGGATCACTTTCCTTTCTTGGCCGTGGGTCGTACTCTCGGAAGTTCTGCGGAGGCAGTCTGAAATGTTCTCCGCTTCGCCCGTAGATAAGAGCATCATTAATCGCACAATTTTCTCTCCATCTCTCATATTGACACACAACTGTGAGTAAACGCCGTGTAAAAAACGCTAGTCATTACATCCAGCAGTTCGCTGTAGGCAGTCGTTTAAATCAGTCGCGGTGCGTGTGTTGTTACAAATGAAAAAACGAATATCGTAGAGTGAGTGATATGATTCTTCGTAAAAGACGGCTTTAATGCAGATCGATATTCATTCGAGGGTTTGACTTGAAAACTGAAGTTATCATTGCTGTCATCATATGGACGTAATTCATTCCTAACTTTGATCATCTTATCATATCGCATACCCACACACAGTTCTGTTTAATGCAACATATTTTTTATTAATTAAATCTCTTCGCTGGAAGTATTCGATGTAAATCGGAAATTTATCTGATCACTCAAGGATCCAAAAGGGGTACAGGGCAACTTTTATTTGGTGCACGTCAGATATGTGATTGAAAGTAGTTGGAGGCCAGAAATAATATTTCAATGTGAGCGAAAAACTCTATCCAGTTCCTTTGTAGACCCCTTAAGACCAGCCGATCGTGCTCGTAAATCCTCGGAAAGACGTGATTTCAGATCGCTGACGAAACTGGACTGGTCTACATTTATATCTACTAGATCTACTAAGAACAACGCAAGCAGCCGCAAGGACGTATGGCGGGGGGTGTTAGGGCACCACCCGTATTTTAAAAAAAAAACCGCATGCAAAAGCCACAAATGTATGCAATCCACAAACAAAACATGGTATGCATTCATGATAAAACCCTTCCAACCCACGCACATACAAACACTCAAACTACCAACTAACATACAAATGTATCGACAAATATACTTGATGCCTCCGCAATGTTTTATTTGTTTCCTACTTAAATGTTTTTAATGTTTATAACAATTACTTCGGTTTCTTACTATTATGATTCCTGATTGTTCGGGGAAAGAATGAGTATTTGTATCTATCTGTACTGGAATTTATCTCCCTTATTTTATCTTTGTGGTCTAATCTACCTAAGTACGAGGGTCATCCGGAAAGTAGTACCCGTTCGTGAAATAAAGACGCAAAAGTAAATATTAACAAACATAAAAAATTTTATTTGAAAGAGGATACTTTAAACTACTTCTCAACATAATCTCCAAGCAAATTAAGGCATTTGTCATAACGTGTGACAAGTTTCTGTATTCCTGCTGCATAGTCCTTCGCCGCCAGCTCATTGAGATACGCGAGGGACCCATCTTGCACAAATTTTTGCATAATGCAGATGGTGTTTAACAATTTCATGAACAATTGTTCGAGAAACATTGGGAAAATGCTCACAGATGTCATCAATTGTGACGCGCCGATCGTTCCTCACGAATTCGTCAACTGAGCTCACCAGTTGGTCTGTAATGACAGACGGTCTCCCCGAACGCTCATCGTCGTGTGTGTTCCCCCTCCCCATGTTGAAGTTGCGACACCACCGCCGAACAGACGACTCGTCCATTACATTGTCTCCATACACCTCCTTTAATTGGCGATGAATATCACATGGGCGAACGTTTCTTGCATTGAGGAATTTAATCACTGCCCTCACTTCACAACTGGCGGCGTTCTCAATTTTTTTAAACATTGTAAACAATCACAGAAACAACACAGGCAATGCTAGCGTCACGCAACTTGGCTCAGAGAAGGCAGACAAGCCACTGAAGCTATCTGACCTCGTCCAGCGGCTACTCGCGTCGTCAGCACTTCATGCGGCACGAACGGGTACTACTTTCCGGATGACCCTCGTAGTATGGGGCCACATATAATTCCTTCAGTGTCATAGTTAAACTCGTTTGTTCTGAACCTTTCTGAAAGTCTAAGTCTCACTTGGTCTCTTCGTTTCTCAAGTGGTTCCCAGCCTAAATCCGCTAAGAGACCTGTCACACTTGTGTTCTTATCATAACAATTTTTAACGCATCTGGCGGATTTTCTCTGGACTTAATCTAATTCTTTTTGCCAAATTTTCTCCCAAGGATCCCAAATACTTGCGGCATATTCCAAATTAGGTCTAACTAGAGCAAAATAACACCTCTCTTCAACTTCCTCCTCGTATTTCCCCATCACCCGTTTTATGAAGCCGATTTTCTTAAAAGCGGATCCCCATATTATCCTGATATGTGCTCCCCATGACAAAAAGGCGTGGTGTTAGTACAACCCCCAAATATTGAACATGATTGACCGTGCATCGACAGGTGACACAAATGAGTGAGTCGATGCATAATAATTCTGGTTAAGAAAAATGCGTCGTGTGAATTTATTTGCTCTCTGACAGCAGACGACTCTTGTGGTGCAAGCGATTCCTAGAAGGTCGGTTTATCAGTCTCCTTTCCGACGTCAGTTTCTTTTCTGAACAATGGAAGAGGAAATCGTTAAAAGCGTCGATGATTGCCGCTCTACCGGATAAGGCCTCTTCCTCCCCCCCCCCTTTTCAGCGTTTCCTTGGAAACGATGAGTGCATCCTCGAAGTAGCAATCGCTCCACACTCTCCCGACGCGGTCACGGAAGTTGCGAACAAAGGTTTATCGGAATCCGTTACTATTTTCTTAATCAACATCAATTGTCTCTCTCCCATTCACCTCAGTCTTAATTCTTTTCCTTGTCACAGTTTTCCTTGCAAAACACGACGCGGCTGTATCAATCTGCGCGTCAGTTGGGTTGAGGGAAGTGTTATGGGGAGAATTTCGAACTGAGAGGAGCGACCGATTTCTACTCTCAAAACATTAACGTAGCGAACCCCATCGTTCGAGACCCACCTGTCGCGGTGTGATCCATCCCTCTTCTGAATTGAATGTCCGGAATCGGTTTGCCATTATGGTCTCCATCCGTCAATATAGCGGGAATAGATTGTTTAACCCTGAATGATAGACGTTCTGACCTAAATCTGGCAATGCGTCATCTTCCGTTTAAGACATGAAGAATGAGATCAGTAGTTCCCATCCGTAAATCATGCGGTCTACAGATAATTTACGCAAGGTAGTCGGTGGATACAAGGTTTGCATAAAAAGTATCTTTAACAATTTTTCCTTACGTGTGCGTTAAAAGTGCTGAATTCTTCAGATCGTCCATTAAGTGTGCGCATGATTGCAGATATCGTATTGGCATTGATAAGATCACAGAGTACACATCATTATCACTCAAAGTTGGGCGATGCGAAAGATCTGCGCTAAAATCTTGATGAAGGTTTTTCGACGTACGATCAAGAGAGCAAAGTCAAGTGTCTGCTTGGTAAGACCTTCTGTATCGTCATCACGACGATTCCCCAACCCCTTTACAGCCTTCGAGTCGTGGTTAAGCCGCTGGCAAAAGTGTGTCGACGCTCAAGAGATGTACTTTGAAGACTTTTGAAGCATTGTAGCAATGTCTGAAATAAACCCATTTTTACGAAAATTTTGGCGATATTTTTTTTCCAATGGAGTCAAGCTCACCGTTTCTACGGGTAACCCTATATCACCACGTCACTTTCGTCGACCACTAGCAGCTAACTTGGGATGACCACAAACTAATGAATGCCTCCTCTCCTGAAGACATCACGCAGCAAGTAAGATGTCGTTTTTCGTCAGGTAGTAGTCGGTTGCTTTGGAGCATCGAGACTTTTGGGATGAGTTTAGCTCAAATCTTTCGCATCGCCAAATTTTAAGTTATAATAGTGTGCGCTGTCATCTCATCAATGCCAATATACGATCTGCGATCATGCGCACGTTTAACCGACGGTCTGAATTCGGCACTTCACGGACACGTAAGGAAAACATTGTCACCGATACTTTTTATGCGACCCTTATATTTTCATATTTTACCGTTGAAAAATTCAATACACCCCTGCAAGTAAAATGTCGTTCGTAAGCGCCTTTCCCAGTTTTTGAGGGAATCCTATCGTCGACTCCTACTGACTGATATTAATTTTATAATTCTCTATTCGAAATTAAAAATGCCTTTCACGCTCTTTAAGGACAATCATTTTTCTGTTAACATTTCTGTAAAACAATTTCATCCAATTTTTTTGTCTTTTAGAAATACTTATTATTTTATTTTACGAATTTTCCAGCTTTTTAAAATGTTTTTTTTACACTAACATCAACGATAATCTCAGCCAAAGTAATGACATTATCTCTATGCCGGCGTGATTCAGATGAAACTTTAAAAGCGTCCCCTCAAATTAATACTTCTATCCTCAATTGGATTGGCTCTCGATCCTATCGATAATTATCACCTGCGAGATCGGTAAATTAAGTAATGGGACTGGCAACGTAGCGTTCGATCTGGCAACAGTGGAGGCGCTGGGCTTGGAGGAGCGGCAGGGGAACGTGTGATCCGGATTCAGTACGGGTTTGGACTCCCTCGAGTCATTTGGTTGTCCGTAGCGATTTTTCCGTGAACCAGTTTTTTCTAATGTGTTTGTAATATTGTTTTTGGTCTACAAGCATGTGTGCATTAGTTTTCAGACTACCCTCGTATATCAAACAAAAAAGCGGCGACTGCTGCCGACCTCTGGACGCCTCCCATCACCAACTGTCACTGCACAATCGGACGCCCACCACGGCACACCCCATTCGCATTTCAACCCTGAGCGATGTCTCAGTCACAGCAGCCGAGGGGTGGTTGCTCCCGCCCTGCTCCCATCCCTCTTGCCTTTGGCCGCGAGATTGCTATCGGACATGACTGCGTGTACGGACTGCGAAACGGTGTTAGGCATCGTATAAGTTCAGTATCTAGTTTCCTAATTTGATGGCGTTTGGGTCGTGGGTTGCGAGGCGGAAAAATATTCCTCGGACCGGTTTTTTCCGTTGACTAATTTTGGTTATCTGATGAGAATAAATTTAAATAAGACAAAGGTTTTCGAGAAAGAGGAAGACTTGAGCTGAGCGTTAAAAATAGGCGGTCAAAAAACTGGAGCAGGCGGAACAATTTATACAGTATCTTGGCATTTGTACGGACACAGGTGTGTCCGTACAAATGCCAAGATACTGTATCAGAAGAAGCAAAGAATTTTTCACAAGGAGGAGCGAACTCTTCACAGAAACTTCGAGTAGTTTTAAAAAAAGATTTGATAAAACTTTGATTTTGAGAATGGTTTGTTTAGATTTTTTTAGCGGAGGCAAATAAATTTATGGTTGAACAGTATATGCTAATCCTAACTCCCTTCCTCAAACGGTAGAATATCAATGGTAATATCCCATTTGATATGAGGGAGTGTAGAAAGATGTAAAAAGTAAAACTGGCGGAAAGGAAAACAAACGAAGTAATGATAGGTATAGCAAGGAATGACAGATGTGGGACTTGTTTTTGTGAAAGTGCAAAGAAGGCACAAGGGAAAGTGAATGCAGAGCGTTCTGATTGGCGATGGAGCGTTCAGGACTGTGATATAGGTAGAGGGGAGGGCAGGAGTCAACTGAGGTCGGGGGAGTAAAATGACAAGCATTTCGTCAGAATGTCAAAGGGAGGTAGCCAGTATGTGTAAATGAGCAAAAGTAGTCTTGTTGTGTAGTGTTTTGAGGCACAAAAGGTGCGTTCCAGAAGTAATGAAATTAAATTTCTCGCGCCGCTCCTATTGGTTGGAGTGAGATCGAACCATTTGAAGTAGATTGGAGGGACCCTAAGCTTTGCCACCCAACCGGTCTCAGTGCTCTCCAAGCTGTGGAAGTGGCAGGATGTAAGTTATTGTAAACCTCTGTACGCCGACCGTGTCACGCAAGAACAAGCCAGCGGAAATTTCACGTGAACTTTTGCAACGTATTGAAAATGAACCTGATTATTTGAACAACGTCATCACTGGTAATGAAACCAGGGTGCTTCACCAAGAAGAAGACCAAGATAATGGTAATATGTAGAAAAGAGAAAAAAATTGTAAAAACTGACATAAAAATAGACAACACTACCTTGGATCAGGTTTAAAATGTTTGCCAACTGGATAGTATTATTAATAAACGTAGTATGTAATATTAAGATGTGAATTATTCTGGGATCACAGATAAATTAAGTCAGAGATAATTGTGGATCGTAAAATTTAATTGTCTACCACCGATAAAATAATGCAATCCAGCTGTCGTACGACTGCAGGAGCGAGATGTTGAGACAAGGAGTCGTTTCCCCTCATGCAGCAGGTGTGAAAGGCCTCTCGCCCAATTCTTAACCACAAATGGATTGGAGCGAGAGAGGCGCTGCACATTGCGAAAACAAACCCCTGCACGTGACTCGCCTGCATTGCAGCACCGTTGAAATGCACTCTTCAATGAAAGGATTAATTAAGGAAGAGTGCTTTTCAAGCCTACACTCAAACCTACGGCAGCGCCACCAAAAAAAAAATAAAGAATTTCAGAAAATAAAATGAGAAGCACTGAGTACACGACCAGTTTAGTCTCTGAGGAAGTCTTACGTTCATTCAAAACAATGTTAGAATGAAATCTTATTGACTTGTACACTTGTAGTTCATCAACGACCAGAAGAAACGCCACGAAATTGGGGAGTTATATCATCTTCTCTATTCTCTCTCTTCTTTTATCTTACTCATAATACATCTACATCTACATAATACCCCGCAAACCACCGCAGGGGCATGTGGCGGGGGATGTTAGGTCACCACTTGTAAAATAGATTAAAACCACATGCAAAATGAGAAAATGAATGCCAATCTACACTCACAGATACTTGTATATTCATCCGAAAACATATTTAACTTATTCTCATGCAAATACGCATATTATAAACTAATAGACACATGAAGATTCACCTGCGGATGTAGTAAAATCCACTTAATAACCCGCAAATTATAATTTGAAAGGAAGAAGGGGAAATTCTATTATTACGTGGACATGCAACTCATGGTCTCCGCCCTAAAGGATGCAGGTGGAGATTGTGACACACCGCAGCGGACAGGTAGCAGATGCGTGCCCCCAACAGAGAGAGACGAGGGGTGGGAGGAGAAACTTGAAAAAAGACAAAGTAAAGCAGAGCAACACTGTAACGAACACTACATTCTTTAATGGCAGTCCCATACGGCAATGCGGGAAGGAATTTGACAACAAAACACGCGAGATAAGGAAAAGTGCATGCATTTGAATAGAACTAATTTTTCCCTAGGAGCTGAAAGAGGGAAGTGGAATTTTCGCTATGTACTGTAACCCTACAGTTGCTATCGCGGGAATCGTGGGAAGAATTCCTTGAGTCTGCTAGTTCTGGTATCTATTTCCCGAATTTTATATATCGTTATATATAATTTGATACATAATCCAAGTCACCAATGTCTGTCGGAATGCAAATAATTTGCGAAACTTTGGCGCTGAAACATGCGGATCTGAATTTATTTCTTAATTTCAATCTAGTGTTGAATCGTCTTCAATATAATGATTCCCAGCCCAATTCTATAAGCATTTCTGTGACGCTTTCCGTTTAATCCTAACCCGTTTTTGACGAACCGGGATGCCCGGCGTTGAACCTTCCCAATTTCCCGAATGAGGCATTTTTCATCGGATCCTATACACAACATGCATATTCTAAACGAGACCTCACAAGAGAAACGTGGTAACAGCGTTCCTTTACCTTGTAGTCAGACCCTACCAACGATGCGTCTAATAGATCCCAATTTTTTATTTGCTTGCCCGCAGGTTTTGCGTATGTGGGTGCCCTAAGTTAAGTCGTTAGCAAATATATTTATTCCTCAGACAGGTTTGAGACAAATGACAAAAAAATTGATTAACGCCTCTTTCAGTCGCCCTTCTTCACATATTTTGTGCTCTTGCATGCACTGCAAAGTCTGAGACACATATGGGACGACAAATATCACGCTAAGGTCATATATTTGAGAAAATTGTCCTCGTTCCATTTAGAAGACGACTGCAATTGAAATGGACGCTAGATTTGAGGGTCGTGATATCATTTGACGTCAGTACGTAACCTCAAGGGTTCACTTTAAGTATCAAGTGGCATTTAAAAGTCAGAAAGGCATCGGGCACATCTAGCTGACCACATTTCCGGCGCTCTTCGGCAGAATGTTGGCGAGGACAACGCGGACAAGGCTATGCTTCGACTCCCGCGACCACATCTCCCTTTGAGATTTTCATGCATGCGCTGAGCGACTGATCAAGCATTCCTTTTCTGTTTACTTTTGGGCAGAATGTAACTGTTTGCATAGTTGATTATCAAATTGATTGTTGCCATTTCCTTTCGTATTAACACATTAGGGATCGGAATGGTGCGGTTGCTAGCGTGCTGGCTCCCCACCCAGAGGGCCCGGGTTCGAATCCCGGAGGCGGAAGTTATATGTCAGTGTTATCCCGATCCCTAATAAATAAAATATAAATAATATATAGTATATTATATATAAATAATACATATGATATAGTAATCAACCCGAAGGTCGGTTTGGTACGTGATGGTAGAGTTCACCCAGTACTAAGCCCGACGGCGTGTGAAATTCACACATCAGGGTAGGGGGGCCAGTTCCTTTCCGTGTACCGGTTTCCGAGGAAGATCTGGTACCTGAAAAATCACATAGCTTGGGTGGAGCTGCAGGTGCCCAGAGTGCCTTCCCCGGAATCGAACCCGGGACCCTCCGGTCAGTAGTCCAACGCTATACCCCCCGAAATACCGCGACCCATATAATATAAATACATACATATTTTCGCATTATATATGGTCTCTAACACATATTCTATAAAAATAAATAGAATAAAACTTGAGGTGCTTTGTGGAGAACACTTTGGCTGAGTACGCCGTCCGTCGGATGGGACGTTAAGCTGCGGACCCCTTGGCGCCTTTCGTTAAGAGTAGGCTAGTGCCGACGCCGGGTTTCTCTCCAACCTCCATCCTTTGCTGCCCACCCCTAATGGCGCAAATGACCTCAGCAGTCGGTCGCCCCCCTTAAAAACTACCACTATGAACTCATAACTCTTTCCATAGAGATTCATTTTCATTTAACCTTGCGTTATTCGTTGCATTCATGATTTTGTGGCGCACAAAAATGTAGTCTTGTAGTTACAGTAACTGAATAGGTGATTTATTACGTGGACAGACACTGCAAATTATTTGACTTGGTGATTTATTCATTAATTAGCGGCTGTCAATAAGTTCTATTGAGCGGCTTTGTTTTCGATTCCTGATGCTCTCCCCACCGCCGATGATGACCCCGAGGGTGCATGGCTACGGATGCTGACCAGGGTGCAACGTCTATAAATATTTATTTCCAGGATATTAATGGTGTTCAGTCAAATGAAGCATTAGGGTCACGAGTTCGAATATCGCTCGAAGCGCCGTCGCACCTTTTATGGGCCCGGAGTCGATGCAGCAAGATCTCCAGCCTTGATGGGGGTTTGGCAGATGTCACCGCGCCCTGCCCACTTCAACCTCGCACCGAACGCACACTTCCCGCCGCCCCTCGGAAGATGTCGCGTTCTGCGAAGGCAGCGATGTTCACGTGTTCTCTACGATGGCAATCAAACCTCGTGGAACAAAACCTCGGCGTGCTTCTTCGGCTCCACCTTTGACCTCTGGCGTCTTCTCTTGGACACGCTCAAAGGTCAAACGTGAATGTTTTCATTTGATTGTACATGTAACCATCGCAATATGACGCGGTTGGTCCTCTTGAAATATTTTGCTTATAATCAGTGCCTTAGGAGATATACTTCATCAACATCTACATAATATTCTGCAAGTCGCCGCGAGGGCGTATGGCGGGGGATAACCATGCGTAAAATAGAATAAAACTACATGCAAAACCAACATGTGCATGTAAACCTATGCGTGTGTATTCGTGCAAAAGCCTTTTTAACATACACGCATGCAAATACATACATATATAGTACTATCAATTAGCATGATCTCTCCTACCATAGTACGACGGGGGTAATAACACATTCTTAACATCACTTCTAAATAGACGTCCTTCAAATTTATGAAAGAGCTTCAATCTGTAATTAAACCCTCGCTCCGCCAGTGATTCCCAGCTTAGCTGCTCTTAATATTTTGGACACGCTACTAAGTTTATCATAACAACGTTTTTACAAATCTAGCTCCTCTACACTGCACGCGATCCAATTCGTCAATCGATCCAACTTTTTGGGGATTCCATATACTAGCAGATATATATTCTAAATGAGGTCTAACCAGCGAAAGATAACATTTCTCTTTGACTTTTTCATCACATTTACCAAGTATTCTTCTAATAAATTCTAATTTTTTGTTAGCTTGGCCACATATAGTATTCACCGTACGTGTTTCACCCAGGAGAGATCGTGAGTGAGCGTTGCGCCTAGGTATTTAATTGAATTCATAATTATTATGCCAGCAGGGAATATAACAAATACCTTCGCTGGCATGATTCAAAGAAATACATTAAGATTGAATTAAAAAAGGTATTAAGGTGAAGAATCGGTTTTATTCGCCATGTTTTCTTCATTCGTATTTGACGTCAGTTGAAACATTGCTTATTATTTCAATGATTACACAAACTACGGTAAAATAACTTTGATATTTCAAGGAGTGACTTTCTACATATAAAATGCAATAATTATCATGTGGACAATATTATTTTTGTCATATTCATTTTTGCATGTTCACTTTTGACACTTAAATATCAAGTCAATACTCGCCATAGGTAAGGAGGAGGTGGAGTTTCCGCCCGGTATCCTGGGCAGTCTTTCTTGTTCGACCCACATGAGCCCTTCAGGGATGTTGTTCCTTTGGGGCGATTATATTTTCCAGGGCTCGTACGCCCCACTGGTGCGTCATTTTCTGTCGCGTTATGGTGATGGCCATTTAATGGACCGATTGCCAACCTTTGGCGAACTCTTGGCCGGCGGCTGGTCATCCGCCTCGCCAGTGACTACTCGTGGCTGAATTAAGGTAGCAGCTTTCGCACCCTTCGAGGGAAACGTCGATTATTTCATAAAAACTAGTTTTTTTATGCTTAACGATGTGAAGTTTGACCAACATACCCACATTCCACGGACTTAGAGGATATTTCTTCACGGCAGGTAGTTACAATAATTTCATCCAAAATATTGTCTTGCTTACAAATACATATATATACATATTATATATATATTATAATGACGACGGTCGAGCCGTCGAAACGTCAAAACTACATATGTGTGTGTCCTTTCTTTGTGTCTCAATGGCTTAAAAATCTGCATCTGTGTTTTTATATATTTGTGCGTCGCCGAACAGCGTTCCATTTCGAAGAAATTTACATTTATACACATATATATTCAGTGAAAAGTGTTATAATTTTGAAAAAATGTCATCATTAATGCTAAAATCAGCGAAATTGTATGAGACCGTGCGACATTAGCCCCATTTCCAGCTGAAAAGTTGAAGCACTCACTCATTCGAACATCTTCCGCACTGTGATCGACTATCGATCGACCCGGCTATGGATCATGGACTGCATCCCAGAGAACGCGCGCGAAATTTTGTGGTTGTGGTGAGAAAATTAGCATTGGCTATGCATGAATGCACCGCATGAACAGCAAATCATGTCTCTTTATTAATAAATAGATTATGCTAGATAACTATACTTTTAAACCTCCATTATCCGCAGTGTAGTATTCCGTATTTGTGGGTTCCAACAATTTACTAATTGCATCTTTTTTCTCCATAAATGTAATCTAAGAAAGAACTCCGGAAAGAAATAAACACATGAATACAATTCTCGCAAACTCTCGGGTCGCCTGCCAACAGTACACATTGTAATAGCAGCGTGGTAGCTTAGTGGAAGTGGCATTCAGTCAGCAGTCAGCCGCTGGAGGACCCGCGCTCAATGGCGGACGATGACACGGTTTTAACCGTTAATGGAGCTTCGTGGGAGGCCGAATGATGGCGCACCGAGGAAGGCAGTGATGCCCACCACCGATCATTATGGCCGCCCTGTTGTGAACCGTTTATGACCCATTCAGCCATCAGGACAAGAATACCCTCGTCTATCAAACTGACCGACGCATAGAACACAGTGGATGTGGTTTTCATGTTGTCATCATTTTACAACATAATATTCAAGGTTTTTTTTCAAAAATTTCGTAAACATTTTTCTCTCACGTGTGCGTGAAGTGCTGAATTCAGACCGTCCATTAAGTGTGCGCATTATTGCAGATATCGTATTGCATTGATATGAAGGCAGTGCATACACCATCATCACTGAAAATTTGCCAATGCGAAAGATGTGCGCTAAATACGTCTTCCAGAAGGTCTTTGGACGGACGACCCAAAGCAGAGTCGAGTGTTTGCTTGCGAAGACTTCTGCAACGACATCGCGACGATTCCCCAACCCCATTAATGTACGGTCCCGACTTGGTAACTGCAGGCTAATTCCAAAAGTGAAATCCTCCCTCATAGGACACCATAATGGGACCCTATGGGCCATCAAAGAAGCTTGTACACGTACCCTTACGGACCTTCCGAAACCTGCCTATCTGGAAGCCGTCGAGTCGTGGAAAAGCCGCTAGGGCAAAAGTGTGTCGACGCCCAAGGGATGTAGACTTTGAAGAATTTTGAGAGGCATTGTAGCGAGATCTGAAATAATATAGTTTTTCGATACTTTGTGTGCAAACTGCATATGTGGAGCGAAAATGATAAGAGAATAGCGAGGAATAGGGCGATAGTACGCAGGGATGGGCGGATATTAGGAGAGGGGGGGGGAGCGGATGACCTTCGTCCCCGGGACGTCTCGCCTTCGGGACAAGCGGCCTGGGCTGGGCGGCGGCGAGGCGATTGTGTTTCCTCGGCTGGAGGAGACATTCGCTCATTCCAAACCCACTTCCCTTTCGCACGAATGGAAATACTAGGTGCGTTCCAGAAGTAATGCTTTCATTTTTTTAAAGTAATTTATTGAATAATTCCTGAGTATTTAGCCAAAAACAAGACCGCTGTGATTCTCACCCACCCTGCTTACCAGATTTGGCTGGCCCCATGTGACTTTTTCCTCAACCACAAATTAAAAATCCCGCTTTGAGGAAATATATTTGCCACCATCCCAGAGATAGAGAAAAATTCGACGGAGGGTCTTATGAAACCTCTGGAAGAAGCGTCCCAGGACTCTTTCAAAAAGTGGCAACGCCGTCGGGATTTGTGTTCGTATACGTTGGGGAAGAGACCGCTTCGAAGGAGACCCTGACCAATAATTTGTTGGTGAAGTATTGATTTTATAACAAGTAGAGTTCGGGAACTTTTTAACCGACCTCGTACATGCATACGCTTATATTCGTAATGATGATTCTATTCAATCCCAAGTTAATGTGAGTAGTAGCTGTTACTGTCTATAATGAACTTCTTGAAAAGAAATGGCATCTTAAGTCAATGAGCTCTAGAGCCTATCTTTCTCATCTTGAATGAATACTCATGCCTTCCAGAGTAAATCCGGATTTTTTAAATGAGATGGGCATCTTAAATTTCAAATCTATCCGTTCTACACTCAATCTCTCTCATTTTATTGACACGATGTCTTCTACCGTGTTACGGTGGGTTATTAATACATTTTCAACATCATCGATAAAGAGACCTACTTCCAATTCGTTTGCAAGAGATTTAATCTGTGATTTAACCTTCGATCCGTGATTTCCCGACCTAGTTCCTCTAATTATTTTGATACCGCTACTCTATCGTCTATCATGACAGGTATTCGAATACTCTAAAATGCAACAACACACTCAGATGATTCACTTCAATCGTAAATGTTATCCCTCTCCATGAGTCTCCCACCCGACACCCTCCTGCACCTCCTTTCCTTGGGGACTCGTATTTGACGGGCTGTCTCGACCTCCCCCCCCACCCAAAACCCCTCGGGAGACCTCTCTGAGACCCCCGCCTTTGCCCGCCACCCCCTGCCAACCATCCGGTGAGAGAGGATTCAGGGTGGGGGAGATAGGAGGGAGAGGCGGGGTGGGGATAAAGGGCGGCCGCTGGATGTGGGGGGGGGGGGGGGGAAGCCTTGGGATGATGAGACAGGACGGGTCGTGGTGGTGAGTATATAAGGAAATGGAAATTTAGCTCGCGTCCCCCAGATGGGGCAGCTTAATCACCAGTCGTGCCCCTCTCCGATGCCCCCCGGTCGGTCCGTCGCTAGCCGCGCCCCCCCCCCCGTGTATTTGTGTGCGCGCGCTCATTCCCCCTCCCCATTTGATTCCCCTCTTCCCCTCCGCGAATATCTACAAGCATCCCTCCTCCATCCCGGCCCCTCTTCCCGCCGAATGGATCGCTCTCGCTTCCGCCAAATCCCCCGTCCGTACATTATGGCGGAGTGGAATCGTATGCCTGCCGCCGTAGACTGGAGGCTTTTGAAATGTGGGTGTGGAGAAGAATGGAGAAGGTGAAATGGACAGAGAAGAAAACAAATGTGGAAGTACTTGGTATGGTGGGCGAAGAGAGGGGTTTGTTGGGAGCAATCCTATGGAGGCAGGAAAAGTGGATGAAGGGGGTGTTGACCGGCAGTGGGATGTTGAAGACTGTGATAGAGGGTAGAATGTTGGGCAAAAGAGGAAAGGGAAGGAACAGGATAGGGATGTTGGACGGGATGAAGGGAGGAAGAAAGTACTCAGAGATGAAGAGGGACCTGGTGTAGAGTAGAATTTAGGGTTGTGTTTTGTTAATAGTCACAAAATATTTGTTTGGTAGTTGTGTCCATCGAAAAACCTACCTTAACCGGTAGATTACCTTAAAAAAAAAATATATATATAGTATATATATATATATATATATGTAAACCCTGCAAACCACCACCAGGGTGTGTGGCAGGGGGTTAATACACACCATAATAATTTTACCTGAACATAAACCTACCGCGGTCGACCAATGATATTCTGATCCTTTATCGTTCGTGGAAAAAATGACATCTTAAATCTATCTGTTCTACACTTAATATCTCTAATTTTAATATAATCGATGGTTTCAGGCGTTATTTTATGGAATCGGTTCATTCTTAAGCGGATAAAATAATACTTTGTAATTCCACAGATTTATTCCCAAATACACGACCCGGGTTTCGACGTACAACGTCACGTACCTGAAGATGACGTTGTACGTCGAAACCCGGGTCGTGTGTTTGGGAATAAATCCGTGGAATTACAAAGTATTATTTTATCCGCTTAAGATCTCTAATTTTATTGGCATGATCTCTCCGACCGTAGTACGATGAGGGTAATAATACATCCTAAACATCACTGCTAAGGAGACCTCCTTGCAATTTATGCAAGAGATTTATTCTGGAATTCCACCTTCGCTCCATTGAGTGATCCCCAGCCTGACTGCTCTAATATTTTGAATACGCTATTAAGTTTATCATAACAAAGTTTTATAAATCTCTCTCCTCTACGCTGCACGCGATCCAATTCGGCAATCAATTAAACTTCATGAGAATACAATATACTTGCAGCATATTCTAATCCTGCTATTGCAATTACCGAGGTTTTATCATTATTTTTCTTTTATTATTATGCCATCACTATTCTGTCAATTATTGTTGCCTTTGCTATCATTTTGAAAGCGACTAGGTAGGGCTATCAAATGAAGTTAGTCTCGCCACTGGTAACAAGACGTTGCAAACTGACCTTGGGAGACTTCCTGACGAACTTGGCATACGAAATCTTGAACGTTTTGCGAGCCAGGGCCAGAGGAATGCGAAGACACTGTATCGCATCGTTGGTGCCTTATTGACGGAGGACGAGAAAATAATCAAAGAAACTAAAAACCATTTGGTATCATGAACTTTAGACAGCAGCGGTTGCAATGCACAACGGTCAAGCACCATGCCCGGACCCAGCGGAGGTTCTGAAGATAACAGCCAAAGTATGTCCTAAACTCCTCTTGTACATGTACAAAAACAGCTTAAATGCTGACTTTTTACCCAAGCGATGGATAATGCAGAAACTCCTACTAATTGCAAAAGGCAAAGGCGACCAAAAAACGCATCATCGGGAAACCGGCCGCTGTGCAATATCGATGGAGCTGGGAAGTTATTGGAAAATCCGATTTAGACTCGACTACGAACGACCATCAAGGCTGGCCGGGAGTTATCCGAAAGACAAGACGGTTTTCGTTCTGATATATCAACCTTTGATGCGGTGCACGATGTGTTTGTTACTTTCGATAGTTCATTCTTGATTTGTTAGCTACGAATATGCTCGAAAAAATCTTAGCTGCAGAAACTATTAAAGGAATTTGTGACCATAGGGCAGTAAATGCTAAGTTTTCACCACATTGGGTCCGAAATAAGAAGCCCAAAAGAAAAATTTACTTGTTCAAAGAGGAGGACTACAATGGTCTTAAGTGCGCGCTACAGAATCATTTTGCAAGTTTTAAGGAGGTTGCAATCACCGAGATACTGAGGATACGTGAATCACTTCCTTGAGATCACGCGCTCGGCAGTCAACAAGATCATTCCCAGTAAATTCATAAAATATAGCTCGGAACTAAGATGGTACAACGCCGATGTTAGAAGGGCAATACGATGTCAAAGGCTATGTCATGTCATGATGAAAAATATTAGGAATGATATCTCTAGCGACAAAAATAATGAGATCACTTATAATTAATTATAAATTATCCAGGGCAGATGCCAAGAATAAATTTCGGAAAAAGTTAAGTAAATTCAAAAGGTTAGCTGAAAATTTGAAAAAGAATCCATAAGCATTTTGGTCGTACGTCAGAGAGGTTCAGAGAAATAAGTCAACTGTCAATTTACTCGAAAATTCTTTCAAAGCGTCTTCACCAATATCTCAACGAATATCTTCGATAGCTTACCTACTCGTGTCGGTCAACCGATGCCCAACATTGAATACTCATCTGATGATATAGAAAGTTGGCTGAAAAATAATAATCCTCCGGGCCCTGAAATAACCACTCGTATATTGAAAGATTTAGCTTTGCAAATTGCGCCGTATCAAGAAATAATATGTATAAGAAGGCGCTGGTAGATCACAAGGTTACCAGAGATTTGAATACGGCTAACGCAACACCAATGTTTAAAAACGGAGACAAGGAGGAACCCAGCAATCACAGACCTCTTTCCCCCACATCCATTTCGTGCAATTGAGCATACATATAGTTGCTAGTTCGATCGTGAGACCCCTCGATAATCAGTTATTAATGAAAAGTCAGCACGGTTTCGGAAGTGGTAGATCCTACGAAACGCAACTTACGTTTTCTGTTCATGCTATTCTTACTTTGGGAGGGATAAGTAATCCAGTGGACGCGTTTTTTTATAGATTCTAAGAAGACCTTCAACAAAGAACCTCATGGTAAACTAATCACAAAGCCAATATTTTGGTGACCCAACCACATTACTCAACGGAAGGATACGACAGAATACAGGTGATGGGCAGGAGGAGAGAGCAGACGCAGGAGAGTGGGAGAGGATAGATGGGTGGTCGTCAGGAGTGGAGATCGACAGGAAGGAGGGGATTGTACACCCCTTTAACAGCATAGTTCAGTCCGGGGCCCAATGAAGCGCTCAGGAACCATATTCATACCGTTCTCGATGGTTTTGCGCTTTAACGGTGTGTCTGAGAGGCAAAAGGGAGGCAATGATTTAAACAATGTGTCCAAACATATTTTCACATTTTTAAAGTGAAAACATAGATTTACGGCGACTAAGGCCGTACTTATACAGCGGCCTTAGTCACCGTTATTAAACGGGTGATTTTTTATTACCTTCAGATATGTTAATGAGTTGCCATTTAAAGTGGATATTTGGGTTGCTACTTTATACGCAAATCTGCTACTGCGAAAGGAAACATGACGATCGTTTCATTATCATAATTAGAAAATTTATTTCGCGTCTACGTAAAGCAATCCCATTCCGAGAAAAACTTCAGCCAGTATGAATTACAAATGCTAATTATGGTTTAATGTACGATGCTCGTTCGGAGTCACTGTTATCGAGGGAGCTCATAGTGACTTTTTTCTTCGGGATCTGTGGGTCTTTCGTCACAAGGGGGGGACTATTTCGTGGTCCCATCGGGATTAAAGCATCCTTTCGCTGTCGCGCGGTTATTTACAGATCGCCTTAGTTACGCTCGAAGTTGGGTCGTTGGGTGGAAATTAGCGGCGTTGGATAAGTTATCCCTCTGTTCGGGGGAAAGAGGGCTATGTTGACGGTGAGATTAGGAATGTGTACTCTTAAAGGCGTTAGTTCACCGAAATGGAAACAGAAGAGAACGTGGTGGGAAATTTTCCAGTGCATGACTCTAATCTGCCAACCTCCAGAGACTTAAGTTTTTTCTTCTCCAATAAACTTCCTTCAAGATTAAAGAAGTATGGCAGCCTCATCCTCTACACTTCCTACACCTACCCCCAACTTGACATATACAGAACTACGAGTGGGGTCCCATAAGTACCCGACCCAACAAAGAAAACACAAACATTTTGGAAAAAAAATTATTTATTTTTCAACATAATCTCCTTACAGACACATACACCTTTCCCAGCGATGTTCAATAAGTTCGATGCCCTTTTTTATAATAGGAACTGTCTTTCTCCTCAAAAACGCCAATAACAGCCTACATCACTTCCTTACGGTTGGAAAATCTTTGACCACTTTGACCATTTTCTTCACCGTTTCTGGAGTCGTCACCTTATTTGGTCGACCAATGCGGCGCTCGTCTTGACAGCTCGTACGGCCCCGTTCAAACTCTGTTACCCAACATTTTACTATGCAAACGAAGGAGCAGACTCACCCAGAGTATGATACAGTTCAGGTTTCAGCGACCCCTCCCCTCCCCTCTTCGCCCGGAGCGATGACGTAAATCCAATCCATATCTCCGTCGACAACGGAGCGTTGAGAGAGGGGTTGTGTGTGGCCAGGTTGGGGGGGGGAGGGGACCGGAACGTTGTTTGCGTTTAGTGGACGAACGACAGAATTTGAATATTTCGAAGTAAACATGTATTTTGAACACGAATTTGGAATAGTGGAGCAATGATAATTATATTAAACAATTTTGAAATGAATGTTATTTAAAATATATAGTACATCCATACACGAAGTAGGATATTTGCAAATTTTCGGACTCCAGGAATGTTACGATAAACTGCATTCAAACAATTGAGAAAATTCAAAAAACAAGTATTCAAACAACATTTCAGCATTTTTCCGCAAATTCAGCCATTACATGACCATTCTGCAACTTTCCATGCATAAATATCGAAACAGGGGCATATATACCAACATAATTTAATTTAATGTTTAATAGGGGCATGTATACCAACATATTTTTTTTAAATTTGACGGTCGGACTCTCTTTTCCTATTTTCTGAACACGCCTCGTACATGCTGAACTAAGATAGCGTACCGATAGTTTCAATAAATAATTAATGCAGAGGAATGAATCGGAAAGACGAGGAAGGAGTATTAGCAAACAACGAATAAATCATGAGCGAGGAAAAGATGTGTGAAATAGAAAAAATTGGGAATATATATTCCAAAGAAACTGCGGGAGATGCCACAAAAGTAACTTTTGACAGGGTCCTCTGCTCATGTGCATTTCAATGCAACAATTTCAGAGTCAAGGCGAATGATTTTTACGCTCTGAAATTGTTGCATTGGGAATATATAGTTTAAAAGGGATATGGAAAGCCGCAAAAGGAAACTATTGGTAAAGTTAATTGGAAAAGGACATGGAAGCCATGGACTGCTGACGAAAAGATTTTAAAAAATAGTCGAGCGAAGGAAGGATGTAAACACAGTTTTAGGTAGAAGGAAGTATTAAGAGGGATTTTTTTTCAACACTGTAAACTTCCTTCTTGCAGACTGTGTTTACATTCTTTCATTTCCTTCTCTTGTCTATCTTGTTTTATCTTTTCGTCCATAATCTATGTTTTTTTTAATCTTTTCCCAATAAACACTGAGGCGCGGAACAAATAGGGCGAAAGGAACTTCGTGGAAGACGTTGTGCGAGGATATGGATCTTTTGCTAAGGAAGGGTGAAATTGGTGCGCTGCACAGGAAGGTTAAACACTGCCAGGAATTAAAAAGGAGGAAAACGTGTAAACAATCAAAGAAAAGTCAGAAAAATTAATGGAACCAGGAGAGATTCAAGTGATATGGTAAGAATAAAGAGAAGAACTAACTACTACTGGACGGCATTTTGTATGTGATGTGGAAGTGTCATTGTATGTAAGAATATTTTGTCTCCAAACTGTTTTTCTAGTGCGTGTAAGTATATAATTTTCGTTGTAAGAGTTATCTTTGGCCAAACTTAACCGTTGTCACTAGGAAAATCGCCTAGTTGCAACGTAATTCTAAATAATAATAATAACTGCATGGTAAAGACATCAGGCCAGCAGCTTAAACATAGAAAGAGGATATGACGTAAATAAAGATGACGCGAAGAAAAGGGCATTATGGGAATTTAATTCCAATACGACTATGGGGATAGTCAACATTCCGGCGGAAATACGTATGTACTAACTCGTATGTACTCAAAGGGTTAGGAAAACGTGGGTGGAAGAATTTGTATGGAATATTTCGTGGAATTTATGAGGGAGGAAATTGGCCGGTAGGTTTCTTCAGATCAGCGTCAGTGGATATTCCAAATAAGAGAAATGCCGCAAAATGTGAGGACTGCGAACAGCAAGTTTGATCTCGTAAGCAGCTACGATGGTAAGTAAGAACATCAAATAAAGAAAGGAGAGAGGGAAAAATGATTGCTTAGGGGAAGATCAGTTTGGGTTCAGGAAGAGGATATGCACGCGCGATGCCATAGCAGTAATGAAATCACTAATAGGGAGGAACAGAGAATGCAATCAGGATTTATTCGATTGTTCCGTATATTTCAGAAAGCCTATGCAAGTTTAAATTAGGTATAATGTATGAATGTACTCCATAAAATAGGAATAGATTGGAGAGAGAGAGAGGATAATAACCGTAACCAGAATATGACTCAGACTGGTCAAGTTCAAGTGGCTGATAGAGAGTTTGAATGGGGAGTGTTAGGAAGAGGTGTTAGACAAGGTTTTCCAGCATCATCTGCTCATTTTAGCGCATGCATTTATATTGAATGGTGAAAGAGACATTGTATGACCTTGAGTTAAGGATGCAAGTCGGTGGGATATCATGAAATCGGTTTTGTTTTCGGACGATGAATTTTTAGTTTAAGCTAGTCAGAGAAAGGAGAGAAATATATTCAGCGCTGAGCGCATCAGGAAATCAATTTGATTATTATCAAATGGTAATAAATAGACTAAACAAACAAATAAAAATACTTGGAAATCATAAAGCAACCCTTCCAGTCAAATAAACGCCAATCCCACACTTGCAAAATTCCGCCCGGCTTCAACTCATGAACCAAAACTACTTCCCAATAACCATCCTGTGGAAATTTTTGTCTTCTTCTCGAAAAGGTTTCCAATAAATCCTTCATAAAATCTCTCAGACCAAAAAATAACCTCTCCACGAACGAACGTCATGCCCTAAAAACCCTACAGTCCAATCCCAACATCGTTGTCACCTCCGCCGATAAAGGCTCTTCTGTTGCAATGCTAAACACCAATGATTATATTTCCAAAGCCCTCGCTCACCTGAACGATACATCCACCTATACCACTCTCACCAACAACCCAACGCAAACTTTCCAAACCGAAATTTGGTCTTTCCTCCTCCACTCTGGACCAGAAGAAGGCCTCACCTCATATATATATTTCTAGAAAAAATATATATATGTGTGTGTATGGTTATATATAAATACATATATTTTCCCATGCATGTATATATATATATATATATATATATATATATATATATATATATATATATATATATGTGTGTGTGTGTGTGTTATAAAAATCTACATCTGTGTTTTTATGTATTTGTGCGTCGCCGAAGAGCGTTCCATTACGAATATATATATATATATATATATATATATATATATATATATATATATATATATATATTCGTATATCTTTATGCGATCTCGTATACAATTTAAACGAAGGAGCGAGATAGTGTTGGCCAGCAAAAAATATGTACATAAAAGATGCTGAGGCAGATGTTTCGCCGAATGTTTGGAATATCGCCAAGCTTATAGAAACAGGTCTAACCTTATTGGCTGCCATAGACAAATTAAACAATGATTGGAGCTGAAAATTTCAGCATACTTTAGGGACATGTATACCAACATAATTTTCATTGACAATTTGACTCTCCAAACCTGCGAAATTTCACAATTCCCTTTATTTTCTGGACACACGTATAATATATTAATCTAAATCCTCACCCGTTCCCGGGAAACTGTTCGACTTGATCTCGCTATTCCTAAATCTGTTCCAAACCATTTTGCAGTCTAACTGAAATCTCTCGGAGTCCCTAGACATTTCCCACCCGCGCATACGTTTACATCGGTCTGATTAAATGTCCACAGCAGAACTCTATTAATTTCTCCCTATGCTCATTCCTTTTGCCTGAAATGTAGTTCCCTGCCTCTCTCACATTTTTCCCTCCGCCTTCCATCTCATACCAAACCCCATTAATATTAAATGCGTTCTTTCAGAAACACCCTCAGTCACTTCTTCTAATTAATCATATACCATGCCTATTCCTTCCTACCGGAGTTACTTGTTTCCATGTTTACCTGAAAAATTACTGTGTTCATCGTTTCATTTAATTACATTCGAATTACACCTATTGTGAACTCCCGCGTCTAGAACCATTCTTATTGCTACAATTACTAATCTACCGGGATAGGGAAGGTAATTAAGGAATACTAAACTCCTAAACTATAACTGGCATCACAAAAAATAATCTTTGACCCCATTCTACTAAAAAATATAACTCATTTTCATTAATTAGTCTACCGGTTAAGCTTAAAGATGAACAAAGCTAACAAAGAAATATTTTATGACTCCTAACAAAACAAAAACACAAAATCCAGCGTCCTACTCTACATCAGGTCCCTCTTCAGCTCTGAGTACTTTCTCCCTCCCTTCATCCCGTCCAACATCCCTATCCTGTTCCTTCCCTTTCCTCTTTTGCCTAACATTCTCCCCTCTGTTACCGTCTTCAACATCCCACTGCCGGTCAATACCCCCTTCATCCACTTTTCCTGCCTCCATAGGATTGCTCCCAACAAACCCCTCTCTTCGCCCACCACACCAAGTACTTCCTCGTTTGTTTTCTTCTCTGTCCATTTCACCTTCTCCATTCTTCTCCACACCCACATTTCAAAAGCCTCCAGTCTATGTCTATCCTCCTCCTTAAATGACCACGTTTCCGCACCGTACATAGTTACGCTCCATATAAAAGTTTTCAACGAATTTTTTCTTAATATCCTTAACTCATATCTTATTAAATCACAACTCATGTTAGTGAGGCTCATGCATTGTACAAGACATAAGTCGCTTTGTGTGCTGTGCATGACTGGTGTGGATGCATACACCCTTTGCCACACACCTTCTCAGTGGCTTGCAGGGTATTACGTAGATCTATTTGTCCTGCATTGTCTCTGCCTCCTTCAATTCCATCCCGAGTGTCTATTCTTTTTCCTCCCTCTGCCTCCCTTTCTCAGCATTCTCCGCTCCATAACCCACTGCAGCATTCCATCCCCTCTTTAATCTTTTAATACTTACATCGGCCGTCCCCAACTCCGGGTGCTCGTGAGATAGATGTATTCAGCAGTCTATGACTACCACGGACAGAAATGAATCGGCAATCCACTGGAGTTAAATCAACTCATCGGAGAGTTACGATGTGTCTCCTGAATTGAGGAAAAAATTAAAAATCGCCAGGCGCTAGACGGGGGAATAAGGGGTGTGGAATCGGTTCAAAACGGCGTGGTTCCGATAGTGTACAGATTTCACGGTATCCTAATGGTTCAATAACGAAGCCGACACGGTCCTTGGATATTCCAATATGGTTGGCGATACGCTTTTGAGTGATTCGCCGGTCATTTTGATCCATTTATTCGACGTATTTGCAATGTCTATCGTCTGTGGCAGTGATCGGACGTCCGATGCTTGTTTCATCAACAATTATGGCTTTTCACGGCTTGCAACCACGAAATTTTACCATCCATCGATTTACAGTAGACTTATCATCAGCGTTGTCACCATAAGCAGCCTTTAAACGACAACGGATCTCAGTAGGAGTCACTTTTTCAGAAGTTTAATAATTCGATAACAGCACGCTGTTTAACTCGCGTTGACATAGCACTAGAACACGTCTCTATAATTCTGCTTCTCAAAATACATTGGATAAATGCAACGACCTCAAACCTGTGCATGCGTGTTGAGTGGGAATGTAACTTCCACATGCCAACAGGAGTGCTTCTGAAGGACATTTTGTTTGTAGTCTACAGGCATGTATGCATTACTCTTCAGCCTATCCTCGTAGTTCTCTTTCGTCTCGAAAATCAGCCGAATCACTACTCTGTTTATACCCCAGCGAGTGTGTCCAATTCAACGGCGACGTCAGCTGATCCCGGTGAGTCAACGCCGAAACAATCGACACCCTTCCTTTGTTTTGTTCCCCCCCCCCCTTTATTTAGAGAGAGTTTTTATTTGGCCCGTTCGTCCGACTCCTGAGAATCGCGTTGGGTGGCGTCACCGCGTCTTTCCCCTCCCCCTCTCCCTCCAATATAATGTGCCGCGCGCAAGGGACGCGTGACGATGGCACACCTCGTCCAAAGGGGAAAGGGGGAGCGGCGCGCGTCGCCTCAGCCGGTCTTTACGTCGACGCCGTGATCGCGTGTGCGCTTAATAACCCTGGGGTTGGGCGGGGTGCAAGTGGAGTGGAACCGCAGAGTAATTTACGCGAGGACCCTAAAGCCGTTCCCCGAAATCTCGGCGTCAATGTTTCGTGAAAATAGTATACCCGCAAGCAATAAACAAGTCCCCCAACCGAGCGACACAAGGAATGCGAACATGGAATCGACTCTTTCCTCGGCACAAGCAAGCCGCGTCGTGTGATCTCAGCAGGTGCAGGGGGGGAGGGGGGTCATCGAGGGATGGCAGGGCACCGGTTTATAGAGGCTGCCCAGAAGAGAGCTCCACAATAATACGTGTATCTTTTGAATAAGTACTCAGGACATTCAATAGATGGGGTTCGTAATATCGGAAAAGGTTTGATTATGGTAAGTTTCATCCCTCGCTAAACTGCTGATAAATTTTCAGCTATATCCATGGCTTGGTTTCATTTTTATAGTCGATTGAAGCAACAGAATTGTGTTTATTTAGAAACATCGCAAAAAAATGAGTTCCGTGCTGTGATTAAACACTTCTATTTACAACTCTTAACTTCGAAAGAGATTAAAGCCGAGAAGGATGAAGTCTACGCAGCCCCTGCGTGGATGGGACTACTCAGTAGATCCCTAATGGACAAATTAAATAGCACAGAAAGGAAGACCCTGAGGCTGGCTTTTGGGCTCCCCCCCTGGGAAGAAAATGAGAATGTATACCAAAAAACAGGCACAGAAAAACTCTCAGATCTCCTACTAACAAAGTGTAAAACATACTATGATAAGTTAAAAGAAAACCCAAATAGGGCTATGACATACACAAAAATAAATAAAATAGGCCCCTATGATAAATATAAGAGACCTAATAATGTCACACTCCAATAATAATACGGAAAATAATTAAATAAATATAAAAAGGGCAAAAACAACGATGCTGGTGGTGCTCCAGAAAGAAAAAGGAATTATATACTGAGACACAGAGCATAAGCCCAACTAGGCGACCTCTGATAAACAAAGCCGCCTAAAAACGGCAAGGCAAGTCGTATGTATGTCATGGCAGTTGCACGTAGTTCTCCTGTGTTTATGACTGTTTAAAAATGGTTAAATGAGTTAAACCGTGGCAGTACATTAACAAATTAATCGTATATCCACAAAAATGGATATATGACACACAAATAACACTTATTGTCCCCTACTTTTTCATATAACACAGTTTCGGCCGTTACCCAGTGGAAGCTCTCCATTCTAAAGGTAACAAAAACAGCAATTCCACCATTCTTATTTATTGACGACTATGGTTATATATATATATATATATATATATATATATATATATATATATATATATAATATATATATTATATATATATGTTATATATATATATATATAAACACAGATGTAGATTTTTAGAATATAGAGACACAGAGAAAGGTCTCTATATTCTAAAAAATCTACATCTGTGTTTTTGTATATTTGTGCGTCACCGAAGAGCGTTCCATTTCGAAGATATATATATATATATATATATATATATATATATATATATGTATGTATGTATGTAGGATGCGGTAGTCCAGGGGTAGAGCGTTCGACTGCTGACCGGAGAGCCCGGCTTCGATTCCCGGGCAAGCTTCTCCCAAGGCACCTGCAGCTTCACCCAAGCTTTGCGATTTTTCGGGTATCAGGTCTTCCTGGGAAACCATAACCTGAACAGGGAGAGAAACTGGCCCCCCTACCCTGATATGTGAATTCCACACGCCGTCGGGCTTAGTACTGGGTGAACTCTACCATCATCTACTAAAGCGACCTTCGGGTTGTATACTAGGTTTATGGTTATATATATATATATATATATATATATTTATATCTTCTTTTTTTGTGTTTCTATATTGTTTGTTACTGTGTATTGTACTATATATATATATATATATCATGCTCCCAGTTTGCACATGTCCCTAACATTTCGGCCGCAAGAGAGTTCATACATAGCCCAAAAGGATCGTTGAGGTATTCAATCCCTCCCAACACGCTTCAGGGTACGAATCAGACGTGAACGTGGTTCTCCGTCATCCGGCCCGTCGCATTACACTCCCCAGCAATGCGACCCTAAACGCGGCGGCTCCCTCTTCCCGTTCGCCACACGCCTCGCACTTGTCCGAAACCTCAATCCCCCGCCGGCCGAATGCCGTCGCCTTCGGTCGCATCCCCCTGGACGGGCACGCAAGAATGAACCCCTTCCCAGCTCACACCTGCGCCCATCCCCACGCTCTAATTCTGCCTTACCTGCCATAGTGAGCGCTGCACCACCACCCGAAACCCCATCCCCCCGGGGGGGTAGCGCTCACTTTGAAATGCGCACCCCACCTCTGCCTCCCCTCGGGGCCATAAGGCGGCGGAGAAAGGGCCCCCACCCTCCCCACGGAGAAAGAGGAACCCCCTTAGCCACATCGTTCGCGAGCGCTTCTGCGGCCCGATGCACCGTCGTCCTTGAACGCGTGCGAACCAACAGGTGCACGCTGTCGGCGAACGCCTGCTCGTCGAGGGGGGTATCCGAAGGGGGTCGCGGCTCACCCTTGTCCTGTCGCATAACCCCTCTGGTCTTGTTCAACTTAAAATGTCCAATATATTCCATTAATTCGTACAATAAGATGTGTTCGTTAGCAAGGTGCCCTTCATGTGGAACTTTTGCTTTACCCACGTTTGTCCACCTGTACATCGGCTAGAATAATCAGCTGTTCATTCGTAGAATGGCTTGGAATATAATTGCACGCTCAAAACAGTATGAAGAATGTTGAAAATTATCCAGCAGGCGGTCGAGTCAAAATCAACTACCATTTTTATTCTCTCGCCATTTTGATCAATCGATATCTCCTGAAACTAAACACGAAATCGTGGAATAAAAGAAAATCCACTGAGAGCATAGTTACTCCTTACAACATGTGGAAATATAACGTCTCTAAAAAAATGTTATTAATTAAAACATCAAAATATACAAGGTTTATATAAAAAGTATCGGTAGCAATTTTTTCCTGACGTGTGCGTGAAGAGCTGCATTCAGCCCGTCGGTTAAGTGTAAATAGATAGATAGATAGATAGATACGAGGTCTTTAGACGGATAGTTATATACGAGGCTCGTAGAGGTCTTTATTTGGGCGAAATTGAGACCTAATCCTCCCTTCTTCCATTTAACCCATCGTCGTATACATATTATATTAGGCATAAAATTTATAATTACATGAAATATAATTACAAGTGTACGCTTAATCGCAGATAGTATTGGTATTGATAAAATGAATGGACACTGTATTATCTCTGAAAATATGGCGATGCGAAAGATGTTCGCTAAACTCGTCTTTCCGATGGTCTTTGGACGGGCAACCGAGAGAGCAGAGTCGAGTGCCTTCTTGCGAACACCTTCTGCAACGCCATCGCGACGATTCCCCAGCCCCCTTTCAGTCCCAACTTGGCACGGGTAGACCTTTTTCTATACCCAAAATTTAAATTCTCCCTCAAAGGGCACCACTATGGGAACCTAAGATCCACCAAAGAAGCTTTCGGGCGCACCCTTAAGGACCTTCCGGAATCCTTTGCCGGGAACGTTTGAGCCGTGGACAAGCCGCTGGCAAAGATGTGTTGACACTCAAGGGAAGGGACTTCTGTCAAGGGAAGAATTCTGAGGCACTGTAGCAATATCTGAAATGAATCTATTTTTCCGAAACTTTTCCTGATCCTTTTTATACAAACCATGTATTCCTTAAATTTTAATCTCAAAGCTACACTATGCTGTAACATATTCTTGCTCGGTGGCTCGGTAGGAGAATGACGGGAGGAGGGGGAACCCTCGCGGACAGGCGCCGGCACCGTTGAGAGGGGGAGGAAGGTTCGAGGAGCCTCGACGGAGAGGAGGGTGGGAGAGGCAGAGCGCTCTCTTCCACTTCTGAAGTTTCGCGTAAAATTCACGATTGACCCGCGTTGCTCAAACTCCGTACAATAAGCAATAATTTTCGTTTCTCGTGGGCGTTCATTGACGCGGAGATATTGGCCCCCTCCACCGAGGCGTTTTTATGTTTCCTACCCCTGCTCCTGCCCCCACTCCTTGGGTCTCCCGTTCCTTCGATCACCATGAACCCGGCTTGGGCCGCAGCCTCCCACAGCCCGCATACCAACCTCGATCCTAGCAACAACCTTTTCATTGGCCAATCTGTAGCATTCAGAAACTTGATAGCCCTTAAAATATGTGAAAATCATGTACAAAATGTGTTAAAATTCCAAAACATTGGCATGTTAATACATTTTGTTTAAAAGCACATAGACAAATGTGTGTGTATATAATTATACATATATATGGGTGGTCTGAAAAGTTTCCGACCTCAAAAATTTCAGAAAAAATGTATCTTTTATCTTTCTTATGTCAGAAACTTTTTAGACCACCTTCGTTTATATGTATACATATTGAAGAAAATAGGTATAGATTGGAGGGACAGGAGGCTAATCCGCAACCTATACATGTCTCAGACTGCTAGTACTCAGAGATGAAAAGGGACTGATGTAAAGTAGGTTGCTGGATTGCGTTTTGTTTTGTTAGGAGTCAGAAAATATTTATTTGGTAGTTGTGTCCATCCAAAACCTACCTCAACCGGTAGATTATTAATATTAATGATACATATACATATATATATAAATATATTATATATATATATATATATATATATATATATATATATATATATATATATTATGGTTAATAATATAAATTCTACATTCCCATATTACCTTTTTTCGAAACAGCTCTGAAAACAATGTCATGATCAAGTTTCCCTCGAATTCGCCGGAATTTACTCGCGTAGAGTGTCAAAGAAAGGTATGATTTCCTGAGACAAACTTTCACATCTGATCCCCGCAACTGTTACACCCGCGAGACATACAGATCAACTAAAACTTTCACCACATGAGAAAGGTAATAATGCGCTTGCTTCCATCTCCATTTCCCGCAGGACCGGGAACGTGCGGAAGTGATTGACCCTGACCTCTGCTTCTCAGTGCCCGGAAAAGGTGAGTTGCTAATTTTATTATTTTTTTCTTTTACTTCTTATATTCTTTCGCGAAAGGACACCGTTAGTTCTAAGTCATAGAAAAAAATGTCTCTTTCTAAGCTAAATACTTTCTGTTTTCCTAAAAAACGTCATATTTTTCTTTTCGCTACACCCTAATTAACTAGATTGATTATCGTCGTAATAATTTTCTGATAACTCAATGTATACCTTTGATTAATACAGGAATTTGCGTTCCAAGTGAAAATGTGGGTACTTTAAAGTATTATATAAATCGTTATTACGCTTTTCAAAGTCTTCAGTGTCAAGATATATTCTTTGTCGTCTGTATATTTGCGCCCGCAAGACTACTTATGGTAAAACATGGAAAATATTAACGGAATTTTACTTCTCAGATATGTGTGCCATGGAATATTTTTTAGCAGAAAGACACATGTACACACAAGTTTTTCCCCAAGAATAAGCAGAATGATTTTTTTTGTGTACTCGGACGGTTGGACTGAGGAAATATAAGACGGGGAAGGTGGTGAGAGATATTTGGGAAGCAACGCGACCCGCGTCAGTTATACTATATGCGAGTCGTTACAGTGTGCCCACCGCTGCTAGACTCGACCCCTGTTTGATGGTCGCGGTCCGAATTCATGATGTCGGATATCATTTTTCCATGTTCCATAGAGCGACGGAACATTTCACAAGTTTGTGTTAAGCTCGGAAAATCGGGTTCGGAGACAATGACCATAGTTAATGAGGTTTACGGAGAAGAAGCAATGTCCCTTAGGAATGAATGGTTTTCCTCTGGCACAAGATGTTCCGGGAGGGTAGAGAGGCGGTTGACGACGAGGAACGCCCCCCGGAATACCGTCAACGACACAGTGCGACGAAAATGTGAGAGAAATGCTCAATTCCTATCGATTTAAGAGAGTCAGGATGTCAGCAGAAGACTGCGATATTCCAAAAACCTCAGTGTATCGAATTATTAATGAAGATTTAACCATGAGGAAGGTGTGTACCAAGGTATTTCCCCGGGTGCTGTCGGAAAATCCAAAGGCTTCTCGTGTGACAATCTCGCGTGATCTCTCGGACCTACCCTAAGTGAGTCCAAGTGATTCACAGCTCCGATGTGACACCGCCGGACTTCTCTTGGCTCTATTAAGAATAATAAGGAGCTTGAAAGACAACCATTTTGGGTATGGTAAAAAATACCGTGACGAGGAGCCTGAACGAGGGCTGATGAATCTCCTTTGAGATGAAAGCTTTCTGCGATTTTGAGCGAGATCTGGTTAGATTCCCTCAGAATTTCGCGGGCAAACTAGTTTTTGTGTCGAGGAGAGATGTTTTGGTATTCAGTTATAAAAAGATGACAAAATCATTTCACTTATTTTTGGGACACGCACTCTATGTTGGTGTATTTTTATGTGAAGATCGTATAAACAAAAATACACAATGAAGGGAGCGAGTGCCCCTAACAATTGAGAAAAACTTAATTTTTGATATTGCATACCTGATGTGTATTCATCCTCTGCCACAACCCGACCATCCTCGGACGGTTGATAATTCCTGCTGAAGGTAGTGCTACTGCTGCGCATAGCATTGATCCCCGTCACATTTATTTATCGCGCTTACGGATCGTCGTTTTGTCACATTCGCCAAAATCCCCCTTCGACGTTTCGCCCGAGGATAGAGAGACGAAGAGAGGCTCCCGTGACTCTCGCTTCCCCTGGCACGCGGGCCGAGCGAAATCGATAGGAACCTTCGCGAATCCACCCCCTCCCCTTCCCCCTCTCTTCGGCAGCTCCACGCGCGCGCCAACACCCCTATTCGGCGGAACCAACCCCACGACGCTCCCTCCACCCCGGGTACGCTCCCGGGACCCACCCCGCCACCTCCCGTGTAACTGCTTTGCAAGCGGCAGGAGGGGGTTTGTTGCCGGGGTGCTTCTTAGGGGTGTCCCATAGCAGGAGTTGTAGTTTTGTAAGAGAGGTAATACACATGATTTGTTAAATACTATACGTACATGACTCATTATTGAAGAAATACGTTTACGCACACATTAATGTAACATAAATCATTTATCCTCAACACTCATTCATTTTCATGCCATCATATGCGATTTATTCCTCCCCATGGACATAAAACTTGACTGTGTGTTGACTGCGTTGCGATGGCCCCTAGAGATATTCAGACTGAAGTAGTTACAATTGCTCCTGATGAGGTCACCCATGCCGGAGAGGTCGAAGGTTAGGAGCCAGACGAAAGGTAGTCCACACAGCGTCTGTTCCTCAGTAAGGAGGCTGCAAAGGAATCTGACCCCAGTGGGGCGGCCAGGAAGTGATGGTGTCACGTTAAATACACTATTGAGGAAGGCAACGGGGAACCACCTCAATTATTCATCCCAAGAGCTTAAGGATGGACACGATAGTCAAAATGAATCCTCGCAACTACGGGACTCGGCCCTATCGACCGTGTGTCTCGCTCGTCAGCGCGAGTGGCAAGGTTTCTGCTTCCGGTCATCGGCTTTTCACGAAATCCTTAATAAGCAAAACCGACAGCAGCAGAAGGGAGAATGCTGAAGAAGAAAACTGAATTAGTTAGAATATGAACTTCGAATGCTAAGACATGTTTGAGTACACAAAAAGCCTTTGGATCCCCTATTGATTTTTAACTCCATAACTACTCACTTCTCAACTAAATTCTCTAGAATTCATGAAACATTTATAAAATGCAAGTACCTGTATACCCACATTAACTCCTTTAATTATGCGACCAAATTACTACCTTTCTCCATATGATTCCATGTAAATCCTTCACGTAACTTTCCGGAAAAATCTTTACAACTCGCATACAATAGTCTTAGCGCCATTTTTCCTCGAAAGGAATTGAAATCTGGCACGAAGGAAGACGGTTAAGTAAGCAGCACAATTTCGACCTGATTCGTTATGCTGGTCATCTCCGTTTTAAAGAGTCAAAATGTTTTTTTTTATGTCACAAGACGCCGTTTCAATTAACATTACTCTCTCGGAAAGTCCTGCATAATCGATTGAGCTAACGGCAACTTTAAAAACTAAGCGTTTTACCTTCCCATGCTCATTTTTTAATTCAGGGAGAGACGAGGGTTTAAATAATTTAGGCGGACGATTCCATCTCCCCTTCCCTGGTAACCCTTAATTCTTCTCCCCTCGCTCAATCCCCGCAATCACCCCCTTAACGCTCCTGGACCGTTTTATTCCCTCTCATAAAAATGCAATTCGTTTTGTGTTTGTGTATGTGTGTTGGTGCAGAGTAGCAAAACGAGCATCTCCCGTTTCGAGATGGGTCGTCTCCCTGAATCCCCTTTATTTTCACGTTCTCGTCCTACTTAGCCACCCCCCCCATTCCCCCAACCCTACAGGACACGAGGAAACCCTTTAGGGATGCTGGGCACGAGGAAAACTGAACAAGACGTCTTCATTAATTTCTCAATAGTTGACATTTTAAACTAGTAATTAAATTATTCCCATCTTGCTTTCGAAGTGTTTGCAAAAGGATTTTCGCGCATCCGTCCATCAAATTCGTCGGACTGTCCAAACTCGGACACTTCTTAATCGAGAATTGTGAGGAGGGTATTATGTTTATTGAAATCTGCTGTCCCGGAGTCACCGAACCTATCAGTATAGTAATGCAACCCACCCGACGCCGTAGTCATAGACATTTCGACCTTCTGGACGTTTCTCTCTCGTCCACAGATTCGCTGCTTTATTTTCCTTTTGCGCCGAGGAGCTGGTATTTGTTAGCTCATTAAAAAACGACTAACCTTAGCGGCTGCCACAATCAAAATAAACAATGAATGCAGCTGAAAATGTTGACCATACTTAAGGGGAATTTATACCAACATAATAAATTTAATTTGATTGATGTGTGGTGTATTGTATTATATGTAATAGCTTAATTTTTTTTTTAATTTATCTTTTTTTCTTGCTGATTAATGGTTGTAAATGGGATGGGGATTCACTTGTTTTGTTAAAGAGATTTGTGTTTTGAAGTCTGGTTTTATCTATTATCTTTTGCGGTTATTTGGGACTTGTGTGCCACCTGACAATGTCTATCAGTACATGTGTATTTTTAATAATAATAATAATAATGAAAACATTTTCACAAAAGGGGCTCTCCAAACCCGCGAAATTTAAAAATTCCCGTTATATTCTGAACACACCTCGTATAACTCTGGATGGCGACTAGATAGAAATGTCTTTAGAATGATATATAAAAATTAAGTAATCATCCCGATTATTTTTTAGGAATAATCAAAGATTATGATACCCCCATTTTCTCTTCCCATTACACCCGATATCCATCGATCTCTAGATATCATACAATTCCCTTTTCCGCTGCCGGAAGTAAACCCGGATGCCATCGCCCCCTCCCCTCCTCCCTCCCCCCCACCCGACCCTAATTCGGACCTCATCAAAGCCGATCTCCCCCTTTCCATTTCATAGGAGGCACTCCCTTCGAATCCAGCGGTTTGCCCTTGAATGCCTCCAGCTGTACCGCCCACGTCATTCTCCCTCTCTATCTCTCTCCCTCTTTTCTCCGGATCGCTCCACCCTCTCCTCTCGATCACACCTCTCCTTTCATTGAATTATAGTCTATTCACTGGAGGCAACATGAGCAGCGTTGCTGACATCTTCATGGGGAACACTTACATTTCATGTGACACCTACGCATCTGGTTCTCTCCGATGAATTAGAAGCGATATCTCCGCGCGAATCCGTTGCGCAGCTAAAGAGCAATTGTTTTGGGTGGGCGATTGAATCGTCTTGAGGTGGAAAGGCGTCTTCTCGTTCGAGTCTAACATTCCCAGCAACATGTCGATGACGCCGAGGTTTTTTAGTGGATCGTAGCTAAGGGGCAGGCTCCAAAAGGGACCCGGGTGAATACAATTCCGATTACCTATGACTCAAAGTACTTATCCCTCCTAGCGCGATAGAACAACGTTATTCTGGTCCCTTAATCGTCCGTCGGAAAAATTGCCTCTTAAATCTAATTATTACGCACTTAATCTCTCTAATTTTATTGACATGATCTCTCCTTGTACGATTGGGGTAATAATACATTTTCACCATCACTGCTAAGAACACATCCTTCCAATTTATGCATGATATTCAATCTGTAACATAACCATGGCGCCGTGAGTGATTCCCGGCGTAGCTGCTCTAATATTTTGGATACGCTGCTAAGTTCATCGTAACAACGTTTTACAAATCTAACCTCCTTTACGCTGCACGAGATCCAATTCGGTGATTAATCTAACTTCGTGAGGATCCCATAATATCCTGGTAGCATATTCTAAATGAGGCCTAACCAACGACAGATAACATTTCTCTTTGATCATTTCATCACATTTACCATGTACTGTTTTTATATATCCTATTTTTTGATAGATTGTCCGCATATTCTCCGTGCATGTTTCACCCTGGAGAGGTCGTGAGGGAGGGTAACCCTTTAGTATTGAATTGAGCCTACAAAAGTCTTCCTGTGGTTGTACGAAAAACGTGCGAGCCAAGAAGTACACCTTTAACTTGTCAGATCATTTAGCGGGCATCTATGTAGCTTATTTAATTCTCGTGAACCACTTTACCGCTGTAATGTGGATCCATACTTCCTTTTGGGAATACCTGAAGTGATTTCCAATTCTGTGCATTCATCCCCTGCTACACACCCTAGCGGTGGCTTGCAGGGTACTAAAATATCAAAATATCAAATTTCAGCTAACCCCATCTATCACTGCTCTTTCTACCCAACCATTTAAATAGTCTTTCCCCAACCGAGGATATTTATATATCAAAAGGCTTCTTTCTAGCTTTGCGAGTTATTTAGTATGAGGCACTTTGTCGAAGGTTTTCTTAAAATCTAGAAATCGCGTCCAATGGAACATTGCTCTCTCCCGAAATAAGAATAAAATGAACAAAAAGGTGTGCCTCGCTGGATTTGCCCACATTTATTCGTAGAATTTATATTCAATGATTGTTGACCTTATCGAAATTTTTATTACTATTGAACATGTTTTCAACTGTTATCTTTTTACTGTTTTCAACTGTAAATTATCGTAGCGCAAAAGTTGATCGGATAAGGAAATAATCTGCAATCAGGGCCTCCCTCCGTGACTCTCACCGAATGAAAAAACGGTTTGTCTCTCACTTTCGAATGAAGTCGAACGAAATGTGTCTTGATTTTTTCACGGTTGAGAAGCCCTGACTAAGGTAACCCCCCCCCCCCCACAACTCCTGTCCCCCCAGTTTGACGCCTCCACGCGCGCGTTTCAACGGCGTAGCGAGGAGGAGATTTAATTACACGGTGTTCTGCAATTTCCGGAAGAGGCGGGTGGTTCCATGATGTTTTCCCCCTCCCCTTCGCCCAGACGGGGGAGAGAAGGGGGGGGGTAGATTCCGCACATGGCGACGACCTCGCACCGAGATCCATCGTGCCCCGCGACCCGACCCCCGCCCCTACACGGCCCGCCCACCACATCCAACCCCACCTCCTCCGCCACAAAAACGATCGACGCCTCGCGATGCACGGCGGCGTTCACCGACGAGCACTGTGAGGGCCACGAATTGTTTCCGTGAACTCATGACGTAGTGTGTGCGATGAATATTCAATTGCATTTTGTTCCCGGAAGCGGTTTCGGTTGATTCAATAATCTTTCCGGGCAGGGCCCGACAAAAAATACAAGGTTAAACTCAACCCAAAGGTCTTTGCACGGACCACGTAAAGGGCAGATACGAGTGCCTGCTGGCGAAGACCTTCTGCAATAGTATCACGACGATTCCCCAACCCCCTTACATTCCAGACTTGGCATCAGTAGACTATTGACTGGTCCCACAATTGAAATCGCCCCTCAAAGTATACCACCACCACCACCGTCAAAGAATCCTGGACCTGTACCGTCAAGGACCTTCCGGAATTCGCCTACCAGAGAGGCTCCGAGTCCGGGAGAAGTCGCTGGCAAAAGCGTGTCGACGCCCAAGGGATTTGCACTTGAAGAATTTTGAGAGGCACTATGGCAATATCTGAAATAAATCTATTATTCCGAAACCTTTCCCGATACATTTTATACAAACCATATACTTGTACCCCCGACGGGCCGACAGGGACTCGGTCATTTATGGCATGCATTTCGTAACAACTCATTGCGCCGAGGTCTCCAGATCCAATTTGCACTGCAGCGCATCCCACTTGCAGGATTCGTGGCCGCGACACCCCCTGCCACGCACATTTTTCGTGGCGCACGCCGTGCATATGGGACGTGGGTTCCGCCGCCAATCGATACGTCACCCGCCCCCTGGCGCGTAATTCGAGCCAAATGGTGTGCGGAGGGGGGGGGGGGAGTGCCAGGAGGTACAGGGGTTGGGTGGTCGCTTCCTCCTCCCTCGACTCCGCGTGTACCGCCGGGACGCACCCTTTCAACGCCTGACCCCCCCCCGGGGGGGGGGGGTCAGGCTTTTTAACGGGTGCGTCTCAAACAATGTCACAGGCATTCATAGTCATGCGCGATGCGCCAATGTCCCAAAATCTCGGATTACGTAGCTTAACTTGTTAAAGGAGTCAGCAGGGCAAAGAGGGATCTGGGTTCGAGTCTCCCTCTGGGCGAATTTTTTTACACTCTGAAATTCTTGAATCGGCTGCAAATATTGTTGGAAAGTCAAGGAATGCGTTATGCCTTCAACCTAACGGCAAAATATTTAAAACAGCCAAAATGGCGGCTATTGTTCGTTATCGTCTGAAAGTAAGTATGCCTGCTAAAGTTTTAAATCCAGCAGTTTTTATCACCAACGATGTATACAGTAAATCTCTGCGATCTTTTCGTTCCCCGTTCATCACTTTCAAAAGATAAATATAATTTTCTTCGTCTTGGCTGAAAACTTCATTTGACAAATTATTTTCTTTTCGAAAATTTTGTGGACCAGTTATACGGACGGGATAACTGATCCGATCCCAATCATGTACCATCCTAAATGCCATGTTATAGATTTGTGACCCCCATTGTGGGTTACAAAAGCAATCATAAAACGTCATAAAGTAATTAAGTCATAAAATTACGTTTCCTCGACAGCTCAAGTGGTTAGAGCATCGGCCGGGCAAGTCGAAAGAACCGTGGTTCAAGTCCGGGTCATGGAAATATGTTTGCCCTTAGGTCTGTATTCATGTAAATGAATGTGTGTGTGTATACGAGTATATATATATATATATATATATATATATATATATATATATATATATATATATAAACCATAAACACAGTAATCAACCCGAAGGTCGGTTTGGTAGGTGATGGTAGAGCTCACCCAGTACTAAGCCCTATACGGCGTGTGAAATTCACACATCAGGGTATGGGGGCCGGTTCCTTTCCCTGTGCCGGTTATGATAGATAGATAGATAGATAGATAGTGGTCTTTATTTGGGCGAAATTGAGACCAAATGGTCCCTTCTTCCATTTAACCCAGGTTATGGTTTCCCAGGAAGACCTGGTACCCAAAAAATCACATAGCTTGGGTGGAGCTGCAGGTGCCCAGAGCCTTGCCCAAGAATCGAACCCTGGCCCTCCGATCAGTAGTCCAACGCTCTACCCCTGGACTACCGCGGCCCACATATGTATATATATAGAAATATATATATATATATATATATATATATATATATGTATTTATTTATATATCTCTGTGTGTGGAACACACAATTCCATGCTGAATGTGTGTGGTGGGGGCAGAACAATTGAGTGGAAAGGAATGAATTCAGGGGAATGTAACGCGCGCTCACTTGTCGTGAGCCCTTTTCATTTTTTGTAAGCGTCGCGTGCACCACGGGAGGAGACCGGAAGCGCCCTCGCGCCTACCGCCGCTCGGCGCACGAGGCATTTGGCGCGGGGGCGCTACGCGTCCAGGGAGTGGGGGGGGGAGGAAGAGCGTGAGTGTGTATCTAAATAGAGTGAGTGCGATTCCCGTTTTTTTGAAAAGGGGAAGAGGATCGTTCCGCTGACTTCCTCGAATTTGGGGGAGGGAGCGTTCGCTGCACATGCGCAGTCCGCGTCGGGAGAGTAAACCCCGTCCCTCACGGTGGGAAAGTCCCCTCCCCACTCTCGCCTGGCTCCTTTCCCCCCTGCAGTTCTTCTGGTCCTCCTCCCTTCAGGCATACGAGCGGGTGGGGGCACAAAATACGTCGGGGGTCGTTCAATAAATCCTTGGTAAAAAATAGAAAAAAATTATTTTCCTTAGATATTTTTTTATTTTTCAACATAATCTCCTTCAGCTCGATGCACCATTCCCGGCGTTTCTATAACTTTTTTGAACCCGTACGAAAGGTAGGAAGGTTCAAAAATAGTAATCTTTTTTGCCAATCACCCCCTGGTTCGACGCGAATCATTTTCCACCGCACCATTTTTTCAAGTTCGGAAAAAAAGGGTCACTGGGTGCCAAATCTGGTGAATACGTTGGATGCTGTAATATTTCGAACTTCTAACTCCATAATTTTCACCATCGAAACTGCGCAGGTGAACTATGTTGATGGAAGGGAATTTTTTTCTTTGCCAAATGACGTTTTTTATTGATTTTTGCGCCCAACCGCTGCAATAGCGACGCATAATACTCTCCATTCATAGTTTGTCCTTCTTGAAAGTAATAGATACAGATGATTCCTCGTGCATCCTAATAATCTGTGTCCGTCACCTTGTCGGCCGATTTCACCGCCTTCGCCTTCTTCGGAGCCGGTTCTACTTTAGAAACTCACCGTTTCAACTGTTTCTTTGCCTCTGGAGTGAATTACCTTTACCAATCCACCAGAAAATCGACAGGATTACGACGGAAAAGCATTCATCCAGTCCACCGACGAATCCACAACACGATTGCGTTTATTCTTCACTGAGACAAACCTATCCTGTCGTGAACTTTTTCACAATCAATTTTTCGTGCAAAATTGAAAACACTGTGCCATGTGATATGCCTGTGGCCTTAAATATTTCACGAGCATTGACTCGTCAATCACTTAATACCGTATCGTTGAATTCGTCAATCATTTCTTCAGTCATGACTGCGGTGACCTCGTTTGGAATACTCGGCTCGGAGCGCTCAGTCGTCATCAATCTGAGAAAGTATTGTGACGAAGAAATTGCGCGAAGAGGAAGGAGGATGAATTCGCTTTCGTGGATAATTGTGACGTCACGGCAGTGAGAGCGTGACGATGGCGTTCGTGAAAATTCGACATTTTTAAAATTCCTAGTCCTCCTCAATCGTCTCCTCTCTTAGAAGATAACAGTGTTTTTGGAAAGTTAAAGAGGGGAGACCGTTTGGGGAAAAATTCGAGGTCGGGCGCCGACATTCAGTTGCTGAACGGTTGAAAAGTTTCGGGGGTACCTGTGGATTAACTTTATATCCTTGTTTTACGATAGCAAACTTTCTAAATTTTTTTTGTGGAACACTCCGGCCATGTCTTGAATCCCATTATGAAGGTAAGGAATACCTTTACGAACTCAAACATATATATATATATATATATATATATATTCATATACATATATATATACATATATATATTCATATACATATATATATATATATATATATATACATATATATATATATATTCATATACATATATATATACATATATATATATATATATATATATATATATATATATATATACATATATATATTCATATACATATATATATATTTATTTATTTATTTATATATATTTTTTTATGCACTTTATGGGATGGGAATAGGGAAGCAGGAAAAACATATGGTAGCGGAGAAAAGGGGAGGAAATAAAGCCATATGTGCAAAGGTCAGATTCAAGTAGCCAATGAAAAGGACGAAGTGGAGGAGAAAGTGGAAAGTTGGGAGGATCAAAGGGTGTAAATTGCTATTCGCACATTATGATCCTTGCAGATTTGCCATTGCAATCTGTCCGATAAACTGCAGAAGTTCATCTCGACCGTTAATACTCGTGTTTCATTTAACAACCACGTAGGAAAGGCATTGTAAAATACGAGGGTAGGCTGAAAAGTAATGCACACATACTTGTAGACCACAAACAAACACAAATAGCAAGATCATGCGAAAGATACATTAAATTACAATTCTTGAGTTTTAAAATCGTATAGTTATTTGTTAATATAGTCACCTTTAAGGCTAAAACACATTTCTCCCAACGTGTAACAAGTTTTTTCATTCCATCACTGTAAGACCCTTCCGGCTTTTCTCGAATCCAGGACTTGACGGCTGCCTTCACCTCATCGCCCTAGGTGTAATGATTACCCTTGAGGTGTCTTTTGAGTTGAGGAAAAAAATAAATATCGCAAGATGCAAGATCGGCGGAATGAGGAGGGTGTGGAATCGGTTCAAATTTCAGGATTCGCAGAGCCTCTCCAGTTGCGCGCGAGTTATGTCCCAATTCTTCAATAATGAAGCAAACACGTTCCTTGGATATTCCAATACGGTTTGCGATACGCTTTTGAGAGATTTGCCGGTCCTTTTGAATCAAATCTCAGACGAATTTGCGATGTTTATCGTCTGTGACAGTGACTGGACGTCCGCTGTGTGTTTCATCAACAATAATGGCTTTTTCCAGGCTCGCAACCACGAAATTTTACCACCCATCGATTTACAGTTGACCTATCAACAGCATCGTCACCATTAACAGCCTTTAAACGACGATGAATCGCAGTAGGAGTCACTTTTTCAGCAGTTAAATAATTTGACAACACCACGCTGTTTAACTTGCGTTGACATAACACTAGAACAAGTCTCCATACTTCCGCTTCTAAAAATACACTGGGTAAATGTAATGACGTCAAACCTAGGCATGCGTGTTAAGGGGGAATGTTACTTCCACATGCCACCAGGAGTGCTTCTGAAATTCATTTTGTTTGTAGTCTACAAGCATGTGTGCATTAGTTTTCAGCCTACCCTCGTACTTTGAACAGATATCGTAAAATGGAGAGAAGTGGTGTTTACTAATTGGTGAAGATGGTGGTTTTAGGTCCATTAGTCAAAATGACCCATAAACAAAATAAATGGTAAACGAACACGGACTTTGTTGTTTTTTATGGACGAAATATACTTATATTGGCACCTGTGAGCCACAGCTAGGGCGTGTTCAAGGAGGTGATTCCACATCAGGGGCATGCTCGCTCTGCGAAGCATTTGTCTGATTTCAATATTTATTTTGGAAATTTCGACGTGGTTGTTTAACATTGTATGGACAAAGAGTACAGGCTAAATTTCCTTTCAAATTCATAGATTATCAATACTCTAGATAAAGTAAATCTTTGTATCGATGCTGCTTCTGTCACTAATTACCCTCTTCGTAACCTGAGTTTCCCTTCCATCCTGCCCTCATGAGAATCCCTGACCTCTAAACATATAGAATCCGCATCACTCATCTGGAAGCGCGCCCAGAATAAATTCAGAAGACCCTGGACCGAGCCAAAACCTCAGGCAGAGACTTCTCACTAGCCTTGAATGTTGCTGCGCTTAGTCTAATTTTTGTTTTGGGAAAACCTTTGCTATTCTACATTTACATCTACTTAATACCCCGCAAGCCGCCGCAAGGGCGTGAGGCGGGGCGTGTTAGAGCTCCACCGGCAATTAAGAAAAAAAACCGCACGCAAAAGTCACAAATGTATACAATCCAGTTAAAAAACATAGTATACATTCATGGAAAAACCCTTACACCCCACACACGTCCAAACACACTTAAACTACCAACTGACATGCACATGCACCTACAAATATACCTGATATCTTTGCAATGTTTAATTTTGTTCCGACTTGTGAATTCAACGTTTTTAATGTTTCTAAAGTGACTTCGGTTTCTTACTATTATGATTTCTGATTGTTCGGGGAAAGAATGCGTATTTGTATCCATCTGTACTGGAATCTATCTCCCTTATTTTATCTTTGTGGTATGATCTACCCTAAGTAGTGTGGGGCCATTATAATTACTTTGGTGTCATCGTTAAACTCGTTTGTTCTAAACCTTTCTAAAAGACTAAGTCTCGCTTGTTCTCTTCGTATTTCTAGTGGCTCCCAGCCTAAATCACCTTAGAGACCTGTCACACTTGTGTTCTTATCATAACAATTTTTAGCGAATCTGGCGGATCGGTTACCCTGGGTTACCTCGAGGATTAGGATTCCCGGCAATGGCGTGGAGAACAGGGCCCCGTCCTTGCCCCATTGGTACTACGCGAACCTTTAAGGCCGGCGTGATAATTGGCGTGAGGCATCGGATTAGCTATTAATCCGGTAAAATTAATTTTCCTTCGTCACCTTCTTCCTGAACCACGTTTACTCTTTACTTTCTCCCTTGCTGCCATCTTCTTCGGCATACCATTGTCTCCTGTTATCTCTCCCGCATTCATTTGTCCTGCCTTCTTCGAATTCCTACCAATAACTCCCTCCTTTCCCCCATCCTACCAACAAGTTCAAAGTTTGCTTTCCTTTCAGTCCGTACAAGATAATTTACTACACTGCCCCCGGCGCCAACATTTCATAAGTGCAGATGGTGAATTTTCGGACAATAATCATGTATCGTCTTTTGAGACAGCACAGGACGGAAAGAAGGAAAGGTACTCTCGCAAGTGGGTGGACTGCTCAGATACTCCGCCCTCTATCGCACAATGGATGATGACCTATCTTGGGAATGTCAAGCGACGAATGCGAGGTGAAACGCATTTCTATTCCATGACAACTGCGGTAACCGGGCACCCTCATCCTTGCCTCGCACCATTTCCCATTGTTTCGACCGCTACATCATCACTCACAATCAGGGTGTGCTCGAGCACCCCCTGCCACTGTCCCCGTGAAGGTGAGGTGGAGGAAAAACACGCTGTGCGTCGTGTCATGTGTCCCGCCTCGAGCGCCCTCTCCCTGTGAACCGCCAACTCACGTGGTGTAAGTACAACATGTAGTGTATGGCATCCGAGCGCAAAAGGCCTCATTCGGGAAAATGAGAAGATTCAACGTCGGGCAGCCCGTTTCGTTGAAAACTGTAATATGCATACATGAAGGAGTTCTTGGCATGAAAGATCAACGGGATTTGTTTATAAATTACCTGGATTTGAGGATTAGTAAATGGTACTCAAAATGGGGATCGTCATTAAATTATAAAAAAAGTTCGGTGGTTTATTTCTTTAAAAGGTCAACGGGATTTGCTTACAAATTAGCTGGAGTTGACCTAGAAGTAGTTGATGTGGTAAAATGCCTAGGTGTTATATGCACTAAAGACTTAACTTGGGGGACTCACATACGTAAAGTCTACGGGCAAGCTTATGAAAAATTTGGATTTATGAGACGCATTGTTGGCAGGAGTGACTCCGAGATCAAGGAACGTTGTTACCACGCTCTCATAAGGCCTCATTTAGAATACGCATGTAGCGTATGGGATCTGAGTGAAAAAGGCCTCATTCGGGAAATTGATAAGGTTCAACGCCGGGCAGGCCGTTTCGTTGAAAATTCTTGCGATAAAACGGAAAGCGTCACCGAAATGCTTATGGAGATGGGGTGGGAATCATTAGAAGAAAGGCAATTCAATGCCAGGTTGAACTTACTAAATAAATTCAGATCCGCACGTTTCAGCACTGAGGTCTCGCAAATTATTCGTACTCCTACATACCTGTACATTGGTTGCTTGGATCACGCATATAAAATTCGGGAAATAGATGCCAGAAGAAGCCGACACAAGGACTCCTTCTTCCCACGGACAATACGGGATAGTAACTGTTGGGTCATAGATAGCGAAAATCCCACTTGCCACCCACAACGTCTAGGGAATAATTAGTTTTACTCAAATACATGCCCCTTGACTAATCTCATGTGTTTTGTAAGCAAATCCCCCCGCGGGACCGCATTAGAATCCCATTAAATAATGTAGATGTCGCTGTAGTATTGCTTGCCCTTCTTTTTTTGTTTTCAAGTTTCTCCTTTCATCCTCCGTCTCTCTCTCTCTCTCTATGGGGGGACCCTCCCGCTACCTACAGCGTTGGGTCACATTCCCTACCTGTGAGTTAGGGGGAAGAGACCATGAGTTGCTTGCCATGTGATGGCAGATTTCCTCTCCATACTTTTAAATTGTAATTTGCACGTTATTGGTTAGATTTTCACTAAATTTAAAATGATCTTTGAAAAATAGATTCATTGATCGCACTTATGCAAATACTTTAAATTCTTCAAGCCAGGAAGTCGGTAGCGATGAAGGAATTTCAATTCTACGTCACCTGTCTTATTATGGAAAAGGACTGTCGTATAATCGGTCTTGGTTCATTTATATTCTCTTTTCTCGAATAACAAATAACTAATTCATTA